>NW_006921695.1:8958240-8969526 GCF_000298275.1 Orycteropus afer afer | reverse complement strand
GTTGCTATTAATGTTAAGTAGTTAATATATGTAAAAACACTAAGAACTATGTCTTGCATATAAGAACAAAACAAATGCTAAGTGTTTTAAGGGAAAGCTTATTATATCTATTTTAAAAAGAGAAGATTCATCAAGAGTTGTGAGTTCATCCTTTCTAAAATTTCTATAATGTACATTGACTTCTAGAGCTGGAAGGAGCTCTGGTGGCATACTGCCTAAGACATATGGCTCCTAACTATAAGGTTGGTGGTTCAAACTCACCAGCCACTCCGTGGAAGGAAGACTGGGAAATCTATCTCCATAAAGATTTACCCACCTCAGAAATCCCATGGTGGTCTCTATGAGTCAGAATCAACTCGATGGCAGTGAGTTTGGTTTTGGTTTGGTTCTAGAGCCACAAAAAGAAAAGGAGAACGTTAGTCTATCAACTTCACGTTAAGGTTGAGGTAACTGAGGCTTAATAAGGTTATGCAACTTCTCTAAGAGAACTGGGCTATACTTAAATGGCTAAGTCACATCTACAACCCAGGTCTCCAAACTTCCTGAGTTGCTGCCCTTGGCTTTTTATCTTTGACCCTTGGATGAATCATATATTGATGGGGGTAGCTGAACATTAACTTGGTTCAGATCTTCTAAATTTCTTCACACTCTTAGGTGGTTATAATAGCATGTAAAGGGATGAATAAATAAGACATGGTGCTTTGGAAAATAAACCACTTCTGGTATGGAAATTATAGTAAAATTGTTAAAGTGTGTGTAATGAAAGCAGACATGGTTTAAAAATGATATGTTAAGAGAAACCTCTGCTCTATATAGTGTTTTGCTGAAATTTGGAGAAACTCGCCTAAGATTATACTCAGTTTTGTTAAACAGTGCATTATACTAAAGTACTGATTATAGCAGTAAATAAAACTGGATCAAAGTAGGTTCTTTGCATGAAAACAAAAGATGAATTTGGTTCTTTATTTAGATGAATCTTACAAATGTGCAGGTTGGATGGTGATGAGATTCATTCATTCATTTATTCAGTTGATGAGTATTTGTCAAATTACCCCAAAGTGTTAGGCACAGTGCTACGTGCTAGAGTTTAAGTCTCAATCTCACTGCCATTGAGTGGGAGCTGACTCATAGTGACCCCTCCTTGGGTTCCCAAGGTTGTATTACTACGGAAGTAGATTGTCCGACCTTCCTTCCGAGGAGTGGCTGGTGGGTTTGGACCACCAGACTTCTGGTTAGGCATCAAGTGCCTTAGACGCTACACCACCCCAGCTCCCCTAGAGTTTAAGGTAAACAAGGCAAACAAGGAGCCTGCAATCACTGAGTTTATAATAAAATAAATAAACAATTTTAGAATAGATGATGACCGTGAGGGAATTAAGCAGGGCATTGTGAAGGATATTAATGAGAAGCACTAATGTAGATCAAATAAACAAAATAGATGTTGTTTTTGCTATTGGTGTTGTTGTTAGCTATAGTTGATTCATGGTGACCCCATGTGTTACACAGAAGAACTTCTCAACGTTCTCTTGTCTGTAATTTCTATGGGAGCCAGTTGTCAGACCTTTCTTCCCCAGAGATGCTAGGTGGATTCTAATAATCAACCTTTAGGTTAGCAGTCTATTGTAAACTGCTTGCAGCAATCAGGCTTCTAACAGAATGGATAGAAGGAGACAAATGGGGAGAAGAGGACAATTAAGGGTCAATTATAATGTTGGTGTGTGTTGCTGTTATTTGCTGTCCAGTTGCATCTGACTCATAGCAACCCCTCTTTGGGTTTCCAAGGTGGAATCATTATGGAAGTAGATTGCCCAACCTTCCTTCTGAGGAGTGGCTGGGGGTTTGAACCACCAGCCTTCTGGTTAGCAGTCAAGTACCTTAAGCACTACACTACATTATAATAGACCTAATGAAAAATTATGGTGACTTGGAGTAGTGTAGTGGTTCTCAACCAGGGGCAATTTTGTCCCGTTGAGGAGCTTTGGCACTGTCTGCAGAAATTTCTGCTTGTCACAACTTGGGTGGGGGGAGGATGCTACTGACATCTAGTGGATAGAGTCCAAAGAAATTATTGAATATTCTATAATGCACAGGACATGCAACCACACCAAATAATTTTTTGGCCCAAAATGTCAGTAGTTTCAAGTTGAGAAACCCTGAGTTTATATGATAGCAGTGGAAAAGGAAAGAAGTAAATTAAAGCTATCTTTTGAATGTAAAACAAATAGTATATGGACATAGGCTGACTATGGGGAAAGAAGGTAAGGGAAAAATAAAAGATGACACCCTAAGTGACTGCTTTAAAATGCCAGATGAAACATGGTACTCATATTGAAATGAGAAAATTTAGAAGAGGACTAACGGTGGGAGGATAACATGGTGCAGAACCAAGAGTTCTTGAGAATCTTGTGTTCTCTCTAACATAGATTAGAAATACTAATTAGAGTTGGTTACATAAATGGAGAATTCAGATGCAAGATCTGAGCAAAAGGCAAAATTTGGGGATTCTCAGCTTAAAGGTAGTTGTTAAAGTCATAGAAACATATGCTGTAATCTAGGGAAAGAGTATAAATAAAGCAGCAAAGAAATCAAGATTTTATTCCTAAATCAACTACACATTTTCAGCAGACTCTAAAAGTGACCTGACCTTTTGCCTTCAGTGCTCTGGATAACATTGTAAGCATACTCAAACATACTCACCGCATTTTGAAAATACTATTATACCATTTGGGTTCTGCAGTTTACTCTAAGCTATCTTCTAAAAAGTAAGTAACGTAAAATGGATCAGTATGTACATAATGCAGTCAGCCCTCATAGGAAGCCCAATGCTGCATGCTAATATGCTATGTCCTTATTAACCACAGTGTATCAGTGTAAGCTTAAATTTGGGGAATGGAAAAAAAGGGCATGCATTCATTTGAACATTTTTAATCTGAAGAGAGCATTGTCAAAAATTGTGAATCAAAAGTGATTAACATAGCTCTTATGAGCAAAAATAACTGGATGCATATATATGCACAAAATACAGTCTTTCTAAAAAGTGCAAAACAAATTAACAGCAGCTGCTGATCACTCATGAGTAACTCAACACCATGAGTCTGTATACATGAGCAGTAGAGGGAAGCATTTTAACAAGGAAATAAATTTTAGTTTTAAGCTTTACAGAATTTTACAGATGATACAATAAAATAACTTAAGTGTGCCATTTATTCTTTAAGAAACCTAGTTTAGGAAATGCAATCTTTCTAATATCTCTAAACATCAGAAAGAACAGTTTGCTCAATAACCAAAGGTAGAAAGCAGTAAAACTTCTTTAAAAAGTGTGTTCACTAACAGTGGGGCAATATTGTTAACTGATTTTCTGCCAGACAAAATGTTTTAGTTTCTCCCATCTGGGCATATCTAAACAGTATGGAAGATTTGTTGTTGTTGTTGTTGGGTGCCATCAAGTCAGCTCCAACTCATAGCTACCCCATGTACAACAGAATGATACACTGCCCGGTCCTGTGCCTCACAATACTTGCTATATCTGAGCCTATTATTACAGCCACTGTGTCAATCCATCTCCTTGAGGGCCTCTCCCTTTTATGATGACCCTCCACTTTACCAAACATAATATCCTTCTCCAGTAAATGGTCCTTTCTGACAACAAAACAAAAGTAGGTGAGATGAAGTCTGGCCATGCCAGCTACAATACTTCCAGGACAGATTTGTTAGTTCTTCTGGCAGACTGTGGTACTTTCAATATGCTTTGCTAAAACTACACCATACATAGATTTATTTAATTAGTAAAGTAACTGCCATAAGCAAACTAATGTATAGTGAATGACAAGGGTTTGACAGGTCCATGGTAGTGAAAACAGTTTGCTGTAGATGACTAAACTAAAGATTGGCTGTTTGAACTCATACAATGGCCCCATGGAAGAAAAGTCATGAGCTGCTTCCTTCTTGCAAATTGCTTTAATAAAGATCAAGCCAAAATAACTCTACAGGGCAGTTTTGCTCTGTAACACATGTGATTGCCATTAACTGGTTGGCAAAGGGCAGCGTTTTGTTTCATTTTTGGAACAAAGACCTTGGAAAATATTATTATCCAGTGGCCCTATTGTGTAATTATTGTTATTCTTTTACGGATAAGGATATAAAATCTTAAAGAAGTCACCAGGCAGTATGGTTTATGGTGTACTAACAAACAAGTCTCAAATTTTTGTGGATTAACACATAAAATTGATTTGTTATTCATAGAAAGTTTGGTTCTAGTCTGGCAATCTTCCAAAGATTACTCAGCTGCTTCTATCTTGAACTGTAGAGCATGTATGTAGTTTTCAGTTATTCTGGAAAAGGAAGACAGTGTTAGAGGGCCTCGACTTGGAAATAGTGCAGAACACTTCTACTCTGATATTGTTTCAAAAACAGTTACATGATTCCACCTAATTGAAAAAGTATAGGTATCCTTGTTCCTGGAAAAGAGAAGAGAACTCAATATGGATAAGTACCACTAGCAATGTCTACTATGAGAGATAATGTAATTTAACCAAGGTTACAAAGCTAGAAGATGATAAAAGCCAGAATCCAAGCACAGTTTATTCAAAATCTACTCTAATGTTAGATCTGTTCTCAAGCTCTAGGTATAAAATATCTACTATATATTGGCTCTTGATGTACCAAGAAAAAATAGACAATGGAATATACTTAATACAAATATTAAATTTTTGTTAAAGAAAACCTCTAACAGACTTCATATATATTTTCCCTTTAAAAAATACTTACAGACTACTTATCAACTACCCATTTTTTTCTGTTTCAGCTGAAGGATCATGTGTCAGTTACCCAGTGCTGCTACAACATATATACCACAAATGGATGGCTTTAACAAACAGAAGTTTATTTTCTCACAGTTTAGGAAGCTAGTAAGTTTGAATCCAGACAGTTGACATTAGGCAAAAATCTTCCTTATCTGTAGGCTCTGGAAGAAGGCCCTTGTCTCTTTGAGCTTCTACTCCTGGGCAATCTTCATGTGTCTTGGCATTTCTCTTCCCCCATATCTGCTATCAAGTGCTGAGGAGCAAGGATATCTCCTTGAGGACTAAGGTGTGCCTGACACAAGCCAGGATATTTCCAATCACCTCGTATGCATGTGAGAGCTGGACAATGAATAAGGAAGACAAAAGAAGAGTTGATGCTTTTGAGTTGTGGTGCTGGCAAAGAATGCTGAAAGTACCGTGGACTGCTAAAAGAACTAACAGATCTGTCCTGGAGGAAGTGCAGCCAGAATGCTCCTTGGAAGCAAGAATGGCCAGACTTCGTCTCACCTATTTTGGTCATGTTGTAAGAAGGGACCATTTCCTGGAGAAGGATGTCATGCTTGGTAGGGTGGAGGGTCGACGAAAGAGGGGGAGGCCTTCAACGAGATGGATTGATATGGTGGCTGCGATGATGGGCTCAAGTATAGCAGGGATTGTGGGGCTGGCACGGGATCGGGCAGTGTTTCGTTCTGCTATGCACGGGGTCACTGAGTCGGAAACGACTCGATGGCACTTAACAACAACAACAACATATCTGCTAGCTACAATGTGTTTAATCTTTTGATATCTCAAAAGAGATTGACTCAAGATATGCTCTACTCTAATCCTGTCTCATTAACATAACAAAGACAACTCATTTCCAAATGGAATGAGAACCATAGGCATATAGGTTAGGATTTACAACACATATTTTTGGAATACACAATTCGATCCATAACATGCCACTTTCTCATGAAGGTTTTCCTAAACCACTGGATGAGATTCCAGTTGCCATTGAGCTGACCCCAGAGTAGTTGCAATTGAGCTATCAACATAGAACAGTACTCCATAGAGTTTTCAGTGGCTGATATTTCAATAGATTGTCATGTGTTCCTTACCTCTGGGTGGAATTGAACCTCCAACCTGTGTACTAGCAATGGAGAATCCAAGGTCTCCAGATAAAGTGAAATTGCTTTTTTCTTCACACTCAGAACAATGTTGTAAAACTCATCACATTCCCTTAAAGCCTGTAAGTTCATGGTAGCAGCAAGTATATTCCTGCTGTGTCTCCAAGGGCTGGCACAATTCTTGACACAGAATAGGCAACCAATAAATATGTAGTGAATAAACGAATGAATGGATGAATGGAGAGATTGAGATTGACTCCCTTCTGCTACAGGCCATGCCATTGTTTGATACTTTTCTGTCTTAAATCTTACCCAAAACAAGGTGAAATTTACTCTTGTACAGCTTCCATCCAGTATCATTGGTTCTTCCCATTTAACTAACATTGAATAAGACTAATCTCCTTATAAGAGTTCTCCAAATTTCTGAAGAAAGTCACCATATGTTCTTAATTGTTTCTGGTCTCCTCAATCCTTCCACGAGTAAGAGTTTCCCCTGAATTTCTATCAGTCCTTCTTCTCATCTTTGGTTTTGTCAGTCTCCATCTGAGACGATTAAGCCAAAAATGATCAAATCCTGATGTACAGAACCATATACACTACTCAAGGTGTGAACTGACCAGCATAAAGCAGTGGCATTATAACTTCCCTTGGAAAAAAGGATAGTATGTTTTCTCCACTACAGTGTCCTCAAATATAGGGTTCCACATCACAGTTAGGATACCATGTAATTATTTTTTAAATAAATGAATAAGTGAATGTGTGCACCTTAAGATAGATTAGATTTATCCTGTGATTGTTTCCCATTCTTGGCTCATAAATTTATAAGCATCTTTTTGTTTGTTTGTTTCCCCAGATGAATTTACTCAGTTTAGGTTAGCTCTCCAAAATCCATACTTAATAAAATAAAATAAATCTCTGTTGGGTGTTAATATGGAACAAGCAAATACTTATATAGAACATTCCTCCACAAAGTGTTGAGAAGATTAAGCCAAAAATGATCAAATCCTGATGATTTCCCCAGAGAAGTGTCCTTGTCCTTCTACAGAGAAGTAGTCTCCAAACCCACATTGCAAAAATAGGCTATCTTCCAGCGTTCAAACGTGACAGTCAAAAGAAATCGAGAGAAGCAGCAGAGCTGGGACGCTGAAGCTGCTCTTTCCCAGTTCTGCACTTGTAAATGGAGCAATTTACAAGAGATTATCCAAGGTCTGAATGGGGGAAGGGGGAAGGCACTCTCCTTTAGAGTACTGAAGGTTTAGCATCCTCTCCTTCCCTTTCTTCTTTGTCTTCATTTTTGTCAGAGTTAACCCCTGAGATAGGATTTTCTCTGAAATACTGGCGTCCGAGAAGTCTATTCTCCATCAAGTGACCAGACGAATCCGTATCTAAGACCAATCTTAGATTGGACGAATGCAATCTAAGACCTCCAAACAGGTGCACAGGAGAATAACCAAGGAGGTCTTGCTGCCACTTATCTTAAACTTGAGAGGCTGTCTCTTCTGGGACCAGTAAGTTAGATTTGGTTTGTCTTCAGGATGCAACACTCAATCGAGTTTCCAGCACCACAGCGCAAAGTTGAAGGAGAGGGAGAATGTGCGTGCATGTGTGAGTGTGTCTGGACCCGCAAAGCTGGGGCAGGCAGGAAATAAAGGGTGGGGCCAGCGAGGGGAGGAGGAAAGCAGGAATTGAAAGAAGGCAGAGCTCAGATCCCAGTTAACCTGCTGGAGCTCATCCTGCTACTCAGAGCTCCTGCACCTAGTCCCCCAGTACTCTCCTCCCCATTCTCCTTCTTCCTTCTCGCTGCACCCTCCAACTACCCCACCTCCCAGTTTTGCATCTGACCAGAGCACGAATGAGGAAGACATTCACACAGATCGGGGCAGTAACTTTCGCCTATCTGTCCCTGGGCACGGGGAGCTTGAACGCACTGATCATTCTCTCTCTGCGGTCCATGGAGGAGGAACCTTGATGGGCTAGAGGCAGCAGAGAGCAGCCCAGAGCCAGCCTCGCGCTGCTAGCCAGCTCCGGTTCCCACGCCTGCTCCCTAGATCCCGCGGCGCGAGGAGCGTGCAGGGCGCAGACCCCGATCATCTCAGGGAGAATGAGGCGGGGACCCAGCCGGAGCGTGGTGCATCTCGCGGGCGGGCGGCCGCTGCTGTGCCTTGGCATGAATTAAGAAGCCAAGAAGATGGAGCGCGGCACACTCCTCGCGCAGTCTAGGCTCTGGACCAGGGACATCTGCTTGACTCTCCTATATTTCCTCTGCTACATCCTCCCCCAGAGCGCCCCGCAAGTACTCAGGATCGGTGAGTGAGTCCCCAGCAGCGCCCAAGGCTGCCGACTTGGCGGACCTGGCTGCTCCCAGCTGCCAGAGCGAGGGCAGCGGGTCCCGGGCAGAGGCTGAGCTCACTGGCGCGAAGACCATAGCTGGGGGACAGGAGCTGGGGGTGGTGGAGGTCAATATGTACGGGAAGCCCCTAGAAAGTGGTAGCCTTGTTACTGCTTCCCTCCGCGCGAGTAAATGGGTTCCCCTGGATGTACTGTTGGCAGGGGCTGGAGGGGTGCAGGGAAGGGTGCAAGGGTGCAGACTCACCCAGGCTCATACCACCCTCTGGGTGTGGGGTCGCGCGCAGCTGGAGCCAGTTGGTTTTTGCGCCAAGATGCTTTCTCCTACCCACCTGGGTTGGAGTCTAGCAGCACGGATCTGCATCCCTGGTCACCAGCAACCTGGGCTGTGTAACTTGCAAGCACACCTAGATCTCAAGAGTAGAATGCAGGGACCTTTAGGGACGCGAGCATATCCTCCCGCCTACTAACCTCCAGGCTCGAAGTTTTCATCACTAAAGTAGGGTTCTTCCACATGGAGTCTCCAAAGTCCCGCGGATTTCAGTGAAGAGGGACAGAGTCTGAGAGCTCATGGAATGGGGAGGAGGGTCATTGAGCACCATCAGCAGGCACCTCAGTTTTTTACTTGCTCCCCAATATTCCCTGTTCACCACTGAGCATAATCCAGTCCCCAATACTAGCAATTCTGTACCTCCTGGGGGGCTTTGGGCTTCTTTCTCATAGGAGATAAAAAGAGACTGAAAGTTTGAATGTGGGAATTCTGCGGTTTCCCAAAGACAGTAAAAAGCAAATAGAGGAAGAGGAGGCACTTTTGCTAGTGTGTGGACTCCTGTGTGTTTTCAAATGTGCTTCACCCACCATGATGACTTTGTCTATGAAGGCACTGAGCAATTTGAGGGCTGTCTGTGGGTTGACAATACTCTGGACCTCCCTCAATGTTTTCCCTTTCAAACTAAACTCAATCCTTAGTCCCAATACACCCCCATCTCTGCCCCAACCAATTATGCTTAGAGACACAGTCACAGAGAGCCACAGGTGAAATGGTGACAACAAACTACTCTCTCAGCTTGTCAGTATCCCACATTAGCATCAAGAAGGAAATCCTAGGCTCTGAAGGCTTTAACTCACATCCTTTCCAGAAACTAACAGATCTTATAGGACACAGTGCAAAGCACTGAGTAGCGACATTCCTGGGCAGTCAGAATTTCTCCATAACTTTACTAGTTCTGACCTACAATTGTCCACCAAAACCAGATGCCATTGAGTTGATTCTGAAGCATGGTGACCCTCTTTCCAAAGATTCCGAACCTAGCACCTGTCTTTCAACACTTTCATTTTCAAAAAACAGAAATTTATCCCTTTGGAGTGTATTTTGTTGGGGGTATGCATGAACTGCTTTTCAAGGTAAGACCCAAATCCTGATTTTCACAACAGATTTGTGTTTTTCTAGACTATGGATAATGACAATGTGCAATTTGTTGTATAATTTATGTGTATTATGGATAACTTAGATTGTTCATTAAATGGGTTCTAAAGTATTCTTTTGCAAAAGAACAAAATAGTACTCTTACTAAAATATCCTTCACCTTGGGTTTTGTTTTTTTATAGTTTTAATATCTGGCTTTTGTTAATGAAATCAGCCCTACACACTGTGGTCCAAAAACAAATCCTTTGAACAATGGAAAATAAGGGATGAACATGTTATTATAATTTCCAATGCTTATTAACTTAGTTGGTGCTTTGGTTGTGATGTTATACTCTTATATGTTTTGAAAGAGATAAATCTAGAGATGCTAGAAGTGGCTGTGCTGGTCAATATTCCTTCTCCCTCTACAACAAACTTCAGGGAGCATCTTTCTTCTCCAAGTCCTCTACATCTAAAGAAACTCAAGGAGGAAGAAAAAATGTGTTTTTTTTTTAGGATATATTGATTCACAGATCTGAGTATTTATCCAAGTTGCAAGTAATCATTCTCACCCATTTAAAAGTAGTGTTCAGAGTGGACATAAACAATGTAATTCAATGACCTTAAAATATATTCACAAGTAATGATATTTCCTTTTCCTCAATGAGAGCTAACATGTTGCTGTTGTTATTTGCCATTGAGTCAGACCCTACTCATAGCAACCCCTCCTTGGGTTTCTGAGGCAGTATCACTATGGAAGTAGATTGCCCAGCCTTCCTTCTGAGGAGTGGCTGGTGGGTTTGAACCTCCATCCTTCTGGTTAGTAGTCAAGTGCCTTAGGCACTATGCTACCAGAGAGCTAACATATACAAAGTAAAATTGCATGGGCAAATGTTGTTTATGTGCAGTGTGAATGTTTTATTTATTTTATTTTATTTTTTTGGCCCTGAGTGACCTCTGATTGGTATATGCAGACCACTGAACTCCTGTTATACACCTAAGGACTGGTACTTAGTTTTAAATGGGCATTTCAGCACCATGGAAACCAGCTTCAGTTAGAAGAAACCAGTCTTTTAGTCTCTTGTGTCATTCAAGTAAGACTGTGTTCAAAGTCTCTTGTGTCATTCAAGTAAGACTTTGAACACAAAATATCAAAGGAGTTGGAGATTAAGCAAAAGTGTATGTGTGTGCATACACATGCACATGTGTGTGTTTGTATGTAAGGAAAAGGAATTGAATTATATTCTTCTTCGTCTCTCATCTCTCCTTTTCTTTTCTAACAAACCACCAACCATACAATCAGGCAAGTAGTCAACTAACAAAAAGATGTTCTTTCTTGTTTTCAGTAATTGAAAACACACTGGAATAAAGTACAGCATAAATACCAGGCACTTAACACTGTACTTATACAGAGAAGGTATTCAAATGCTTGAATGAATTAATTGTTAATTGCTGGTCTTCTTTCCTTGCCAGAGTGTCTGTTTAAACTCCAGCTCTTGAGAAAAGTGAATGAAAGGTATAAAATTTAGGACAAAATTGATGCATACTGAATATTTGAGAGATCATTAAATATGCATATGTTGTTGTTGTTGTTGTTATGTGCCGTTGAGTCGGCCCCGACTCATAG
>NW_006921695.1:8941529-8958125 GCF_000298275.1 Orycteropus afer afer | reverse complement strand
ATATATAGCTCTAGCACATATTGTGAACTTCTGTCAGAAAGTTTATAATCTTATGACACTGTTTAGATATATACTGTTAACCAGTTGCCATCAAGTTGACCTTGATTCATGGCACAGTCATGTGTGTCAGAGCAGAACTGTCCTCCATCGGGTTTCCAATGACTGTATTTTGGAAGTAGATCGCCAAGCCTTTCTGACAAGGTGCCTCACGTTCACAGCTAGTGCATTAACCATTGTACCGGTAAGGGAATCTCACAGACATAAGAAGATGTCCTGTAACATGCAGGTGCCCTAGGCATTCGTACTACATTCCAGAAACTTCCAGCAGTCTTCATAGAAAAGAAATATGATGGCTACTGGGAGTACTTTGCAAGCTGCTGGGATCATTCCTGCCTTTCTGTATATAACAATGTATGTCAACAACCAATTAATGTATTTATTTCACATATACACAAACACTCATCAATTGTGTTTGACAGTCACAGATATCCTTTCACACAGCTATCCAACTTATAACTGTATGTTTGATCTAGGGGATATGATTAGATGGTGTTCCAAATTCCTTAGTTTGGAAGAGGGCTTCATGTGCATATGCAATTTGAGGGACATCTATTTACATCCTATACTTCCATGCATCATCTCTGCACATACAATCATAAATATGGTGGTAAAAATAAACATAGGATTAATATTTAAGTGGTGGGTAGGCAGGGTTTCTGATACCTGATTTGGTATCAGAAAATATCAGTTTAGATCCAATCTCCATTAATGATTAGATCTGTGACTCAGGGAAATTTCTTCCATCTCCCCAGAACTTGGTGTTTGCATCTGAAAAATGGAATTAAAAATGTTGAAAACCATGCAGTGTCATTGGTGAAAATACATGAAAAGGAGCATGGAAAGGTGTTCTGAGCAGTAACTTGGTACATTTGCTGCATTGTTATTATTATTATTGTATTGAAATCTTAGTATAATCAGGTAAGGGATTCAACATTTCTGAGCCCAAATATCTTCATCTGTGAATTAGCAATCATGATATCTGCTCTTCTTATTTCACAGAGGAGGATCAAGTTATCTAATTTTTGTAAATTGCCAAAAAGTAAAAAAAAACTCACTAATATATAAATGATATTACTAGTAGAAGTCTATGGGTGGTGAGAACAATTAAGCACTGGACTGCTAACTTAAAAATTGGCACCTCCAACCCACTCAGAAGGGCCTCAGAAGAGAAGCCCATTTATCTGCTTCCAAAGGAGGTCCGAGCCATGAAAACCCTATATAGCACACTTCTACTCTGCAACACATGGGTCATCCTGAGTCAGAATTGACTGATGGCAACAGATGTAAATAAGTGTGTGTGTCTACCGTTACATAACTAAGTTCACCACATAAAAATCAATATTGTAGAAATTTATACAAATAGTGTGTAAAGTTATAATTAGGGTATAATTGTCCAAATGCTTTTATTTCCTTAAGAGAAGTGCAACTCTACTTTATGTAAACCATCATGTTGGGTCTAGCATCAGTCTTTGAACATTTTAACCCCAGGGATCTCTGAAGTTCCAACTAGTGTTTATATTTTTGTTTGAGGGTACAAAAACCTGTGACTTTACTTTTTTATACTAAATTCTTTCAGCATTTTTAGAGTCATTCGTTTCTCAACAGATATTTATTAAGTGTTTGCTTCTTTATGGTGTATGTACCAGACACACTTTTAGATATGGAACACAAGAATGAAAAAAAACAGACAGAAATACCTGCAAATTTGAAGCTTACTTTCTGATGATTTACATTCTTTATTACAACTGAAGTTTTTCAATTAGACCCCCAATGCAGATACTTTAAAAAATAAAAATAGATATAGATATGGATGTGTGTGTGTGTGTGTGTGTATCCTTGTAGAGATTTCCATTAATGTCCTGCAATGGATTGATTTATTATATTAGCTGCATAATCCATGTGGGATACTTTCAGGCACCCAAATTGATAGAGTACAGGTAGAGTGGATTCATGGTGCCAAATCTACAGTAGAAACTCAAAGGAGTGTTGCTTTATTTTAAGATGATCTGTTTGGCCTGACGTAGATTCACCCTGAGAGAGACGCCTGTACCTTGGAAAGCATGGTGATCACAACACTGACTTCTGAATACCAACTTACGGTTGAAAAGTCTGGGAGAAAAGGTATCTGGTAGGTGATGAAATGAGTTACCTGCCTAATGTTAGCATGGCATCCCTGGGTGGTGCAAATAGTTAAGCATATAGCTGCTAACTGAAAGGTGAATGATTCAAGTCCACGCAGAGATGCCTTGGAAGAAAAGCCTGGTGATCTACCTCTGCAAACATCAGCCATGGAGAAACCCTGTGGAGCAACATTCTACTCTGACACACATGGCATCACCATGAGCAAATCTTCTTCCCTATTATTGTATCTTCATAATTCACCTTTTTAGTTAATATTGATTTTGTAGGCTTAATGTTAACACTAATGAACTCCGTTTGCCTAATGGTTAAGCTCTCAGCTGCTAATCAAAATGTTGATGGTTTGAGTCTTCCCAGTGGCTCTGTGAGAGAAAGACATGGCAGTTTGCTTCTGTAAACATTACAGAAAAGGAAACCCTGTGGATAAGTTCTACTTTGTCATATGGAGTCACTGTGAGTTGGAATTAACTCCATAGCACCCAACAACTACAACAATGTTAACAATGTTAACACTAGGTAGACCTGAACTATTGCTACTTTTCTATATGGTTTGTGATCTCCAGCTCTCATTGAGAAGACGATGTATTGGCTCTTTGCTGAAGTTCCAGTCCTAGTCAGTAAAAATGAAACACCACAACTTGAAGCTACCAATCCTGACTTAAAGTTTCAAATTTCTTGCTTTAATTCATGCTGCACTGTGTACAAGTGTACACATACATTTGCTGTGTATACTAAACTGAAAGCAAATTTAATAGAAATTTGTTGCCACTATTTTTTATTCATGCATAATTAAATATTAAAGTTAGTGTGATTTATGTTTTAGTATATTTGAGATCATTAACAAAGATAAAATTTTATATTATCAGTGGGGTCTTCATAATTTCTATATTAAAAGAGTTCTAGGAAGAAGATTGATTTGGAAAGGGAAACCTTCCTACATAAGTCCAGCAAATAAAGATTTTAATCAGATCATACATTTAATTGGGATAGTTTTGAGGGAGAATTGATAGAAATTGTGGGTATGATGAGGGTGAGTTCCCATAACTTTTCAATCTGCTTTTGTTGTACATTGATAATTATCCATGATATCTTAAAAATATAAGTTATGTCTTAAATTTTCCACAAGAAATTTGGACTACAAGAATGAATGTTGAAGAACTTCAGATAGCAGAGGATTCACATTTCTAACTACTTTTTTCTAATGGAGTGACTTTGGAAAAATAACTTTTTTTATCTTCATCCTTTTTTTTTTCATGTTTACCTGTAGAAGAGGGAATAATAACAAATTCATGAGTTTGTTGTAAGGAATAGATGGTAAGAAATGTACCTCTCTGCCTGTTAATGAACAAGATAAGGGTTTTGTCCTCTAGAATAATCTATTTTGTTCTGTTGAATAAGAGTAGGAAATCGTCACTTGGAAATAATAAGGCATGTTTGAAATCTCGCACCTAAGAAAACTACTTCTTCAAGTATCCACATTTTAAGTAGCAATAACAAAAAAAAAAAAAGAAAGAAAGAAAGAAAAAACCTCACTGCCATCGAGTAGATTCCAACTTATAGCAACCCCCATTGGGTTTCTGAGGTGGTAAATTTTTACAGAAGTAGATTGCCCCATCTTCCTTCCACAGAACACCTGGTGGATTTGAACTAAGCTCTAGTGGCACATTGCCTAAGGCAACTGACTGCTAACCAGAAGGTTGGTGGTTCAAACCAACCAACTGGGCAATCTACTTCCATAAATATTTACTGCCTCGGAATCCAGTGGGGATCGCTATGAGTCAGAATCGACTTGATGGCAGTGGGTTTGGTTTGTTTTTCGGTGATTTCTGGTTAGCAGTCAAATGCCTTAGACATTGTGCCACCAGAGCTCCTTGTTTTAAGTATTCAGGGACCTTTATCTGAATCACATTTTTAAGTATGTTTCTAAACTCATACTCTCCAGAATGTACTGGAACAAACAGTGGCCTGTAGAGAAAATGAAATTTAAATAAAGCTTTAAGGTAATTGGATATGTAGATACTTGTTGCTCTCTATTATTTAGACAACATTTAGAAAACTACATTACATGTTGTAAAAGTGTATCTTTTTTATTAGCTTAAAATAAGGGATCTAAGATCATTTTCCTGAATTTCTTTGCATTACACTTTCTATTTTAGCATTTTTTAAACAGAAACATTTTATTAGATTATATCTTTTGTGGAAATATAATTTGTATACATTAAAAGCCTATCTATATTTAAAATGCAACCTATTTTTATTTTTAAATGTACATCGGAGTTGTTTAAAAATTTTAACATAAAAAATGGACTTAAAATTATAAAGAATGTATTCTTTCATGGACATCAAGAATTTCTCATCTTGATTTACTATTGAAACCTTCTGAATCTTATGGCCCTTAAACATTATTATACTGTTTTTCTTCTTTTTTTTGAACATTTTGTTGTGGTTTGTATGGAAGTTCACAGAGCACAATAGTTTCCCATGTAACTATTTATACACATTTTGCTTTGTGATATTATTTGCTATCCCCTCAATGTAACTGTTCTCTTCCCACTTCCTCCTTGGCTTACTTTTTCTACTCATCCATTTCTCCTGCTCTTTCTTGCCTTCTAAGCTTTCTTTTCAGACAAATGATGGCCTTTTGGTCTCATAAAGTGTCTTATTCTTAGTGAAAATGTAAGGTTTTCTTCTTAAGTGTTACTTTTTTAATAATGCTCATTAGCATATTTACGAAATCTCAGATAAGATTAGTTTCATTGAGGTTAATAAGTGATGGCACTGAGTATATGAAGAGTAAATTCCTATTGACCACAAATCAATCTCACATTATCCAAAAGCTTGGTAACACTTTCTCTTAACTAATTAAATTCTTTAATATTCTGTTTGCTGCATTAGTTGACTAAATAAATATGACAGATTAGTCAATTTTACATCGGCGTTGATTGTAGAACCAAGCAATGTCAATCTATTCTCCATTTATCATGATGCTGTTTATAGGTCCATTTGTGAGGATTTTTGTTTTCCTTATATTGAGATGTAATCCATACTGCAGACTATATTTTTCAATCTTCATCAGTAAGTGCCTCAAGTCATCCTCACTTTCAGCAAGCAAAGTTGTGTTGTCAGCATATTACAGGTTGTTAATGATTCTTCCTCCAGTCTTGATGCCACGTTCTTCTTCATATAGTTCAGTTTCTTGGATTATTTGCTCAGCATACAGATTGAATAAGTATGGTGAAAGGATACAACCCTGACACACTCCCTTCTTGATTTTAAACCATGCAGTGTCCCCTTGTGCTGTTTGAACAACAGCCTCCTGGTTGATGTACAGGTTCCTCATGAACAAAATCAAGTGTTCTGAAATTCCTCTTCTTCTAGATGTCATCCACAATTTATTATGATCTACACAATCAATTGCCTTTGCATAGTCAATAAAACACAAGTAAACACCTTTCTGGTATTCTGTGCTTTGAGCCAAGATCTAGCTTACAGAAGCTGTGATATCCCTTATTCCACAGTCTCTTCTGAGTCTAGCTTGCAACTCTGGAAGTTCTCTGTCAATATACTGCTGCAATTGTTTTTGAATTATCTTCAGTATGATCACACTTGCATGCAATACGTGTATTGTTTGATAATTTCCACATTCTGTGGGATCACCTTTCTTTGGAATGGGTACAAATATCGATCTCTTCCAGTCAGCTGGCCAGGTAGCTCTCTTCCAAATCTCTTAGCATAACCGAGTGAGTGCCTCCAGTGGGACATCCGTTAATTAAAACATCTCAATGGGTATTCCATCATTTCCTGGAGCCTTGTTCTTCGCCAGTTACTTCAGTGCAGCTTTGACTTCTTCCTTCTTTACCATTGGTTCTTGATCATATGCCACCTTCTGAAATGGATGAAGATCAATCAGTTCTTTTTTTGGTACAGTGACTCTGTGTATTCCTCCCATCTTCTTTTGTTACTTCCTACATCATTCAATCTTTTGCCCAGTAGAGTCTTTCAGTATTGCAACTCGAGGCTTAAACTTTTTCCTCTGTTTTTTCAGCTTGAGAAATGCCATGCATGTTCTTCCCTTTTGGTTTTCTAACTCCGAGTCTTTGCACATTTCATTATAGTAATTGGCTTTGTCTGCTTGAGCTGCTCTTTGAAATCTTCTGTTCAGTTATTTTATCTTGCCATTACTTCCATTTGCTTTAGCCACTCTCCACTCAACAGCAAGTTTCAGAGTCTTTTCTTTCATTGATTTTGGTCTTCTCTTCTTTTCTCATCTTTTTACTGACCACTTGCTTTCTGCATAGATGATGTTCTTGATGTCATCCCACAATTCTTCTGGTTTTTGGTCATTGGTGTTCAATGCATCAAATCTATTCTTTAGATGGTCTCTAAATTCAGGAGGGATATATTCAAGATCATATTTTGGCTCTCTTGGATTTGTTTTAATTATCTTTAACTTCAAATTGAACTTGCATATGAGCAGTTGATGGTATGTTCCACAATCAGCTCCTGGTCTTGTTTGGCTGAAGACATTGAGAATTTCCATTGCCTCTTGCCACAGATGTAATCAATCTGATTCCTATATGTTACATTTGGTGAAGTACTCATGTATGGCCAACATTTGTGTTATTGAAAAAGGTATTTGCAATGAATAAGTCCTTGGTTTTACAAAATTCTATCATGTGATTTCCAGCATCATTTCTGTCACCAGGCCAAATTTTCTAAGTACCAGTGATTCTTCTTTGTTTCCAATTTTTGCATTCTAGTCACCAGTGATAATTAACACATCTTGATGGCATGTTTGGTCAATTTCAGACTGCAGAAGCTGATAAAAATCTTCAGTTTCCTCATCTTTGGCTTTGTTAGTTGGTTCATAAATTTGAATAATCATAGTATTAATGGGTCTTCCTTGTAGACATATGGATATTATCCTATCACTGACAGCCTTGTACTTTAGGACAAATCTTGAAACATCCTTTGTCATCACAAATGAATGATCAACACCACACCATTCCTCTTCAAATTGTCATTCCCGGCATAGTAGACCACATGGTGATCTGATTCAAAATGGCCAAAACCAGTCCATTTCGGCTCACTAATGCCTAAGATGTCAATCTTTATGCTTTCCATTTCGTCTTTTACAACTTCCAATTTTCCTAGATTCATGCTTCATACATTCCATGTTCTGATTATTAATGGATGTTTGCAGCTATTTCTCCTCAATTTGAGTCGTGTCATGTCAGCAAATGGAGGTCTTGAAAGCTTTACCTTATTCATATCATTACAGCTGGTTCTACTCTGATGATGCAGCTCTTTCCTGGTCCTATTTTGAGAGACTTCCAACCTAAGTGACTTATCCTCTTGCACTGTATCAGACAATGTTCTTGGGCTATTCATAAAGTTGCACAGTAATGTATCAGACAGTGTTTCTCTGTTATTCATAAGGTTTTCCCTAGTCAATTCTTTGAGAAGTGGATGGCCTCCTTCTTCTTCATGTTTGAGACTTGTCTCATTCTGTAAGCTGTTGAAACCTGTGAACCATGTGCAACCCTCCTGGGTTTGAGACACCGGTGGCACAGCCTCAAGCCTTACAGCAACATGCTACCATAGTAGGACAAACTGACAGACAAGTTTGTCTCCCTTAACTATTCAAAATCTCTCCAGCCTCCCCTTACATAGATCCTTGCCTCTTTCCCATCACTTGGGAGTGGTATGGCCTGAGTCCCTGGCTGTACATAGATCCCTGCCTCTGCTTTCTTGTTCTGTCTTGTTCTCCACCATTACCACCACCCCTGGCTTTTTCTCTGCTTTCCCCACACTTGAGAGGACAGTGGTCTGGGTCCCTGGTCTTACCTGGATCCCTGCCTCTGCTTTCTCACTCTGTCCTGCCCCCACCCCCCGCTGCCCTTTCTCTGCTTTCCCCAGCTCTCCCACCACTTGGGAGGGCCATGGCCTGGGTTTCCAGTCTCACCTGGATTCCTGCCTCTTCTTCCTCACATGGATTAGTATATGCATATATTTATTTTTTTACTCTGTTAGCTAGTCAAGAAATAATTGTATTCTCTTAGCAATTATTGTTGTTGTTGTTGTTGTTAAGTGCCGTTGAGCACTTAACAATTATAACATACATAAAGCCCAGGGTTCCTTGGAGAAATGGCTGATTCTAGGACAGAGAAAGGAAGAACCTAGAGCAGTTTGTAATGCCAAAAATATAAGGAAGTGTTCAGTACATAGAAACCAACACAACAACAACAAAAACTTCATATTGATGTAAGTATACTAAAAGGACACAGAAACCAACTGAAAGGACTCCCAATGTCCAAATTGGAACAACTGAGTAGCAAAATAAAAAAAGTAGCATAAAATAAATATCCATTAGTATATACTGATATAGGAGCTCTGGTAGCATAGTGCCTAAGGCACTTGACTGCTAAGCAGAAGGCTGGCGGTTCAAACCCACCAGCCACTCCTCAGAAGGAAGGTTGGGCAATCTTACTTCCATAGTGATACTGCCTCGGAAACCCAAGGAGGAGTCTCTATGAGTCGGGGCCGACTCGACGGCATATAACAACAACAAAAACATACTGATATAGTTAAGTAAGGAAGTAAACAAATAAGTAAATGAGGGGAAGAAACAAATCTTCCAAAAGGAAAAGCCAGGTAATTAATGTCAACATCAACAGTGACAAGTCATGATGGTATTATGAATCCTTAAAATGATGTGATGAAAATAGCACTTTATCTCTATTATCTTCCTCCCAAAAGCCTAGAATCCTAACTTATTTAATATAAAATCACCAGATAAATTCCAATAAAGGGGAATTCTATAAAATATCTAAGCAATATTTCTCAAAACTTCATGGTCACCAAAAACAAGGAAAATCAGAAAATGTCATAACCTGGAAAGCATATAAATATGGTAGCCTGAATAAGATCTTGGAACATAAAAAGAACATTACATAAAAACTAAGAACATTTGAATAAAGATGCATGTTAGTGAATAATAATATATCAGTATTGGCATATTAATTTTAAGAAATATGTCATGCTAAAATAAATAGAGAAAAATAACTGTCATTGAGTCAACTCTGACTCATGGTGACCTTATGTACAACAGAATAAAAAATTGTGCCTGATGCTACACCATCCTCACAATGGCAAGCATACCTGAGTCCCTTGTGGATTTTGTGCCAAATCCCTCTGTGATAGTTGGGGCTGTGTGTCAACTTGGCTGGACCACAACTGTGAGTGGTTTAAGCAGTTGTGACATGGTTATTCCCATAATGAGATATGATGTATATGCTTTGAGCAGACAATATATTGAAAGGGAGTTTCCCTAGGGGCGTGGCCTGTTTCCAATATATATATGGACATCATGGAAAATGAGAGAATCTTCTGTGGATCTGGATCCTGTTGTACTGCCTACAACTGTCCATGAGCTAAAAAAATCACAATTCTGCCTGGTGATCTTGGATTTGCTGTTGCCAGAGTCAACAGTATGTATATTGCCTACCTACCTTGAGCTCATCAACCCCTGCAGCTGCGTGAGTTGGGAAAAGCCTCCAGTTTGATGTTTGATCCAGGAGCTTGGGAATTTCCAGTTTCTATAAGTGTGTGAGCCATTTTCCTACAATAAATTTGTCTCTCTCTCTCTCTCTCTCTCTCTAAGCTTTACTGGTTTTGCTTCTCTAGAGAACCCAGCATAACATAACATCTCACCAAGACTCTTCCTAGCCCTAATTTACCCTCTACTTCACCTAACGTGATGTCCTTCTTTCATGATTGGATCCTCTTGATGATGTCTAAAGCAAGTGAGTTGAACAAAGCTCTGTTGTGATCAATAGGGTTTTCATTGGGTAATTTTTGGAACTATATCACCAGTCCATTCTTCCTAGTCTGTTGTGTGGAACATCCACTGAAACCTGCCACATTGGCAGGGATGGACTAACCAATAAGTAAATGCAAGCATGGACTAACTTCTGCTTACTTACTAATCTGTAGTGAATAATTTCATGAGTTTCACCAAACATGTGAAATTATTCAGTACAGATTAGTAAGTAAGCACAAAGAAGACTGTGCTTACCTTGCTAAAACTATCCACTATAGATTATTAAGTAAGCCCAAGTAAATTGTGCTTACCTTGTTTACTGGGTACTCTGTGCCTGTCAGGGATTGCAAATAAGAAAAGAAGGTTTGAGTTTGGGAGAGAGACAGATGTTAGCCATACCTAGAAGCAGAATCTTTGATGTGGTGAAAAAATGTGAAATTGTTCACTGTTGTTGTTGTCATGTGCTGTTGAGTCAGACCTGACTCATAGTGACCCTTCCTTGGGTTTCCAAGGCAGTATCACTACGGAAGTAGATTGCCCAACTTTCCTTCTGAGGAGTGGCTGGTGGGTTTGAACCGCCAGCCTTCTGGTTAGGCACTATGCTACCAGAGCTCCTAAATTGTTCATTATAGATTAGTAAATAAACATAAGTAAGCCTGTTGCTTATTGGGTAATCCGATACTGACCATGGGTGATCCTGCTGATTTGAAATACTGGTGGCAGAGCTTCTAGCATCATAGGGACACACAACCCACCAGTGTAAAACAAACTGACAGATCAATGGTGACCATATTAATGCAAGATGTTAATAATAAAGAAAACTGGATGCGGGATATATGGGAACTCTCTGTTCTATCTTCTCAATTTTTCTGTAAATACAAAACTGTTCTAAAAATAAATAAATCTGTTAGAAAAATAAATCAACCCATATCATATTTTCTTCTGTTGTTATTGCTCCTACCTACTCAGAAGTATGTTAGAATCTGTAATTGTCAAGGGAAATTGGAGGAAAAACTTGTGAATTCTGTACTGTATTCTACTACAAAATTTTCTAAGAATATCTTTAAAACAAAGACAATACCATTTAATGTTTCAAAAACTGTTAAAAAAATAAACTTTATATAAGAATAAAACCAAAAACCAAACTCACTGCCATGGAGTTGATTCCCACACCAAGCAGCCCCCATAGGGTTTTCAAGGCTATAAGTCTTTACAGAAGAAAACTCTCCTATCTTCCTACTGTGGAGTGGCTGGTGGAGTTGAACCTCTGACCTTCTGTTTAGCTGCCAAATGCCTTACCACTAACCACCAGAGTTCCTTTATATTAAGGATACGTATGATGGCTTCACAACTTCTTCAAGAGTTCTATTATGAGTTTATAGAAAATCAAGACATTAGATGCTCATATCCATTAGAATCTAGGTTTTTAACTATTACTTGCTTTTTGTTTAAGCATAATTTCACTTTGAATATTGATTCAAGTTTTGTAGCATACTCTATCAGGACACTAAGTGCTGATGTCTTTGAATGAATACTCATAGCAAACTATTTGCACAGATTCCTTATCTTAGCAAAATTGTCTAAATATGCCTTTAAAAGATCAATACTTAATTCCCAGAACCAATAAAGTTCTTTGTAATTCAAATTTGTTAAAGAATGGTGAAAATCAAGTGCCCCCCTTCCCATTACAAAGGCTCAATTGCAAGTTCTAAGTTTTTTATCTTTTTTTTTTTATTTTAAACTTTTAAAAAGTGGGTTTACGTGCTTGGGCAGTATATAAACAGAGGTTTTATTCTGATGATCAAGCAATATATATATATTATATAAGATGTTATTGTATTTCATCATCTAAAAATGAATTAGTTAAATAAAGTTATATATCAAGTCTAAAAACAATATTTGCCTTTTGAATTCTGAGCAGCATGTTCCTTTTGTTCTCAGGATATATTTGAACCCTGCAGCTATTTCTACACATGTCCACTGACTTGGCAAGAGACCTTGTAAATGCTTGTGAATCATCTAAATGTTCAACAGAAGGTAATGGATAAGAAAAGAATAGTTAGAAAAGACAAATAAAATAAAAAAGAATCCATCAAGGAATGATAAATCCATTAAATATGATCTTTGTGATGACATTTATGTGTTAGGTTGGAAAATGCTCAGAAAATAATACCAAGTAAAGAAAACAGGATATGATTTCACACATCTTGGATTGGGAGTATATATAACTCATGCTTGCATATAGAAATCCGTGAAAGAGAATATCAAAAGGGAAAGCCAGTTTGTTTTGTTAAAATGTTGGAATTGTGGGTGAAATTTTTCCTTTATTTTTATTCTTATTAATATTCTTTGTCCAATTTAAAGGATACTGTTTAATATTGTCATTCTGTCGATTGTAGAGGTTTATTGTAGTACCATTTGTGTGCATCTCAATTTCCTAGTGCTGTTGTAACAAATCTGCTAGTTGGTGGTTCTGAAGAACAGAAATTTATTTTCTCAAAGTTTGGGAGGCTAGAAGTCTGAATTCACGGTGTTGGCTCTAGTAGAAGTCTCTATCTCTCTCTTTTTGACTCTGGGGAGGACCCCTCCCAGTTTCTCTCAGTTTCTGTTCTTCAGTTTCTTGGCAATCTTCATATGACATCTATCTTCACCTGTTTGGGTTTTCTTCTCTCTTTCTGTGTCTACGGTGCTCTTTTTGTATCTCAATAATGATTAGTTTTAAGACATACCATACACTGATAGGGCCTCATTAACATAATAAGAAGGGAAACCCTATTCCCAAATGGGATTACATCCCAAACATAGGGGTTAGGATTACAGCATATGATTTTGGGGGACAAAATTTAATCCATAACAGAGAGGTCTGGTGTAGCAAAAAGTACATTGAGAGTTATTCAAGCTCTGGTGACTGACTGTTTACTGATGTCACTTAACTTTTTAGTGATTCCACTTGTCAGAGGTGAGCTGGTTGTGAACAGGTACATGGGTGCACCAACTAATACTTGCAGATCTGCAATCCCTTCTTCAATGTCCAATCTCTCATATCATCACTGGGATGACTCAGATGCTGCCTGAAGACATGTTAATCTGTTGTGTTTAACAATTACAGCCACAGCAAAAATTGTGGAGAAACAGAACTTTCTGAATTTCATTATGATTGAACTTAACTAGGTACACAAGCCCCTCTTTCTACTAGGGCCACATCAAGGTACTCACTTTCAGTTCAAAACATAAATTTTTAAGAATCTATTTCTCTCTTCTCCCTGTAGTGATCAAAGACCTCTGCCTTTAGGGGAGAGTATTTGCTGTTGGTATTCAAACACATACACTGTGATGTAGCTTGTCCTATCTGATCCAGTGCTGGCCTCTAAGTCTGTGCATGTATGTCCCTGGTTGGAAAACCACATGGCTCACTCTAGTGCTGCTAACCCTTTGAGGCTCGGCCACATTCCATGTCTGGTCTGTCATGTGGGTGGTTTATGCTGCACTGCATCAAGGTGGAATCCATGACTCATACAGTAGCACCCAGTTCCAAGTTAACTTTCAGCTCCAATTGTGATATCAGACTCTTCCACCCAAGCTGATGCCTCCAACTTGATTTCCTGCAAGCATCTGGAATGGCTAAGTGTACATTGCAACACTGCCCACTCCCAGGGTACTAGCTAGACATGGGCATGGGCTTCCTTGAGTCTGAAGCATTTGATAGTCCTTCTACCTCAGATGTGGGGTTCCAAATTGTAGGAAGGGAAGCAAAACAGCTGGATTCTTTTTCTTTACTTTTCTTTTTATTTTTTTTTTTTCACTTCTTATTATGATTTGGTGGTATAGTGCCTAAAGCATTTGGCTACTAACCAGAAGGCTGGTGGTTCAAACCCACCAGCCACTGCTTGGAAGGCAGATTGGACAATCTTAGAGATACCACTTTGAAAACCAAGGAGGGGTCAATATGAATGCAACTCAATGGCAGTGAGCTTGGTTTTATTGTGATTTGGGTGAAAGTTTACAGAACAAATTGTTTTTCTGTTCAACAATTCATACACATTTTATTTCATGACATTGACTGCAGTACCTACAAAGTAATAGCATTCTACCCACTTCCTCCCTGTTTACCATTTTCATTAGTCCTTCCTGCCTTCTGAGCTTTATCCCTGGGCATATACTCCCTTTTTGATCTCATATGGTTGATTGTTTGAATGAGTGCTATCTCTCTGGTGTTGTTGTTCACCATATAGACCTGCGTATTGTTTGGCTGCAAAGTGATCTTCCAGGGTAGATTAAATTCTGAGTTTAAAGGGAGTTTAAGAGCCATATTCTCAGTGGTTCTACCAATCTCTATCAGATCAATAAGCTTGACATTTTTTTTTCTTTTAATATAATTTTATGTTTTATTCCATATTTTTCTCTCACTCTATTGAAGACTTCCTGTTTTGATTCCTTTCAAAATCGTCAGCAGTGATAGCTAGATATCTAGTTCTTCTGATTTCAGGGTCATGGAGGTCCATTAGTCCTTCATACCAACCTTGCCTTGTGACTTTGATTTTCTTCACTCTTCTTTGCTCCAATGGAGACAGACAAACAGAAAAATGCACCTTAGATGGCTACTCACAAGCTTTGAAGACCCCAGTAGTTATTCACCAAAGGAAGATAGAGAATATTGTCTTTGAGGACTATGTTATGCAAATTGACCTTAGTGTACCCTCAAGACTATAGTCCTAAGATTCAGGACCAGTGACTCATTTCCTCAAGGTGTCTGTTTATGGCTAAAAAATATCTTAATTTTGTCCCCTCTATGCTCTGGTGACATAGTACCTAAATCATTTGACTGCTAATCAGAAGCCTGGTGGTTCAAACCCCCAAGTCACTCCTCAGAAAGAAGGTTGGGCAATCAACTTCTGTAGAGATACCACCTTGGAAATCCAAGGAGGAGTCGCTATGAGTCAGATCCAACTCGACAGCAGTGAGTTTGGTTTATGCTCTACTATAAGGAGCTCTGGTGGGGTAATGCTAGAAGGTTGGCAGTTTAAACCCACTAGCCTTTCCATGGAAGGAAGACTGGGCAATCTACTTCCATAAAGATTTATTTTCTCAGAAACCCAATGGAGGTGACTATGAGTCAGAATGGACTCGATGGCAATGAGTTTGGGTTTTTTTTGGGGGGGTTTATGCTCTACTATATTCATGGATATATTTTCAGAGTATGGAAATACATATGTACAAATATCCTCTGTCAAAATTATGTACATTCACGAATACAGTCCCATTTACCTTCCCACTGTTCAGCTTGCATAGCTATTTATGTATCGACTCCTAGATTACTGTTATTACTGTTACTGCAGGATTGGGTATGGATTAGTAATTACCAATGTTGCCTTTAATTCTTGTGCTCCTCCCAGTGTCCTCCTTCCCCTTAATCTTTTTGTGCTGACCTCCTCCTTATTTATAGTGCCTTTCCCTTCACCCAAATTAGTATGTGTCTGCTTTCTACTTAGTGATTCACCCTCCCTTCCTGTCTCACTCCTGGTAAACTTCAAAGAATGTTTCTTTCTGTATATTCACCTTTTCTTGGCTTTTTACAGTAGTGGTCTCTTACAATATTTGTCCTTTTATGATTGACTAGTTTCACTCAGATTAATTTCCTCTGGTTTATCCATGTTACGAAGTGTGCAGCTTTATCGTTATTCTTCAACATGGCAAAGTATTCCATTGTGTGTATGTACCATGGTTTGCTTATCCATTCATCCATTGATGGGCACTTAGGTTGTTTCTTTCTTCTTGCTATTGTGAATAATGCTGTGATGAACTTGATGTGAAATCTGTTCATGTTACAGCTCTTATTTTTCTGGGATATATAACTATTAGTGGGGTTGCTAGATCATATGATATTTCCATTTCCATTTTTTTAAGGAAACAAAATAATATTTTCCATGGTCATTGTACAATTTTACAGCCCCACCAACAGTGGGGCTGATTGGAACGAGAGTGCCAATCACAGAGACCTGGATTCTTAACATACATTTATCTGAACTCCAAAATTCAGACTATTTAAATAAAGGTTGTAAAATAACAGCAGCAGCAATAATAGTAAATTCTTTTTCATCTTTTTCTGTTTTTTCTCAGTGGAAAGCTAGGCTTTTAAGATGAGTCTTTCTCTTTCTCTCTATATTTGTATTAGTAGGTTATGTATTATACATGTATATTAATTATGTAATTGTACATTAAATTATAATATATATAATACAGTTTATGTATGTATAATATACAATTATGTTTATATATTGAACATTTATTCATATAATATTTATACATTAATTTTAATAATTATTATATATATTATTATACATTATATAACTCACTGATGTGGAGTTGGATCTGACTTTAGTGACCCCTCCTTGGGTTTCTGAGATGGTATCACTATTGAAGTAGATCTTCCAATCCTTCTTCCAAGGAGTGGCTAGTAGGTTTGATGCACCAGTCCTCTGGTTAGCAGTCAAATGCCTTGGGTATTACACCACCAGAGCTCTTACATTATATACACATATATTATTATAATATTGTGTGTGTGTGTGTGTGTGTGT
>NW_006921695.1:8934186-8936589 GCF_000298275.1 Orycteropus afer afer | reverse complement strand
AAACATAATCACCACACATGTCCTCTTCTGAATCCAGCTTGCACCTCTGGAAGTTCTCTGTCAATATACTGCTGCAACCGTTTTTGAATTATCTTCAGTAAGATCTTACTTGCATGCAATATTAATGATAATTTTTTATAATTTCCACATTCTGTGGGATCACCTTTCTTTGGAATGGGTACAAATATGGGATCTCTTCTAGTCAATTGGCCAAGTAGCTGTCTTCCAAATCTCTTGGCATAACCGAGTGAGTGCCTCCAGTGGGTCATCCATTTGTTGAAACATCTCAATGGGTATTCCATCAATTCTGGGAGCCTTGTCCTTCACCAATTCCTTCATTACAGCTTCGACTTCCTCCTTCAATACCATTGGTTTTAGATCTTATCCCACCTGCTGAAAGAATATCTTGAGTTTTTGCCTTTTTTTTTTTACTGAAAGAAAGGAAACACTCATTAAAACTTCCTGATACATCTCATTTCCAAATCAATAGCCCTATACTTTGAGCTTAAAAAAATAATTTTAATAAAGAGAAAGATACCTGACACATCTGTAAATACCAAGGTGAACTACAAATAGAGTTAATGATAGCTTTCTTCTACTTCATATGTTTATCACCACAATTTATTTTTTTTACAAATACTACTTAGTTCCATCTCTTTCAAATATTAATATAAATGCAGTACATAAAAGTTATGCAGAAGCAGACATCCTCCATTATAACTGACTGAGAAAAACTTGAAACTGACATTTCCATAAAAAAGTAATGTGCTGGATTGAAAAAAAAAAATGTTCAGGGCCTTTGAAAGAGGTAAAATGTCACATTGTAAATCATTTCATGACTATCTAAATCAGCATTAGGTTGCATAAATCTATCCACAGTAGAATTCATATCCAGTCAAAGGAACTATAATAAAAATCTTTGTCAAAAGAACCATTTACTAGCTGCAGTCGAATCAATTCTGACTCTTGGTAACACCATGTATATTACTGTAGAACTGTGTTCCTTGAGGTTTTCAGTGGCTGATTTTCAGGTGTAGGTGGTCAGATCTTTCTTCTGATGTGCCTCCAAATAGACTTGAACATTCAGTCTTTGGTTAGCGGCTGTATGTTTAACCACATGGTACAAAAACAAAACAAAACAAAAACAGAGTCATGTAAATTTGGAAAAATAAAATACATTTAGGCTATTGAAAATTGTTTGATTTTTGGTTAGTGTAGACTTGGAGAAAGCATTCTACACCCTGCAGTCTCCTTCTATACACCAAATGCTAATATTTGAGATTTTTCTTGGCAAAAATCTCTAATCCATTTTACCTCAAAAAGCTGCTTAAGACAGTGGTAACCAAATTCTTTGAGGGAATGAGCTTGGGAGCTCAGGACCAGAGTCTCAGGAGACATCTAGGTCACTTGGCATAGCACTGTCCAAAAAGACAATGTTCTACATTCTACTTTAGTGAACAGTAGCTGTAGCTTAAAAGTTTGTGAATGCAGTACTGTATTGTCAATGATGACAAACACTGATCTATGGGTGGATAGATGTGTGCACAGGCTGAACTGTTAGATAATGTCTATGCAGGTGGGAGTGTTCCCATGACAATATATAAGATTGACAGACAATGTTTCTACAAGTATATGTGTATGTTCTGTAAGAATTCTCAGGTATGTAGTAGAGCTGACAAGAGATAAGGTTGTAGTCACTTCTTGGCCACAGCTAGCTACTAGACGGAACAAGTAGTTGGACCTGTGGGCTTGAGACCCTGGTCATAGGGGACATCAAGCTCAGTTGATATAACAGACTGCACAAAAGCATTGTTCCACATCCTACTTTGGCAAGTAGCAACTGGGATCTTAAAAGCTTGCAAGTGGCCTTCTAGATGCAATGATGGGTCTCTCCTCATCCAGAGCAAGGAAGCATGAAGAAAACCAAAGACACATGGAAACAATTAGTTCAAGGGACTGGTACATCATGCTCTCCTCAGCCTATATGACTATGAGACCAGAAGAACTAGATGGTCCCCAGCTACCACGTCAACCACCCAGAGGGGGCTCTATGTAGGAGATCCTGGATAGAGTGCAAGAACAGTTTGGAACAAAACTCAAAATCATTAAAAAAAAAAAAAATCCAGGTTTTCTGGTCTGATAGATTCTGATGGAACCACCAAGACTATTGCCACTAGCTGCCCTTCAGTTCTGGAATTGAACCCACTCCTGTGTCTTCCAGCCAAACAAAGGACAGCCATATGAGCTGAACATTTACATTAGGTAGATACACTGCTTGAAGAGATCAATCATGGGGGATAGAAAGACTGTGTATGCACAGGGAGACAGCTCAGGGGACAGGAGTGCATGGAGGGATGGAAACAGGGAAGAGGTGGCTATGGGGAGGAAGTAGGAGGAGAGCTA
>NW_006921695.1:8930134-8933196 GCF_000298275.1 Orycteropus afer afer | reverse complement strand
TATACACATATATTATTATAATATTGTGTGTGTGTGTGTGTGTGTGTGTGTGTATATATATATATATAATATGCTACATATATGTAAAAGTAGTTCCCAACTTACCATGTGTCAAGTTAAATGCATTACACTATGAATTTTTTTTATATCTTAGTGTTAGTAATATGTACTACATAATGCTTAATATGCTGATGGAATCACTCTCAGATGTTCACCTGTAATTGTGCAAAGACAAATAAAGATAGAAATTATAAACATACTATTAATAAACGGTAATAATAATGAAAACTAAAAAAAAGTATTTGACTTAGAATCAACTTACATGGAGTTGTTGGAATGGAATCCCATTGCAAGTCAAGGACCACCTGTATTATCTATGTTGTTATATGCTTTTGAGTTGATTCTGTATATGTATGTATGTGTGTGTGTGTGTGTGTGTGTATAATTTACATTTAGAATTTTTTTCTATGATTTATATATTCTACCTTGGGAAACATTATATACAAAGCAATCACTGCATTTTGAGTAATAAAGAAAGAACAATATCTGAGACTGGTAGTGGTGGGAGGAAGAGAGAAAGGCAGAAAGGAAGAACATTAGGGACAACATAGGCCATTACAATTTCTTATGTCTCCAAAATATTCTCACAGTACAACTGTTTTTTAAACATGGGTTCTGTGGCCCAGGAAAATATCCCTGTTATTCCTATTGAACAACATGGGACACATGTGATCATCTAGCACCCAATTAATGTAACAGAATGGATGACATTTGGCTACATCTATGGAGCATTTGTCAGAAAATGAGTCAGCATTAAGTATCAAGAAAATATTTTGAAACAAAATAAGATCAAAGTCATGTGTTGCTTAACATCAATTATATGTTCTATGAAATAAAATGTTATGTGATTCGGACATTGTATGATCACCAAATTATATATATATACATGGTCTCCATATTATGAATGAGTTCCATTCCTAACTCTGTCATTGAGTTGAATTTATACATAAGTTAGAACAATTAGGTTTGTATTTGGTATCAGTCAAATGTTTGTCTTAGTATATAGCATATAGTGTACCTTTGTAGTAATTGAGCCAGTTCTGACTTCCATCAAAAGGTTGTTTCATTTGATTTTTAAAGTATTTTTTTCCATACAACTCATTTGAGAATCAGTAAAATTTAACATTTGAATGAGTAAGAAATAGGACTCAACTAGTAAAATGCATAAGCATTCCAGAATATAGTGACCACAAGACTAATCAGCACATTTTTTAAAAAAAATCAGGATGCTCTTTGTAGAGAAGTTTTGAGGTCTGTATTAAAGGAGAGAGTGGATATGACAAGGAAGTTGAATAATACTCTAGTTGTAAAAATTATTTTAAAAATTAAAATCCAGATTTTTTTCTGACATCTAGGGAGAATATCAATACAGTAATCTAAGCAGAAACTTGTTAAACTACATTTTTTTTTATAACTTTTTATTATCCAGGAATTTCTGATCAACTTATCTTACAGTTACTTGAGTGGGCAGGAACATTTTCATGCCTACAGGGAATCGTATAGGAAAAAAAAAAAAAAAAAGTAATTCTAAATTCAGGAGACATAGCAAAACAATTTACAATAATCAGTGAAAGCTGTCATTAGATTTTTAATGACATTTATAAGATTATACTTCAGTTTGGCAAAATGCATGTGAATAGAAGGGAAGAACACTAAAGAGTAACAACTATCACTCATTTTGTAAGAATGTCTTCAAAAATCAGAAAGGCAAGGTTCAGTGGAACTTAAAGATTTACAACTCCACCTGTGTATCAGATTTATATAGCTAGGTGGAATGAATAATTAGTATGATGCTTATAAAAAACAAATCAGTGAACAGTTCCTGGAGAGTACGTTAAAATCATTTGGCTTTACCATCCTTCAAGTCTACACTTACTTTTCTTTCATATGAAGTAATAATTCATATTGACTTCTGGTTTCTGTTAATAACATTTGACCTTTTCTTCTCACTTCAGAGGATGAGGTTTTAATTTATGGTTTAGCACACTCTCCATCATTTGCTCATTCATTTATTCATTCTTATATTTATAGATTGTCTTATTCTAAAGATATTTCAAAGGCTTACAGAAATGCTTATGTTATAACTTGATACAGATAAAATAATAAAAATGGAGGAAAAGCTGAAATAAGATAAAGTCTGGAAAGATGCCAAAATTGAACAAGGAAAATTTATTTTAGGTTTCTCTACAGGTTGAAGCGAAAAAGGAAACAGGACAAATTTCAAAGTTCAGAAAACTTTTACAAAAGACTAAGGCAAAACATCCTGATATGAAACTCTCAAATGCTTTGTCTTAACCAAAGATTAAAATCAATAATATCTAAAAGAATGAATGGACTGTGCGTCATGTCACAATGGTTCAAATTATTGTTTCCAGAACTTGAAATTTATTGGGAGGTGAGCAGTAGAAAGTTCAAAGAGTAGGGAATTGTGATGAAAAAGTGTGTATTTCTGGTCAAAGGTTGATCCATAAATATTGAAAGATAGAGATAATGTCATTCTAAGAAATTAAGACACTGAAACATGATATTTCTTTAAATAGAAGCCCACATCACACGTGGCCTATATTTTACTCAAAAATCCTAACTTCACCAGAATAAATAGATAAATGGTTCCTACTTGCTTTTCTATGTTGGAGAACCAGGTTGTAGTGATTTTAGGCATTGTCACACATTGACCACAGCCACTAAGAGAATAAAAGGAAGAATCAAACCATTTTTATTTCTCTTTATAAAGCTCTTTCAGACATTTAATTTAAATAATGAGTCTTTCAGACCCTATTAAACAATAGAATTTTCAGCATATTGTGTCCAACAGGTGATTTGGGTTCCAGGGTTGTTGATCTTAACCCTTTCTTTCTTACAGTAACACATGTGTGTGTGTATTCACACACACATTTAAATACTAATCAGATAATCCTTGCCTATATTTTTATGTTATTTTGTTTTCCTTAGATTTTTAATTTATATTTGCTTAACTGTGTAGTTTTTTGTTTTTGTTTTTA
>NW_006921695.1:8913197-8926329 GCF_000298275.1 Orycteropus afer afer | reverse complement strand
AAAAAAAAAAAAAAAGCACAAGTTTGTGAATGGCTGTCTAATATGCACAATTGGTCTCTTCCCTTCTGGAGCAAAGGAAAATGAAGAAAATCAAAGACTCAAGGAAATAATTAGTCCAAAACACTAATAGACTACATAAATGACTGCCTCTACTACCCTGACACCAGAGAAGAAGGTCATTCTACCACAACTGACCACTATGATCAGCATCACAATAAAGATCCTTCTACAGAGTAGGAGAAAAATGTACAAGAAAAACCAAAATCATAAAAAGATCAGACTTACTTGTCTCATAGAGACTGGTGAAACCCCCAAGGTTATGACCTGCAGTTACCTTTCAAACCTGGAACTGAAAGTACCCCTAGGGATCCCCTTGTAGCCAACCAAAGTTATTGTTGTTGTTAGGTGCCATCAAGTTGGTCCCTACTCCTGTGAGCCTATGTACAACAGAATGAAACACTGGCCAGTCCTGCTCCATCCTTAACATCCTTGTTATGCTTGAGCCCATCATTACAGTCATTGTGTCAATCCCTCTCATTGAGAGGCTTCTTCTTTTTTGCAGACCCTCCACTTTACCCAGGATGATATTCTTCTCCACGAAATAGTCACTTCTAACAACATGACCAAAGTGTGAAGTCTGGCCATTCTCACTTCTAAAGAACAGTCTCGTTATACTTTGTCCAAGACAGATTGGTTCATTCTTCGAACAGTCCATGTTACCTTTGACATTCTTCATCAACACCACAATTCAAAAGGATCAATTCTTCTGAGCTCTTCTTCACCCATTATCTAGCTCTCATATGTGTATGAGGCTATTGAAAATACCTTGGCTTGGATCAGGCACACCTTAGTCTTCAAAGTAACATCTTTGCTTTTAAACATTTTAAAGTGTTTTTTGAAGCAGATTTGCCCAATGACTGCTGCTTCCATGGAGGTTGATTGTGGATCCAAGTAAAATGAAATCCTTGACAACTTCAATCTTTCCTCCATTTATCAAGATTTTGTTTATTGGCTAGTTGTGAGGATTTTTGTTTTCTTTCTGTTGAGGTGTAATCCATACTGAAGGTTGTTGTCTTTGATCTTCATCAGTAAGTGCTTCTTCATTTTCAGCAAGCAAGACTGTGTCATCTGCATATTTCAGGTTGTTAATGAGTCTTCCTCAGATCCTGATACCATGATCTTCTTCATATACTCATATACTGCAGCTTCTTTGATTATTCTTTGATTATTTGCTCAGCATACAGATTGAATAATACAAAGGATAAAATCTTGATGGACACCTTTCCTGATTTTAAACCATGCAGTACCCCCTTATTCTGTTCAAACAATGGCCTCTTAGTCTATTAGGTTCCTCATGAGCACAATTAAGTGTTGTGTAGTTCCCATTCTTCACGATGTTATCCATAATTTTTTATGATTCTCACAGTTTGAATATCTTGCATAGTCAATGAAACCCAAGTAAACATCTTTCTGGTATTGTTTGTTTTCAGCCAAGACCCATCTGAGATCAGCAATGATATCCCTCATTCCACATCCTCTTCTGAATCTGGTTTCAATTTCTGGCTGTTCCTGTTGATGTACTGCTGCAACTGTTTTTGAATTATCTTCAGCCAAGTAATAGAAAGGCCTGTAAAATGAATATTAACACCCACAAGGAGCATAATCTTCAGAACAACCAACCACATGAGACAGAAAAGGCACCATTTGCCCAAAAGGATAGCTTAGAATGCAGGAAGGAGCAGGAAACAAGGATAAATGGAAGTGGGAAAACCAAGGAGGAAATGGGAAGAGTGCTGTTATGTAGAGGATATTGGAAGTAATGCTACAAAACAAAAATATATGAATTGTCTCATGGAAACTACTTTGCTCTGTAATCCTTCACCCAAACTACAATTTAGAGGAAAAAATGAAAGAATCTTATCATATTAGGTAACCTCCCCCCCTCAAAAAACAAAAAATAGAAGAAAGTGATTGGTTTAGGCACATACAATTGTGTGGTCTAATAATTGAAATTAAGTAAAAATAGGAGTGAGAAATGTATCTACATGGTAATGTGTTTGAATCTCAGCTGTTTTAAAACCAGGTAGCTCTTTCCATTTATTTTAAGAATCACTTAAGTAAATATAATTGCTTAACTTGTACCATAAAGAAATGTTGGTTAAAAGAAGAAAAATAAAAAGAAGTCAATTTAAGATATTCTGAATTCATGTTGTGGAATTTTTTTTTTTAACTGTTTTTCCTGATTTTCATAGTATCCTTGCAGCATTGTTATGAGTAATCAATTTGTGTATAATGACAAGATATACGTATTTAAATTATTAAAGGATATAAAGAGTAATAGAAAAATAAGCATTTATAAAATAACTGTATAATTAGTTTTTCAACCTACAGAACTTATTTTTCCCTCACAATGGTGTATTAGAAAGAGTAAACAAATATATACAAAACTTACTTCAAAAAGAAAATATGTTAGTGGTTCTATTGATGAAATTTAAAATTCAAATATTATTTGTTGGACACTGATGCCATGATACATATCTATATACCATATCTTCATTGTAACTCAAAAGTAGAAAGTAGATAAGCCTAAAATATTCATTTTTATCGAGGTAGAAACTCAACCTAGATTTACACAAAATCAAGTCAATGGGGAATGATCTTTTATTTAACTCAGGAGTGGGCAATGCATTTTTCTGAGCCCATCACTCAATTTAATTCCTTTTATAATCTATATTCATGTAATTGCCCATCCTTCCTTTGATTTACTCTGAACAATGGCGTCAAGCAGCAGGATTATTGTGATGTGCCATCAAAATATAAGGTATATCCATTTGCCTTAAAAATTATTCTTAGCCCACTTTAAAGCAATGAGCATCTGGTACCTGAAGGAATATGGGAAATAAGTTGTTAAGTAGTAGCTTTTAAAATAAAATTCTAAGTTTATGACAACTACATTTCTTTTAAAACTTGCCGAATTCTATTTTTCAGGCTTTCAATTTACAATAATTTGCATAGCTGCATTAAAGTGGGCTCATGTGCTGAGAACCAAAACTAAATTCAAAAGACTTAATTACAAGCTTAAGAAGTCTGAGGGAAATTTTAGACATTAGAAGTCTGACCTATGCTGACCTATTATTTCTTGATTTATCTGATTTATAAAGACTCTAACTTTTACTTGCAAACCCCCAGGGGATGATTACAGATTAAGACATTTTTGAAACTGTAAAATGAAACTATTAAGAATGGCAGCAATTTAAATTAATAATGCTTTTAGTGGGCCATGCAAAAAGAACTAACATGCCTAATCATTCCTTTTTATTGTGAAATATATTGGAAAAACTTTGCCCTAGCATTTCAACACCACCTTTCCATTATGCTAACACATTTATTGAATCTATCAAGTCTTTCTAGAGCCACCAAACCAAATGCATTGCTGCCAAGTCAATGAACAGTCCCATAGGGTTTCCTAGGCTGCACTATTTATGGAAACAAACTGCTACATCTTTTCCCACGGTGACTGGTGAGTAGCTGAGCACTTAACCACTGAGCCATCAGTTCCTCTCTAGCAGAGATACTCATTTAGGACAAGTGCTTGCCACCCAGAGACTGTTCAAAAATCTCTGGAGACAGTTTTGCTTGTCTAGACTTGCTGTCTAGACTTCTTGACATCTAGTGGGTGGAGACCAGTGTTGCTCTTAATCATCCGACAATGTATAGAACAACCTCACAACAAGGACTTGTCCAGCCAAGAATGCCAGCGCTGACACTGAACAACTTTGAATACAGTTGAACAACTGTGAGATAGAGATTATGAACAGATCTAGAGAGGGTTTAATGTGTATGCTTAGAAATTTTGCTCCTGAAAAAAAGAAATCAAATCAAATAATGAATCACATATTCTCAGAGAATATGAACAGAGATAACACTAGTAATGTTTCTCCATGAATTAAGGACATAGTTTTTGTAGGCTTTCCCTTGCACAGAAGTCCTGGTGCCTCTTCTGAGACATTTCTCTGTGAAACACAAAGCAGTAAGAATGTACCTCACTCGATGACTCTCCAACCTTTTGAATATTTACTATGCGCAGAACATTGGGTATAAATTAATGAACACAGTAGACAATCCAGTCTTTATTGAATTTACAGAGTGAAAAAGAGATATAGACATGAACCCAATGATCACAGAAATAAATTTCATTTTAAACTGAAAAACATTACGAATGAGACAATCATATTTCTATGAGTTTATTGACTAGGAGAAACTGGTAAGATTTAAGGCAATCACGAGAATTTTCCAGATTAAGAAATGACTTAGTCTACAACTGAAAGAACAACACAAAAATGTTAGGAAGAAAGAGAAGAGATTCCAAGTAGGGAGACTTATATATGGAAGCCCTAAGTTAGAGAGGGTTGATTCTTCAATGACACTTTAGTGTTCTCACCAATAACTATTGTTTGGTTGTGTGTTTTTGTGTGTCTGCATGTGTGTACAATAATTATTTTCTAGTAATGCTAGAAACTGGGGAAAGTAAAGCTCTTTCTAGGGTTATTATAGCAATATATAACCTGGTGTATATAACCAATAGTTCTCTCCCATAAAGATAAAATCATGCTTATTGGGTTTGTTAAAATCTTCTCTTTGAAGAAATAGAGAACTGAAGTAGAGTGTTTTGATCATCACTTGAGGGACTATGAACAAAGAAGTCCAATTGGGACATCCTAGAAAAAAAAAATCAAAGAAAATTATTCTTCTTTGGCTAAATTTTTTGACTCTCATCCTATTCTGCCTCTGGGAGAGTTTCTCATCTCTCTGTGATATATTCCCCCCACCCCATCCTGGTCTAAGAATACAAGGAGACAGAGAGTGTCAGATCAGGGAAGAATTCACACTTTTTTTTTTTTTTTTTTTTTTACGAATGGGGAAAACTGAGACACAGAATGGTTCTCCCTTTTTAGAATTGTTGACCAAATAATGAGTATCTATCTCTGGTGGCGTAGTGCCTAAGGCACTTGACTACTAACCAGAAGACTGGCAGTTCAAACCCACCAGCCACTCCTCAGAAGGAAGATGAAGCAATCTAATTCCGTAGGGATACTGCCTCAGAAACCCAAGGAGGGGTCGCTATGAGTCGGGTCTGACTTGACAGCACATAACAACAACAACAACAACAACAACAAAGCTTATTGGTCTTGTTGAAAGGTAGGCATTTTTAGCACACTGACAACCTATTCAAAACACTATTTAAGTTTACACAGACAAATGCTTTTTAAGAGCCCAGAGGTCATTTAATAAAATGGCTTAAAAATGAGTTAAATAAGAATCTTTAGAATGAAATCTACTCAGTAATTTAGGTACACTGGAAGACACTGTTTCTGTCAAACTCTTGGTTTTCCTGAGCATTTCAAGCCATCTTGATTTTTGTCTGTGCAGAATTAACACAAAAGGGGCCCGGAGTAGGCTCCACATACTCTCTAGCTCAAGAAGGTATGCTCTCTCCTGAACGTGTTTCACACGTGTGCCCAGGTTGAACACCTTTGAATTTATCCTATTTTACATGTTTCTGCATAGGTTCTTGTTGAGAGTCTGGAGTCTACCTTCTGCACTAATCTGAAATCCTTTTCTCCAGTGACTATGATGGACATTCTCTGCTCTCCAGATTTACTCTCACCCTAATATAACTTATTTTTTAGGGGTTGTATCAAAAATCTCTTTTGTCTTCTGTCTTCATGTAGATTTTGACCAATGGAAAGTACCATCAGGAGACTGAAGGTCAGGAAGAGAATATTGAAGGAAAGAAGGCTATCCTTTTCCTTGACTCCCTAACTTGCCAATTTTCTTTGAGTTGTACACGATTCAGTTCCTCTTCCGTGTGTCATACTTAGAGTTCATTTTGAATGTCTCTCCCCTAAAACTGCACATTTCTTAGTGCTCCCTGCCCTGGCCTCTTCAGTCATATGGTAAATAGGTTGGCCAATGGAGCACAGATGTTGCTACCCCTAGGATGCTTTCCTTTCCTTTGATCTGCCCACATATTTATAAAAAGCATCTTCATTAATACTCTTCAGTCATCTCCTTTGAGAGTGCCATATGCTTCCTGCTGGGCCTCTGACCTATATAGAAACTTCATGTAATCAGGTTAAAATATCTCTTCATGATGCAATGACATCATAACGATGAAATAAATTTGTAATTTAATACACATATCAAACATTTTTTTCTAGCCGATGATCATTCCAACTAGGTTTTCTTTAAAATGTTATTTTAATAATGCAATATACATATTGTTTTTGACATTTACTTACTTGTCTAATTTTTAGTTAGCTGTCAGGACAGGTGCACCTGTAAAGATGGCTGAAGAATATGAGACTTGTTCCCCACCTTCACAAAGTTTTCAGGTTAAAGAGAAGAGATTATGTATGTATGCATGTACGTATGTATGTACCTATCTATCTATTCACCCATCTATCTATCTAACAGTACTGGTGAGTATAAAATGATACTAGTGGTTTACTATTAATATTTTACACACTTAAATATCCGCTTCTCCCTGTGTGTGGGAACTTGGACAAATTGTGTGACATCTCTTAGCTTCAACTTTCTTAGTTTGCAACATGAGGCTGGTTTTGCCTACTTCTTTGATCTTTTAAGGAGCTCTGGTAGTGTAGTGCATAAGGCATATGACTGCTAACCAGAAGGCTGCAGTTCAAATCCACCAGACACTCCTTGGAAAGAAGATTGGGCAATATACTTCAGTAGTGATATTGCCTCAGACACCCAAAGAGGAGTTGCTATGAGATGGATCCGACTAGATGGCAGTGAGTTTGGTTTTAGTTTTTTGTCTTTTAAGACGATTAGGTGAGTCCATATATGACAATTGATTAGCACATTGTGAGTCATGGTTAATGCTAAAGAAACACTAGCTGTCATTATTATTACCATTACATATTTACATATAATTACTTGCGGTTTATGAACAAATTGGTATTTTTTGTTTTCTTAGCAACTCTAAGTGGTAGCCCCTGTCAATATTGTAATGCTTATTTTGGAATGGAGAAAATTTCAGATGAGAGAGACTAAGTAATATAGCCAAAGGTCAAGATCACTGACTTTTTGTGGGCAGTATTTATTTTATAAAGCCCAACTTTCCTCAACAAATGTCATAAACTGGATATTATAGATGCCGTAATTTCTTAGAAAGCTGTTAATTTATAGGGTTAATATCTCTGATTTTCTGATGTGCAGAAAAACATTATATATATGTGTTGGCTTGGCAATCACCCTCTGCCAACAAGTTCATAGAAAATCCTTTCTATACCCAATAAAATAATGCTTAAAAGGGTGAATGTACATCAAGAAAGTTATCTTCATTTGAAATAGGTGTTAAATTCATTTCAGGGAGATTTATTTTGTTAACTGAAGTACTCTAAGTTTATTCATTTTGTTGTTCACTATAACCTAAAAATGATTTCCACATCTCAGAAATTCAAATTCCATTTTAGAAGTTGTTTCTTTGTCACAAAAAAATTAATTTTAAATAAATTTGTGTTGTTGTTCAGAAATAGAATAACTTTGAATAAGAAGGTTTCATCCTATCCATTTGGAATTTCTACTGATACTGTACAATTATATGGTGAATACCAGTAAAAAGATAGATTCTGCTTGTTTAATCAATCAAGAAGCTTTTGGTTGTAAATTATTTTCTTATTTTACTCCCTGCATCACTCCTAGGTTCAGGAAACACATATTGTTCCTCTAATCTCTGACAGTCAGAAGCTGTGGTGGTGAAGTTTGTGTATCAACTTGGCTGGCCCTGGTTGAGTGGCTGGGCAACTGGTGGTAGTTATTTCCCATGATGAGAAGGGCAATCAACTCCATGGTACGATGACCACAAGCAGCTGAGTAGCTGCTTTAGGGATGTGGTCTGATTCCTATATATAAAAAGCAGCTTTGGGAATGGTCTGTAGCTTATGGCACTCTTGAACCCTGCATGTAACCATTTCATTGTTCAGCAGTCTGCCATGGTCTGCCAACCTTGGGACTTTCAATGCACTTGAATTATTGACCTGCCATGTGGTTTGGTATCATCAGGTCTGTGTCTTTTTACTTGTCAGCCTTCGGCTTGTCAGTCTCAGCAACCAGCAGCTGTCTGAGTGAAAAAAAGCCTCTAGCTCCAGTGGGCCAGAAGCAGGAGTCAGAGCTGAAATCCAAGGTTGAGGGGCTTTCACCCATCCCAAAGAGCCTGGCACTTTGAACTTGGACTTAAAGCCTCTAAACTGTAAGAGAATAACTCCTGTTTGTTCAGCCATCCCGTTGGTGGTATATTCTTGGCATGTGGCATAGGTAACTGGAACAGGTACTCAGACTCAGCTACCCTAGAAGAAAGGTAAATGTGATTCCTGCCTTTAAGGATGTTGTGGGGGAAAAAAAAACAGAGGTAAATCAAAAATAATAAATAAAATAAAAAATGAAAACAAATAAAATTAATTTTTATAGCAGAAACAAATGGAATTCATAGAGATCAAATAAATGAGTGTGTGAGGAAAGAGAAGGAAGCCTACGGGACATAGCATTGCCACCAAATCACCACTAGTTGCCATTAATCAGTTCTACTCACAGAGACCCCATATGTGTTAAAGTAGAACTATGCTGTACAGGATTTTCAATGGCTAATATTTTAGATCTCCAGGGTTTTCTCTTAAAGCATCTGTAGATGGACTCAAATTCCCACTGTTGCAGTTTGTAGCATTGCCAATGAGGGCTCATAGAAGTTGACACTCTGTGCTAGACAATTAGCCAGACCTAAAGGATAAAGTGAAGACCATTCTAGTTAAAGGAAAGGCCTATGCACAGGCTGTGAAAGAGAGAAAATATCTTAGTGTATAGGAACAAATGAGATAAGTGTTTATCTTGTAATAAAGTGTGGTGAAGGCCATCAAAATGTTGGCAGGGACCATGTCACACTAAACCTGCTCAGCGAGTAGTCTTCTGACAGGTCTGTATGCACAGAAGGTCCATGAAGACTGTCCAAGATGCCAATTGGCATCAATAGTTGTAGAGAATTCATTTTCATATTCTCCACTTCTGTACTTACTCCTTCCTGAAAGTGATCTGATCTGATGGTAGAATGGTACAGTGGTAGAATTCTCCCCTTTTTGATTGATTCAATTCCCAGTCATTGCACCTCATGTACAGCCATCTCCTGTCTGTGAGTGGAGGCTTGCATGTTGCTATCATGTTAGACAGGTTTTGGCAGCGCTTTCTGATTAAAATGGACTAGGAAGAAAGGACTGGTGATCTACTTCTGAAAATCAGCCAGTGAAAACCCTATGAATCACCATAGTCTGATTCACAACCCATTTTAGGGATGGTGCAGAAATGAGTAGTGTTTTGTTCCATAGGGATTGCCATAAGTCATGGTGGATTTAATGGCTGCCTCATAACTAGACCAGTAAGCAGCATCATGATAAACGGAGAAAAGATTGAAGTCATCAGTTATTTCATATTACTTGGATCCATAATCAACCCTCATGGAACAGCAGCCAAGAAATCAGACATTGTATTTCATTGGGCATTTCTGCTGCAAAAGAACTTTCAAAAGTGTTGAAGAGCAAAGATGTTACTTTCAAGAGTTAGGTGTGCCTAATCCAAGCCATGGCCTTTTCAATTGCCTCTGATGCATGTGAAAGCTGGGTAATGAATAAGAAAGACTGAAAAGAGTTAATGCTTTTGAGTTGTGGTGTTGGCAAAGAATACTAAAAGTATTATGGACTATTAGAAGAACTAACAAATCTGTCCTGGAAGAAGTGCAGCCAGAATGCTCCTTAGAAGCAAGAATTGCCAGACTTTGTCTCACCTACTTTGGTCATGTTGTCAGAAGGGACCATTCCCTGGAGAAGGATATCATGTTTGGTAAAGTGGACCGTCAGAGAAACAGGGGAAGACCTCAATGAGATGAATTGACACAGTGGCTACATTGATAGGCTCATGTATAGCAAAGATTGTGTGATGGCACACGACCAGGCAATGTTTCGTTTGTACATGGGGTCACCATGATTTGGACCCTACTCAACAGCACCTAACAACAACACAACAACAATAACAGCAGCAACAACAAAATTGATCCCACTGAGAATATACCTGTGCTTTACAAGTTCTCCTTTCCTAGTTCTTTTATAATTTTTTTTTCTCCCATTTCCAAAAGAAAGCACAACAACCATGCATCTTGAATCTTATGTTGGTGCAGTGTCCTATGGCTTAAGTCAGTGCAGTGGGCCTTAAGAAGGACCCTGGAGGAGTGAAACAAGGAAAAACAAGGGAGTTTTGCTTTTTTATCTACTAAAAATTTACAATGTCTCTCTTCATCTGTCTATCTACCTAGCAATCTCTATCCATTAATCCATCCTTTATTCCATCTTTACTCATTTATTTAGAGTTAGAACTCAGAAGTAATCTCTTAGTTGGGGAAGCAAACTAAAATATGTGTGATGGCAGTGAGCTTGTTTTTTTTTGGTTTGCTGTTTTTATAAAATCACACTTTTTAAAACAGAATAATTATATTTTGACTGATTGGTTTTACAATGAGGACTGAATTTGCAAATCAGTGATATTGTTGATATGTCCTAAAAAAAGTGAAAGAGCTAAGTCTGTAGCTCCAATAAGTGGAAGAGAATATATATTCAAAAATATATTCATAAATTAAATGAGACCTTGTTAATTTATGTTGAAAATTTACATATTGGCTTACAAACATGTCAGGAGAGGACCTAGTTTTTTCAAACTTTTCTTTTAGGGAAAGTCAACAATAATGTTTGAGGACTATTGTTCTAGGTCATGGCAACGTTTTATACTCAGTTCAGCAGACAGCAATTGATGAGTTTTAAATGGAAGAAAGTTATGCTCTTTGTGCATAGTACGATTACAGCAGTTCACTGTGGAATGTAATTTTTATTCCCCAATGTTCTCTACTCTAAAGTCTTAGTATAAATAAAAGTACAGCATAAATCACTATTATTTTTTTAAATGTCAGTGAAGTAGATATTGACATCTCATTCTCCCTGATGCCACAATTTAAAATGGCAGCAAAAATAGAAAATAGTAGCTGACAAACTTGACTGAGAAGTTAGCCATGTTTAATCACTCATTTTTTCCCAGTTTTAATCACAGGGCTTAGTACTTCATCAAATTGGAGAGAAAACATGTTTTAATATCGAGCTGCCTTTGATGCTGTCATTTTTGTGGAAAACAAATGCAAAATCATCATATAGACTTTCCTTCACTAGCCTATTTTAAAGTACAATCTCCATTTTTGGAGTATTCAGGTGTGCAAAGCCAAACAAAGAAGAGTTATTCCAAATTATATACTGAAAATAAAATGTCTTAACTCTTATTTAGGTATAATATACTGAGAAAACATCAGATGCATGTCAATTTAGAGGAAAACACACAAGTGCCACTGCTTTTCCTGGAAAGAATTGAGATTGTGATATATAACATACTTATTTTGTAGAATTTATGTTTAAGATATATATGCTTTTTGTTATCATTAAGCCATTCTCTGTGAATATATATGTACCGCTCTCCTTTTATTATGCCACTGTCTACAATTATGTCTACTTACTTTACAAGGCTGCAAACCTGGAATATTAGGTTTATATATATATTAGGTCCAATGATATTTAATGTTTGAGATTTTAATCTTCTTTGGTTTCCTTATAGTGAAGTGCAAACAGGGCTCAAACAAGTGATTTAAGCACAGGGAGATGAATTATCATCAAGAGAACTGTTGCTTTTTCTTGACACAGTTGCGACAGATATTCCATTCCTTTGTTAGTAGAAGTCTGTTCTTACAGATTCTCTCTTTTCTTCTCTGTTCAAGATAAATGTTAATGAATAAAAGTATAGGGAGTGTTAGCCTCTATCTTTTAAATAAATTTGAGGCTATTGATAGATTTGGTGCATGTATTACCTGTAGCACTAATTTCAGTCACTAAGTTTTCCTATTTACATTTCTTTTTATTTTCTTTTGATTGGAGGCATATTTTTCTCTGGTTTTTGCTTGGAGTTGTTAATGACAAATCATCATCATCATCATTTATATATATATTTAGTTTCCATTTGTGCCCAAGACTGTATTACAGTGCATGTGTAATCTCATTCAATTCCTACAACACTATAATATGGATATTATTATATAGAAAAACTTTTTTTTCCATTCTGCACATTATTTTACTGTGGGATTGTCAATCTTTTCTTGGATAGCTAAAATGGAGAAATTTTGCTTCTGTATAATTTTTTATGTACTCCATTCATACTAAAGTTTAAAGGAGAAAAACAATTAAAAAATCACTATGATAAACATGTGAAATACTAAAAAGCTATCATTAATTCAACTTGTAGCTCACCTTGGCAATTGATAGGTCTGACAATAATCTTTGACTATAAAAATCAGTTTATGTAGGAGATATGGGTTTGGAATATATCATGAATGCTTAATTAATGTTTTCTTTCTCCCAGAAAAGTGTAAGACATTCTACAAAGTTGAAAGAAATGTTTCAGGGTCCAGATAAATGGTTGACTAAGTCTCTATTTTTGTGCTAGCCTTTTGGATTTGATATCTTTTGGAACTTTCAGTACATATATCATGCTACTTAATTGTCAGAGCTGTTCCCCCACTTCCCAGAGATGATGATATTACAGATCAGAAAGGTTAAATAGCTAGCTTATAAGTTTTAGGGACAGAGTCGTGATTTAAACTCAGGCATAGCTAGAGCTCCAAAGTCTATGGTGTTGGCATTTGTTTTTAATTGCTGTTATTAGCTTTATACCATATGATCTGCCAGTAGTAAACACTATCTTAGACTAGCAATGCTGAGACTCTCAAGTTGCCTTCCGGATCTCAAGAGATTATGTTAACTTCCTATGGGAGGGGGAGTTAAGGTATAAAACTAGATGAGTTGGAGTATTTATGTGAAAATATACTGCAGCGCTATGCCTTATGCATGTTGTTGTTGTTGTTGTTATGTACGGTCCAGTAGGACCCTACTCAAAGCTACCCTCCTTGGGTTTCTGAGGCAGTATCACTATGGAAGTAGATTTCACAGGCAGTCAACAAATATGTGTCAAATGACTGAAT
>NW_006921695.1:8912300-8912822 GCF_000298275.1 Orycteropus afer afer | reverse complement strand
AAAAAAAAAGATATTATTTGGCATGTAATAGAGAGGTAGATGGGTCAGCATTTGATTATGCTGCAGTAAAAATGACCCTCAGATCTCAGTGGCTTAAAACCACAATGCTTAATTTTTGCACACCAACATGTTCAATGCAGTTTGGCAGGGAAAGACTTTCAAAGGGTTTTGCCCCAAAGTGGTACATATTTCATTAGAAGTAGCAAGTTACATGATCTCAGGAGCTGGGGACAGGGAAATGCTATCACCTTGTTCCAAGAAGGAAGAAAAATGGTCTATGTGGGAAACAGGTCAACAAATACCATAGCTAGTAGTTCAGAGTTGGGACAGCCACTCAGTGAAGTCAGGGCTCTGAACAGGTATTTCTGAGATTATCTTCACCTATCTTTCAGAGCTTCAAGATAACTGACATTGGCCCTGCCCTAAGTTGTCACATGACAACATCCCAAGAAGGAAGGAAAGTGTGATGTAGGAAGATGAATTGCTCTTCATGCTATTGTTTCAGGAGTCTTAGAACCCCCA
>NW_006921695.1:8895525-8908940 GCF_000298275.1 Orycteropus afer afer | reverse complement strand
TAATTCTTAAGGCCTACAACCACAGGAATCTGCTAGAGCACTGTCTCTTTAAATATCCAAAATAGTCAAGCCGCTTTTTAAACCTTCAAAATGGCGGCACCCTCCAGACCAGCAAAAGTCCACAGCTCAGCCCACCTTTCTCTTCACCTTCTCTGTTCCCCAGCCACCGCTCACAGTCCGTGCAGTCCCTGGCTAGCAGGGTGATTTTTAAGTTAATTTTTAGGTCCTACCACCACTTGGGATTGTCCAAGCTGTTTGTGCCATCAGGGGCGTTCAGGTCCCTGCCCTGGTTGCTTCTTAAAAACCAAGGTCAATCACCTAAGCAATTATAGTACAATGTTCAAAAATCAAGACATTTAACATTAATAAAAACTGTTGTTGAATTTATAGATTTTGCTCAGATCTCATCAGTTATCCAAATAGTATCCTTTACGGTTATTTTCCGTGATCTAGGATCTTATTAAGGACCTCTCACTGCATATAGTGACCATGTCTCTTCTTTAATTGGAAAAATTACTCAGAACTTTTTGCTTTTCAAGACATTAAATATCTTGAGCACAGTATTACTGTAACACATAGAGTCATCATAAGTTAGAATTTACTCAACTACAGCAGGTTTACATTTTGGGTTTTTGTCACAAGTAATAAATATGTGTTTGTATTTGAAAGAGAGCTGTCAAGTATGAATGTGACTGAAAAAAAAAAAAAACAGAGAAATAAAGAGTAAAATATTTAGAAAATTCATGAATTGATATTTATACTTCCAAAAGATTTAACTGCCTCCAAAGAAGCCAAGGCCATTATGCCTACAGATGCCCAAAGGGAAGTATTTCTGTGTTTCATTAATTTAAATCTACTATTTTCTTATGAGACTTTTCATTCTACACATCTCATCTTTCCTAAATTGTCATGGAGACACTAACCATCTTATTTCAGATCTTTTAAAAGAGAATTATATCATGCTTAAGGATGAAAAATGCATTTTAATTAGAATATTATTAATGGTTATTAGACATAAAGTTTAGCTCTAGGCAAAATCATGAAGTAGTGGATATTTTGTCCACTATTCATTCTTTCTGTTAAAACTATTCTATCTTCCATCTGTCATGAAAAATATATATAAGTAAAATTTCAAATACTGAAATATATTTTGCTTTTAATATGTGTCAAGTGCTTTATAGAGTTATCCATTTTGAGTTTCATAACAGTACAGAAAGGTAGGTTTTCATTATTCTAATTCAAAGATGAGTTCACTAAAACTCAAGTAGTGAAGTTGGTTTCCCTAGTCATAGAGCTAGTTGGGGCAGAGCTAGGGCCCGGCCCAGTTTTCTCTAGTCTATGCTCCTATCAAACTCCTAATGTGGTTAGGACTGGAATTCAAAGTGTAAAGAAAAGGAAAAACACACTTTTATAAAATAACTTTCATATTTGATGGCTATTGAGAGTGAAAATATGTTATTAAACACAAAAAATATAGCCATAATTATATGCAAAGATTGTTATTTCTTGATACATGAGTCATTGCCAAATGGAACTATATCCAGTATCCAAAACAGGTAAATCTGTTTGGAATTCTCTATTTCAGATGTAGAGACTAGTGAATGATTTATGATAGTATCTGAAATAAAACTTTAGAGGGGGACATCTTTGTATACCCTCTCTCAAGAACAAGATGTCAGCCAGCTCCTAACCCATGGCTCATTTCTCCTTGTTAGTTTATAATGTAGGAATGTGTTTAAATATATTAAATGCTGGAATAAATCATGTTTATCACTCCCCTCCATATCCAAGACTTTGAGAATAAAGACTAGAATTTAATTGACAGAAAAAGTCAAAAAACACTAGTATGACCTGCTATATACCTTTTACTAACTGTTAATCCCATATACTCCTGTGGTTGTTTCTTAAAAACTAAGGTCAATCATCACAGCAATTATAGTACAATGTTCAAAAATCAGGGCATTTAACATTGATGTAAAACTATTATTGAATTTATAGATTTTGTTCAAATCTCATCAGTTATGCAAATAGTATCCTTTGCAGTAGTTGTCCCTGGTCCAGGATCCTATTGAGGAAATCTCACTGCATATGGTGGCCATGTCTCTTCTTTAATCGGAAATATTACTCAGCAATTTTTGCCTTTCAAGATACTAAATATTTTGAAGAGTGTGTGTCAGCTCTTATGTATAATATTCTTCAACTGAGATATAATAAACATTTTGACCCTTTATATACAAATACATACAAGTTAAAGACACAGATTCTGGAGTTCCTTTGCCTGGATTTGAATCCTAGCTTTGCCAATTCCTAGCTTTGCCAATTCCTAGCTTTGTGAACTTGGGCTAGTCTTCCAATCTCTCTGTGCTCTAGGTTTTCCTTGGCCATAAAACACTAGTAATAATAATAGTAACTAACTCATAGAATTGTTGCAAGGATTCCATGTGTAAGGAACAGTATTTGACATATAAAGTTCTAGATATGTAAATTATTGTTGTTGATATTATTACTATTATTATTGATGCCAAGTATTCACTTGATATTAAAAATAAATAGTTGTTATCAACTTGGCTCTCACTCATGATGACCACATGTGTGTCAGAGTAGAACTGTGCTCCATAGGGTTTTCAATGGCTGATTTTTCAGAAATAGAGAGTGAAGGCTTTCTTCAGAGACACCTCTGGGTGGACTTGAACCTCCAGTCATTCAGTTAACAGCTAAGCATGTTAACCTATTGCTCTACTCACTTAAAATGTAAATGATAATTGGGATAATGTAAAAAGTCACACGTATGTGTGGGGTTGTCGTTATTCTGGTACTCTTGGGTGATGTAAACCAAAGAGTTGGAGGTTTGCTTTCACACAGAAGCACCTGGGAAGAAAGTCTTAACCTTCTACTTCTGAAAAATTAGCCATTGAGAACACAGTTTTACTCTGACACTCATGAGGTTGCCGCAGAATTAACTCAAAGGTAACTGCTGAAAAAAAAATGTTCTGGCAATATAGACTTGTGAAAAACTACTTCAAAGCAACATACCCACTCTTGTAAAAGAAAATTAGCAGTTTTCTTTAATAAGCAAGAGGAAATGGTATGTTTATCAGATTATAGTCACACTCTTAGCATAAAAAGAGCTAAGTAAGATTATTATACCCAGATGTAAAACTTCATGTGGAAATGGATATAAAATTTAATACAACATTTCTTGTAAAAAGGTTACTAAGTGATAGAAATTTGCACATCATAGCCACACACAAAAAAAATTCTCATTAAATATTTCCCTAACATTAAACTTTTACTCCTTAGCTGAGGCATTAAACCTATAATCCTATTACAATTTGTAGTATGATACAGGATTACAAGATCAAGGAGAAATCTACCAGATTCTGTTTGATGAAGGAGAATTATCAGCCTTCTCTTCCTCAATTGAAAGGAAACACTGCATACTGGTAATTTCTACCATTTTAGACCTACCAAAATCATAGAGTTCTGTTTAAGATTATTTTCACTTTAGGGAGATTGACTTTTCTTTGATGTAAATGAAAACAAGCTAAATAGAAAGGGTGGCATTTTTCCTGGTTACATATGAAATTGTTCTCATATGTTTATTCGAAAGAGGGGAAAATGAGTCTTTACATGTCACAAGAATTTACTGTAATTCTCAAGAATCAATCTGTAAATCATTTTACGCAGTGGGTTTGAAAAGTCCTATTTTACTAAAGTGGCCTGTTCAAGGAAAGCATTTTTCTTTGGGGTGTTGTTCAGCAGGTATTCAGCCTGCTACTTGCTGGCCATTCAAACCCACCAGCCACTCCCCGGAAGGAAGGCAGTTTGGGCAATCTGTTTCCGTAGTTACACTGCCTCAGAACCCCAAGGTGGGGTCACTGTGAGTCAGATCTGACTTGACAGCAGTGAGTTTGGTTTGGTTTTTGGTTTTAGTAAGTCTTTGATATCCAATTATTTCAATCAAGATTTCTAATCCTTTCAAGACCAAATTATTTTCTACTTTGAATTTTTTGTTGAAACCACATGTTTTCAGTCATAGAAAGCATTTTGAATGAAATAAAAAATAGTGCTTTGAAGTAATAAAGATTTTAATACAGTAAGTGGAACACATATGTCCAAGGGATCTCTGTTGCTAAAGCTGGTGGAATAAGGCCCATTTCTTCAGATTCCTGGACTTATACAGATCCTCACTAGATGGCATCATGCAGTAAAAGTGGGACGGCAGTTTCCCACTAAACCCTAAAGGCAGAAAATATAAGTGTATATGATATATCCCACAGGTCCTAAAAGGGTTAAAAGATGGTTCCATACTACTATTTCTCAATCACCTGGGATCTTCCCACTTCTATACAAATCCCCTAGTCGAACAATGATTGCCAATGTGACTTTTCAGGAAGAAATTTCTTGAGACCCTACCATCCACACAGGACTTTTGAACTAAAAGGATTAGATCAGATCCAGTTTAACAAATTAGTATGTATGTTTTTTTTTTTTTCTTTTATTCCTAATTATAACTGTTTAACTTAGATTCCAACAAATTTTATGAAAGCTATTTTATTTAGAAAGTATTATATATATATATATATATATATATATATATATATATAACCGCCAGCCTTCTGGTTAGCAGTCAGATGCCTTAGGCACTATTCCACCAGAGCTCCCCTTTATAATCTAGATTGTTTATTAATAGTTTCTCTAAAAATGAGTACAAAGTGTGTAACAGTGGTGTGGATTACTTGGTGTGGCTGTTCTAGCCATGATCTTTGCTATTCCCACCACATGAATGTGTGGAACTTGGCAAATATGAGATGCTTGTGGCCCACTAAGGGGATTGAATAGCTTACAAATAAAATAAATAAGGTACATGACACCCATGTGGGGGTGAGAATATGCCAATAAGGTGTATAGAACCATATCCTGAGGATTGGTCATTTTTACCATCCTGCTAAGCTTAAAATGAGCCATCCCACAGACAGAAAGGGGGATTTCATTATCATCAAGAGAGAAGAGTCCCTGGAGAAGGATATCATGCCTAGTAAAGTAGAGAGTCAGTGTAAGAGGGGAAGACCCTCAACACGATGGATTAACACAGTGGCTGCAATGATAGGCTTAAGCAGAACAAGGCTTGTAAGGATGGCGTAGGGCTGAGCAGTGCTACAATCTTTTGTACATGGGATTGCTATGAATCAGAACTGACATAATAGTACCTAACAACAATGTCAAGAGAGAGGAGCTGGGACTGGAACACATCCTTGTACCCTAGATCCTTGCACTGAGACAGGAGAAAGATGGCAGCAGAGGCAGCAGAACCAAGAGACCAGCAGGAGACAAATCCAGAAAGAGAGGCACTCAGCTTGCTGGCAGAGTAGGGTGCTTCTGGCAAAGCTAGAAGAACTTCGTAACACTGACCTGAGCAGAACAGGGGCCGAGGCCAGAAAGAAGTGTGCCTGCAACTCAGCTGAGAAAAATCTGCCCGGACTAAAGAACTATATCCTGTCTTGTTTTTGATCCTGAATTATATCCTCTTACTTCCCTATTAAACCCCATAATTGTGAGTACTGTCTGTGAGTTCTCTGTGGCGATCACAATGAATTATTGAACCCAGCAGAAAAGTAGAGCATATCGTGGAGAGACAGTTGGTGTCAGAACTGGCAACAGAGTTGGAGGGTGGCAGCATGTCTGACCTCCACCTCATAGATATCAGCATTGGCCTGTTTTTTTGGATCCTTCTTCCTCCTTGTGAAGTTAGAGAAGTCAGAAGACTTCTGTAATAAACTCAGGATTTTTTTTTTAAATAAAATCTAAATATTTAAAAATTGGATAAGAATTTTTTTTTGCTATCTTTATAGAGATTTTTCTAGATCTACGATTGAAAGTTTATGCAGTTTGTTCATCTAGGAAAAAAAAAAATCTGTCCAAGACATTTTATAGAGGAAAATCTTGAGAAAAAGCTTTTAGCACTTCCTTGAATAATTTATGAGTAGAGGCCACATTTGCATTAGTCAAATGAAATAAAGTGTCACTGTTAACAGAGGAATCTTATTCATTGCTGAATTTTCTATATTCAGTTGTGGAAAGGAAAAATCAAACCTTTTATCCCAGTTAAATACATGGGTAAATAATACCAGCTACTTGTAACATCATAGAAAGATATAATTTACTTTGTATTATAATGAATCACATTGAGTGGATATCATAAAATAACGATGTTTCAAATACATTTCTGCTCAACTAGTGGGGAAACAGGTGATTATTAAAACGCATTTTGGAAGCTTTTTTTTTAAAAGACTATACCTTGGTTCCTGGTATGGCTTATGGACAGGAAATCGGTAGAAATTTCATGAAGCTACTCCTTGTCGCTCAGCTTCCTTGCCACAGTTCTGCAGATTTGGCCAGCCCTGAGAATATCAGCAGGAAGTTGGACCAAGACTGATTCAGCCAACATGACATAAGATAAGAAGATAGGAAGAAATCAGTAACTGAGGAGAAACCAAAACACCAAAACCAAACTCATTGCCGTCAAGTAGAATCTGACTAATAGTGACCCCTTCTTGGGTTTCCCAGGTAGTATCACTATGGAAGTAGATTGCCTGATCTTCCTTCCGAGGAGTGGCTGGTGAGTTTGAATTGCCAGCCTTCTGGTTAGCAGTCAAGTGCCTTAGGCACTACACCACCAGAGAAAGAGTGGAAAAGAAATAGGAAATCATAGAAAATAGGAGATAGTTGATATTAGAGCATTGGGAAATAATGAACACTATTTGTTTTAAAGTATATTTCTATATTATTCAAATAAAGTTATAAGATAGTAAAATCTGTTTAAACCTATAAATATAAGAGTTCCGTTTTTCTTTCTTTTTTCTTCTGGCTACATAAACTTCATTAATAAATGTTGAACAATGATGTGCTTAGTAAGTGCTCACTAAATGTTAGCTACTATTACTTGGTGCGAGTGGTTAATGTGCTCAGCTGCTAACCAGAAGTGATAGATTTGAGTTGCCACAGAGATGTCTTGGAAGAAAGCCCTGGGGATCTACTCCCCCAAAAATTAGCCACTGAAAATCTGTGGACACAGTTCCACTCTGGCACATGCACTCCTGCTAACTCAGAGTCAACTTGACAGTAATTATTTTCAGGGTTTTATTATATTTAACAAAGTCAAAGGGATTATTTGCTTCAACTTGCTTAATTTTCAGAAGATTTTGCATCTGTGAGAGATATTGCAGAGATGAATAGAAGTCAATTTTCACCAAAACAATAATAAAACCTAAAAATACTTGCAGATTTATGTTAGTTATAAATATATTATATTGGTTTTTAACACAATGGATGACATAGTGTCTAATGCTAAATAAGAGTATAAAAATTACCACAATTATACACTAAATTATTCTCCTTCTTTTGTACCTGTGTGTTCTTGAATTCAACAGCAGGCCATGAACCAAAAACCAATGGCCCCTGAGTTGATTCCAATTCATAGTGACTCCACGTGCATCAGAGTAGCACCGTGCTCGATAAGGTGTTCAGTCACAGATTTTTCAGAAGTTAATCACCAGGCCATTCTTCAAAGGGGCTTTTGGGTGGGCTTGACTCTTAAAGCCCATAAACCACTTGTACCACCCAGGGACTCAAGGCCAAGTGTAGATTAGTATTTGGTACATGATAATACCTACTGGGATGGACTTCTCCTTCAACTTATTTTTGTCAATTTCAGTTTTCGTTGTCATTCACTTAGAATGGCTATCTCTCTATACATAATATTTTTTAAATTAAATATTCATGATAACTGTTTAATGAACTTGAAATGCATTAATTGAACTTAGATTCTCACCATTATTTGTGTTTGCACCATAATTTCATATTTTCAGAGTTTCTGAAAATAACAATTAAAAATACATTGGAAAAGTCTGACTTAGGTCATGATTTATGACATGACACCTCTTTGAATATGTTAACCATTTAATTATATAATGAATTGAATATTGTTGAATAATCTAGAAAATAGATTGTTTCTAGGAACTTTCTTTGGTATTTTATCAGGGTGACATAAAGTCAGTTTTTCAAGACTTACACAATTAATGAGAAAAGTTAGAAATAATAGATAAGAGCATTGAAAGTACTAGGAAACCCTAGATTTTACTTTTTACTCTTATTTCTCAGTTGAGGTAGGTTATATTGGGCATTTTGGCATATAAATGTAGTTAATTGTCCCATCAGTCGCTACATTCTATCCATGGAAATTTATAGCTAGTAAATTGTTGAAAGATGCAGTCTGTGTACTTTGGAGAAGTTCAAGACACTGTTGGTTTGGTTTGGTTTGATTTTTTTCATTCTTGACTCCTCTCTAAAGGGGATACAAAACATTTCCAGATCTGCAGTGAGTTACTTTTTAGAAATGCACCAAACCTTAGTCTTTGCTCAATTACAACTGCAGCATCATGTATTATTGAATATTCCGCACTCAAGTTTTAACCCTTCATGTGGTTGGTTGGTCCTCAGCAGTTTTTCATCAGAAATAAGAGCTACTCAAATGCAGGACCTGGGGGAAAAGAGACATATGCCTTCAATATTATCCAAGAATATAAGCCTGTCAAATATGATGCCAGAAATAAACTGATTTGTCAAAGATAACAATTTCTTCTAAAAACTATTTTAACCATTAGTCTTAGTTTTATTTTTCCTCTTAATCACCTTTGTCATCACTTTTGTCTTTTACCTATAACAATGTTTTAATATCACTTAAGCCTCTAGAAGAAAATCTATGTCAATAATTGTAAAATTTTAAACCAAAATGAAATAAAGGTAAATAAAGAATCAAATATAACTTCAATCAAGTGTCAATCTCCCTAAAAGCAATTAATACAGGCTATAATGGAGAACAGAACAGCTTACAAAGAATTAAAAATAAGTATTTTATCACTGAAGATGCACTGTTTTCTGAAACCTTCAGTGACATAGCATGGACCTTTGAAATAATCTGTTGTTTCATAACATTTAATTGGATTTGTGAAGTTATTCAATTTAAAATATATTGCTTCCTCAGTTGGTTCTATAGACATCTGAGGATTATATTTCATTAGGAAAAAAGAAGTGGTTTTGTAGCACACAGCAATAGATTATAACAAGCAAAGCAACTGAAATACATAGAATAAGTTGGAATTATTTTCCCTTTCTTACATCTTTCCAATGGTATCTCATAACATTGATGGAAAAGAGTTTATTTAATTCCTACCTAACATAATTTTCAGTTGACATTCTCCTAAATTGCCTTACTTCTTAAAGAATATGGTTTGAAAAAATTCCTGAAAAATGTATACAAGTACACACACACACACACACACACACATACACACAAGCATACACCACATCCACAAAAGAAAAAAACTGTATCTTAAAAATTAATCTTCAAAACCTTTTGCTTAGGCAGTTTTCCATCTTCCCTGTGTCCTTCCACTCCATGCACTCCTGCCCCCTGAGCTATCTATCTCCCTGTGCATACACAGCCCTTCTATTCTCCCACGATTGATCTCTCCAAGGAGTCTATCTATCTAATGTAAATGTTCAGCTCCTATGTCGGCCTTTTGTTCAGCTGGAAGCCACAGGAGTGGGTTTAATCCCAGACCTGAAGGGCAGCTAACGGCCATAGTTTCAGTGCAGGCTCTATCAGACCAGCAAACCTGGTCCTTTTTTTTTTTTTTTTTCGTTTAAATGATTTTGAATTTTGTTTCACTTCACATACTTCTCTCACTCTACCCAGGATCTCCTATAGAGATCCTCCTCCTAGTGGTTGACAATGGTAGCTGGGCACCATCTAGTTCTTCTTGTCTCACAGTCATATAAGCTGAAGATTGCATGGTGTACCTGTGCCTTGGACTAATTGTTTCCATGCATCTTTGGTTTTCTTCATTCCTCTTGCACTGGATGAAGAGAGACCCATCATTGCATCTAGATGGCCACTTGAAAGCTTTTAAGATCCCAGTCATCACTCACCAAAGTAGGATGTGGAACAATGTTTTTATGTAGTACATTATGCCAATTGAGCTTGATGTCCCCTGTGACTATGGTCCCGAGCCCACAGGTCCAACTATTCATTCCCTCTGGGTAGCTGGCTGTGGCCAATAAGTGACTACAACCTTGTTCCTTGTCAAGTCTGCCATATAACTGGGTACTCTTTTAGAACATACAAATACACTTGTAGAAGCATTGTCTGTCAACCCAATACATGGTCATGGGTACACTACCTCCTGCATAGACATATCTAATACTTCAGACTGTCCGCCTATCTATCCACCCATAGATCAATGTTTCCATTCACTGACAACACAGTTCTGTATGTGCAAAAGGGTTCATCTTTGTTGTCTGTACCTCCCATGCACCTCTCTATGTCTTCCTCTTCCTCAATGCGATTGTGTTGATCACTCACATTTGGTACATTGCTCTTCTCTTCACCCAAATCAATACTTGTGTCCACCTATCTAACAGTGTTCCCTCCCCTCCCCTCTCACCTTTGGTAATCAACAAAGAAAATTTCCTTCCATATATAAACCTGTCCTTGACTTTTTACAACAGACTAATACAATATTTCTGCTTCTGTGATTGACTTATTTCACTCAGCATAATGTCCTCCAAGTTCATCCATGTTATGTAGTGTTTTGCAGATTCTTTAGGGTTGCATAGAATTCCATTGTGTGTATGTACCACAATTTGGTTATCCATTCTTCTGTTGATGAGCACCTAGGTTGTTTCCATCTTTTGGCTATTGAAAATAGTGAAGCGATGAACACGGGTGTGCATATATCTCTTCTTGTCCTAGCTCTCACTTCTTTAGAGTTTATACCTATAATGGAATTTCTGGGTCAAATGGTATTTCTAATTCCAACTTTTTAAGGAATTGCCATACTGTTTTCCACAGTGGTTGTACCATTAGACATTCCCACCAGTCGTGTATGAGAGTCCCAATCTCTCGACATCCTCACCAGCATTTTTTCTTTTCAGTCTTGTTGAACTTTGCTACTGGCCAAGATAGTATCTTGTTATTTGATTTGCATCTCTCAAATGGTGACACATGACAATAACAACAACAGCTAATTATTGTGAGCATTTCTTCATATGTTTGTGGCCACCTGAATATCCTCTTTGGGGAAGGGTCTATTTCTGTCCTCTGCCAATTTTTAATTGGATTATTTGTCTTTTTGTTGTTGAGGTGTTGGAGTTTTCTATAATTTCTGGAGATAAGTCCCTTGTCATATAACATCATTGCCAAATATTTTTTCCCAATCTTTCAGTTCTCTTTTGAGTCTTTTGAAGAAATCTTTGGGAGCACATAACAACTTATTTGTTAGAAGATCCCATTCACCTAGTTGCTCTTCTGCTGTTTGTGCATTTTGGGTTATGCTTGATAATACATTTATACCATATATTAGGGCCCCTAAGTTTGTCCCTAGTTTTTCCTTGAGGAATGGTATAGTTTTAGGTTTCACATTAAGTCTGATCCATCTGGAGCTAGTTTTTTTGTATGGTGTAAGGTACAGATCTTATTTCATTTTTCTGCAAATGGATATCCAGTTTTGCCAGCATCATTTGTTAAACAGACAATCTCTTCCCCATTTAATGGATTTGGGTCCTTTGTCAAAGATCAGCTGACCATAGGTGGTTGGATCTATTTCTGGGTTCTCAGTTCTATCCCATTGGTCTATGTGTCTGTCGTTTTACCAATATCAAGCTGTTTTGACTATTGTGACTGTATAGTAGGTTGAGAGATCCAGGAGAGTGAGACCTCCTACTTTGTTCTTCTTCTTCAATGTTATTGTTGTTGTTATGTGCCGTCTAGTCGGACCTGACTCATAATGATTCCTCTTTGGGTTTCCAAGGCAATATCACTATGGAAGTAAATTGCCCCATCTTCCTTCTGAGGAGTGGCTGGTGAACCACCAGCCTTCTGGTTATCAGTCAAGTCCCTTAGGCATTAAGCTACCAGATCTCCTTCTTCTTCAATAGCGCTGTGCTTATCTGAGGTCTCTTTCTTTTCCATATGAAGTTAGTGATTGGTTTTTCCATATCCTTAAAGAATGCTGATGGAATCTGGAGTGGGATTGCATGGAATGTGTAGATTGCTTTGTGTAGAATTGACATGTTCACAATGCTCAATTTTCCTATCCATGAGCATGGACTGTTGTTCCATTTATGTAGATCTCATGGTTTCTTGAAGTAGTCTTTTGTAGTTTACTTTGTACAGGTCTTTTTTGTCCCTGCTAAGATTTATTCCCAAGTTTGTTTGTTTATTTGTTTGTAGCTATTGTAAATAGTATTGATTTTCTTATTTCTTTTTCAACAATCTCTTTGCTGGTGTAGAGGAATCCTACTTATTTTTGGATGTTGATCTTGTATCCTGCCACTATGCTAAATCTCTCAATTAGTTCCAGTAGATTTTTTACTGAGTTTCATGGGTTTTCTAGATATAGGGTCATATCATCTGCAAATAGGGGTAGCTTTACTTCCTTACCAATTTGGATGCCTTTGATTTCCTTTCTTGCCTTATGGCCCTGGCTAGGACTTCCAATACAATATTGAATATAAGTGGTGATAGAGGGCATCCTTGTCTGATTCCTGTTTGCAAGGGGAAAGGTTTCAGTCTCTCTCCATTGAGAGTAATGTTGGCTATTGGTTTTGCATAGATGCCCTTTATTATGCCAAGGAATGTCCCTTCTATTCCTATTTTGCTGAGAGTTTTGATCAAGAAAGGGGGTTGGATTATATCAAATGCCTTTTCTACATCAATTGATACGATCATGGGCTTCTTTTCCTTTGTTTTATTTATGTGATGGATGACATTTATTGTTTTTCTAATGTGTATCCATCCTTGCATTCCTGATATGAACCACACTTGGTCATAATGAATTATTTTTTTGATATGTTATTGGAGTCTATTGACTAGGATTTTGTTGAAGACTTTGCATCTATATTCATGAGGGAGATTGGTATGTAGTTTTCCTTTTGAGTGATGTCTTTGCCTGGTTTTGGTATCAAGGTTATGCTTGCTTCATCAAATAAATTTGGGAGGATTCCATCCTTTTCTATGTTCTGGAATACTTTGAGTACCGATGGTGTCAGTTCTTCTCTGAATGTTTGGTAGAATTCTCCAGTGAAACTGTCTAACTGTCTGGGACAGGACTTTTTATGTTTTTTTTTTTATGCCATGTTCAATTTCTTCTTTTGTTATGGACCTGTTCAACTTTTCCACATCAGTCTGTGTAAGTGGTATGTGGTGTGTTTCTAGAAATCTATCCATTTCTTCCAGGCTTTCAAATTTGTTGGAGTACAGTTCTTCATAGTATCCTGATATTATCCTTTTTATTTCAGTTGGTTCTGTTGTGATGTTGCCCATTTCATTTCTTATTTGTCTTATTTGTATTCTC
>NW_006921695.1:8886911-8894915 GCF_000298275.1 Orycteropus afer afer | reverse complement strand
TTCAAACCCACCAGCCACTCCTTGGAAGGAAGGTTGGGCAATCTACTTCCATAGTGATACCACCTCAGAGACCAAAGGAGGGGTCTCTATGAGTCAGGCCTGACTTGATGGCAAATAAAAATACCAAGGCTTGCTTTATGGCCTAACGTATGTTCTATCATGGACAATGATCTATATAGACTGGAAACAAATGTATAATGTGCTGTTCCTGGATGAAGTGCTCTGTGGATGTTTATTAGGTCAAGTTGGTGGATTGTATTGTTTAGTTCTTCTGGATCTTTACTGAGCTTCTTTCCAGTTGTTCTATCTTTCATAAAAAGTGGTGTATTAAATTTTCCTATGATTGTGAAATCATCTATTGCCTTTTCAATTCTGTTAAAATCTGATTTATGTATTTTAGGGGCTCTTTTCTTGGGTCCATAGATATTTATTATGGTCATACATTCTTGTTCAATTGATCCTTTAATCATTATATTATGTCCTTTCTTGTCTCTTATGGTGGTTTTTGTCTTAAAGTCAAGTTGATCAGAAATTAATATTGCCACTCCTGCTCTTTTTTGGTTGCCACTTGCTTGATATATATTTTTCCAACTTTTGATTTTTTAGTCTATTTTTGTCTTGGTCTCTAAGGTGTGTCTCTTGTAGACAGCTTATTGATGTTCTCTTATCCAGTCTGCAACTCTCTGTCTCTTGAGTGGTGCATTTAATCCATTGACATTCAGTGTAATTATCAACAAGTGTGAATTGGTTGCTGTCATTTTGTTATGTGTATTTTCATGGTGTTCTTGGTTTTGCTGTTCCATATGATTTTCTGTGCTGAGGTCATTATGTTTATGAATCATGTTATCATTTCCATTGTTTCTATTGTTTTAGTATTTGGTAAATATTTGTGATTGTCTTCTTTTTTTATTATGATGTGAAGATTTATCATTTTTCTTTGAGGTTACCCTGTTATTTATAATTTTCTCCCTATGTTTAGAGCAGACCATTCTATCTTGCAATTCTCTTGACTTCCTCACCATTTAGTTCTGTAACTAAACTATTTTTCCCTCTTTTTGGTTTGTTGTTGTCCTTCTTTGCCAATTTATGCCTCTAGTTCCCTGTTTACAATCTTGTAAGCTTATTTTACTTTGCATACTTCCATAGCTGTGTTGGTTTCTGGATTATGTCATCTTGTGTATTAATTGTTGGTTGTTGTTTGCTATTCTCTTCTCAAAGGGCACCTGTTAGTTCCTTTTGTAAGGTTGATGTGGTTTTAACAAATTCCCTTACTTTTTGCTTATCTGGAAATCTCCTAATTTCACTATGTGAGGGACGGTTTTGCTGGGTATTTAATTCTTGGTTGGAAATTTTTTGTCTTTCAGTGTTTCATACCCATTGCCTTCTCGCCTGCATGGTGTCTGCTGAGAGATAAGAGCTTATTCTTATTGGCTGTCTTTTGTAAGTAGTTTTATATTTTTGGTGTGTTGCTTTCAGGATTCTCTCTTTGTCTTTGGTTTTGGTGAGTTTGATGATGATATGTCTTGGTGATTTTCTTTTGCTATTTATTCTGTTTGGGGTTTGTTGGACCTCCTGAATGGATATATTCTCATCTTTCATCATATGAGGTAAGTTCTCTTCCAACAAGTCTTGGACAGTTTTCTCAGTGGTTTTATTTTTCTCTTCCTGTTCTGGAATTCCAATTACAAGTAGGTTATTCCTTTTGATCATATCCTACATAAATCTTAGGCTTTCTTCATTTTGTTTTGATCTTTTTTCTGATTGATCCTTTTCCAAAGAAGTATTCAGGTATTTGTCTTCAGTCTCATTAATTCTCTCTTCCACTGATTCAATTCTACTCCTTTGCCCTTTCAAAGTGTTTTCTCTTTCTGGAAATTTAGTATTTATCTTCTGGGTTTCTATCTGTAGATTTTGTATCATGTCTAATATTTCATTTATTTTATCATTTTGTTCTTTTATTTTCTTCTGAAATTGTTCTAGAGTTTTATCTATGTTTTCCTTAATTTTGTCAGTGTTTTTCTTGATCTGTCTCTTAATGCTTAGAAAAAAAAAAAAAAAAAATGGGAACCAGGAACAAGGAAGAGAAAAAAAGCTGAAAACTAGAACCTGGGAAGGGAAGACTAAAGAATAATAATAATAAAGATTAATTTAAAAAATTAGTATTAATAATAATTTTGAAACAGAATAAAAAACAAAGTAAAAAAATAAATGATAAAAAAATTTTTAAAATCTGGGCAGGGCAGGACAGGGCATCCAGGTTTGGTCAAAGCACCAAGACTGGGATGGAATTCTTGCTGGCCCAGGAAGTTGGTGGGAGGGAGTGAGGGATTGCTGCACCTTTGTTCATTAAGAGGGTGTGGGGTATAAGAGTAACAAGGGGAATATCACACCTTTCCAATCATTCATGTCCAGAATGTCCTTGCAGTCTTCGGCAAGTGGAGCCTATTCTCAGGTCCCTGGAATCTGAGAGAAAACTCTTCTTTAAATTGCTTTAAATATCCAAAATGGCTAAAGCACTTGTAAATATTCAAAATGGCTGCACCTACCAGACAGGCAAAAGTCCACAGCTCAGCACTTCACTGTTTCTCCTTTTATTCACCAGCCACCAGTGCAGTCATCCATGCAGCCCCTGGCTAGAAGGACCAATTTTTAGGTTAATTCTTAGGTCCTAGTGTCCCTTGGCTGTTTGTATTTCCTTCTTCTGTGACTTCATGCAAGTTCTTCTACTAGTTAGAGTTTAGTCCACTTCTCTATCTTTCATTTCAAAGCTCAAGGCTCCAGGATTATCTTCTCTACCTGTGTTAATTGGTTCCCCTTTTCTTTATTGAAGAGGGTCTGTGTAGTTTTTCTGCCTATTCCACCATCTTACCAGAACCAAGAATCCCTATGTCTTAAGAGGATCACTTCTACAGGTACAAGGGCCAGAAAGTCAACATCTTTTTTGGAAGAACACAATTCAATCCATAACATATGATGAACCTGCTCTTTAATTTACAAATAGAAATCCTCTGTGTGTGATAACAGATGATATTAAGTTTGAGTTCCAGAATACTATGTCATGATCAAGAGAAGAATGAAAATATGGTCCTCTCCATTAAGCAAATAAGGAGGTTTCTAAATTGCATAGGTTTAAAAAGAGTTAGTTTAAACCATAGTACTCTGACCTCTAATTCTGAATTTTCAATTCAGAACTATTTACACTGTAATGAAATTTATAATTCATATATACAATTTACAAAACATAACTTTGGGATTATAAATTGTATAACAATTTATAATTTATAAATTGTGAAGCATAAATTGTAATGAAAGTTATAATTCTGTAACCATTTACACTGCTCAGGATCAAGGAATTACTCTGACATTAAGAGAGAACCTCCAGCAACTGATCATTGTTGTGGCAGTTGCTCTAATATGACTGTTTGGAACTCTGGAGTCATTGCCTATCAGTTAACCTAGGGTGTGGACAGATGAATGTTATGGGAGAGAAGAAGAAGAATCTTTAGACAACATTCCAGAGAGGTGCCTTGAGGAGGATCCCTGCTACAGAGGACTGAAGCAAGAATTTATGTTATTACAGGGAGAGGCACATCACAGTGTCCTGGCTTCATATCAACATTTCCCAGTTCACACACTCATCAGAATGCCTCCCATAGCTATGCCATATGCTTTGGAAGTTCAGAATGGTCTAGCCATAGTCCTATACTTAAAGTTTACAATTCGCTTGATGAAGCCAGTCAATGAAAGGAGAATAGCACATGTACAATAACACCACCTTCATGTAAGTGGATTTTGGTAGTTCAGAGAAGTGTGGATTCATGAGGGCTGACCTGGACCAATCAATCTATTGATTTGTTCCATAAATATGAAGTGGCTCCTGACTTTTTGTTGGATTGTGATAAACTAAGAACACAACAGAGATCAAGATATAATCAGTCCTTGAGTATATCTCAAGTATATACTTGAGAGTATATAGTAGGTGATTTTAGAGAAAGTGTTTACTCACCTATTCTATGCTCAAAATAGTTTTAATTCCAGTTTTTATTTTTTAAAAATGGATTTTTACTTGAGTCCTATTTTTCCTAGCAAGATAAATGCCCACAACACTGAGCTCTCTCAGGTAGGGAATGTATCCTACTAGGCTTTGTTTCTCCACAACCCAGTAGAGTACCTACTACACAGTAGGTATTTAAGGGATATTTGTTAAAGAAATTAATCAGTGTCTTTTCCTTACTGAACCCATGACAAGCATTTAATTAGGCATGGGTCTGAGACATGTTCTTCCTTAACTCATTTCTCTCTCATCTCAGTCCAGCTGAGCATGTCTATGCCCTTCCCTTCTACTTCAGACTGGAACAGCCCCAGCACAAGAAGAATGTAGTATATGTAAAAAAAAAAAAAAGAAAAGAAAAAGGAAAAAAACTTTTGCAATAGAATCAATTCTGACTCATGGAGATTCCACATGTGTCTGAATAGAACTGCACTCCATAAGGTTTTCTTGACTTTTATAAAACTCAGTGACCTGGCCTTTCTTCCACATCACCCTGGGTGCATTTGAACTGCCACTCTTTTGGTTAATAGTCATGCAAAACCCACTTATACCACCCTGGGAACCTAGATATCCTTATATATCTCCTCTAAACTGCTGCCATCGAGTCAGGTCTGACTCATAGTGACCTCTCCTTGGGTTTCCAAGGTGATATCACTACAGAAGTAGATTGCCCAACCTTCCTTCTGGTTAGCAGTCAGATGCCTTAGGCACTACGCTACCAGAGCTCCCATATATATCTCCTCTAGGTAGCTTGAATATTAAACATCCATAATGAGTACCCTTAATATTCTCCTCTATATTTTGTTCTAAGATATTAAAAATTGGTTATGGCTTACCTACTCCAGCTATGATGGAATAAAAGTGAAATGTAGAAAGAAAAAAATGATAGAGCAATGTGTTCTATCACTATGAGAGATATTGTAGTTCCTCAAATGAGGAACTATACTCTATATGCTACGTGATGGCAGGGCAAGAATGATAAGATGCAAGGTGATTTTGAGGGCTTCATTAAAATTAAATTAAGCCAATTAGACAAACTTGCATAAGCAAAGAAAGCTGTAATACATGGACTTAGAAAGGATTAAACTAAAAAAACACACACAAAAAAATCTACTCACTGCCGTCATGTTGGATCCAGCTCTTAGCGACCCCTCCTTGGGTTTCCAAGGCAGTATCACTACGGAAGCAGATTGCCCAACCTTCCTTCTGAGGAGTGGCTGGTGGGTTTGAACTGCCAGCCTTCTGGTTAGCAGTCAAATGCCTTAGAAAAAATATGTATTTTAAATCTTTATATAGATAGATATATAATCCATTACTATATATATATATATAGTATATATATAATGTATATATAATCTATTTTGAATATCCCTGTGCTCTCTCCTTTGCCTGCCAATGTGCAATTTCACATGTAAATTTTTTGCAGAATCCATAAAATAGGTACTTCATGCATAAATATATCTACATTATTTCTGAATATACTAATAAAACATGCTAAAGTACATTTTTTCCTTGTATTAAGATGCCCAATTATTTCAGAAAACTCATATAGTTTAATAACCCAGCAAGGTTATAATTTTCTAGGTATTAAACCAAATGTCCTAATTTTGAAAGCAACAATTAGGAGCTTCTCCAATTGGAAACTTCTACATTGGTTTCAGGTAACAAGATTGCACTTCAAGGTCAAGCTCATTGGTCAGCATCTCTGTGAAGACATGCTAGACTCATCAGGGTTGAACTAACCCCCTCTCACATCACCATGTCTATTTCTAGGTGTGCAAATGGTTAACATGCTCAGCTATTAACCAAAATGTTGAAGGGTAGAGTCTACCCAGGAGTGCATTGGAAGAAAGATCTGGTGATCTACTTCTGATAAATAACCCACTGGAAACCTTATGCAGCACAGTTCTTCTCTGACCCAGATGAAGGGGCCATCAGTCAGAGTTGACCACTCCCTGCAGAGCTCTTAGCCCACCCACCATCATTTATCAGCATTTCTTCTTACTATATTTCCTCATCCACAATATCAGAACAAGGACTTGTTATATGTTTAATCCTGGACTGTGTCTAGGGTATAACAGCAGTCATGAGTGTTGGCTAAAATAATTATTCAATTTTACTGAAATACAAGCTTCATGGGGGAGAGAGTTTTATTTTTCTGTTCATACTTGCAGAGCAATGGCTAATACATAGGACCTACTCATAAAATATCTGTTGAATAAATGGTTAATTAAAAGTGTAATTAGTCTTTTAGAGAAGAAAAAAGCAAGACAAAAAAAATCCTATTAGGATATTTAATGTATTAACTGAAGACTAAACTATTGGAATACACTAGTGGTTGAATCAAGAACAGTAGGGCGGGAGAAGACCTGAATTTTAAGCCCTGCTTGGGAATTTTAGAAAGTCACTTAACTTTATGAGCATCTTTTCCCATCTATAAAATACAACTGCAAATATTTCTCCTGTTGGCTTCATACAATTGTTCAATCTCCTAAGATAAGATATATGACAGTTTTATTCAAATATACATAAAATGAATTTTATTAATCATATTATATACACCTGTACCAATAACATATTTTATGTATGCTTCAGAACAATCACAGTGAAATGGGAATTATCGGGCCCATATCTTACATTAAAAAAAAAAAAAAAAATCACAGCTGTCAAGTCAGATCTGACTCATAGCGACCCCTCCTTGGGTTTCTGAGGCAGGATCTGTTCGGAAGTAGATAGTCCAATTTTCCTTCTGAGGAGTAGCTAGTGGGTTTGAACCACCAGCCTTTTCGTTAACAGTCAAATGCCTTAGGCACTACACCACCAGAGCTCCTGAAGAACATAAAGCGCAGAAATAAATAACTGTTCTGTGATTAGTTCTCTCAGTTGTAGAGTCTGGATTCTAACCCAGAGATTGTAAGGTATCATAGGATCTTTTTAATTACCTCATATACATACAAAAACTAGACAATGAAAAAGAAAGCTAGAAGAATTGATTAATTCTAAATGTAGTGATGGCAAAGAATATGGAATACATCATGGACTGTCAACACAAATAAATTACCCTTAGAACAAATACAATTAGAATGTTCCTTAGAATTGAGTATGGAGGAGAATCCAGCTTGCTTACTTTGGATACATCATCAAAAAAGATCAATCATTAGAAAAGGACATCATGTCTGATAAAGTGGAGGATCAGTGAAAATGAGGAAAGCACGCATTGAGATGGATTGACACAATAGTGACAATAGACTGAAATATGCCAATGATCTTGAAAATGGCACATGATTGGGCAACATTCAGAGATGACTCAATGGCAGCTAAAAAATGAATTCACTCCCAGTCCTGACTAAGCCTCTAACTTACAGCCTGGACTCCAATTACATCTACAGCTTTGCTGAATATTTGTTTTGCTTTAGCACAAATTCAAAACTTTCTAATAACTAAGCTAAATCATTATTGAAGTTGATTAACGAAAAAGTACAAAACCATAACAACTAATTATGTACAAAGTGAGACTGACTTACACAGGAAAATACATGTTTGAAGGAAAAAATCAGTACCAATTAATTCATTTTCTCTAAATCCCTTTGGTTATATAATTGAATCCTCTATCATGCTTTTCAAGATTATAAGATAATATTTCAATGTCAGGTTCATTCCATGTCAATTTCATTTCTAGGCGTGCTTTACTGTCAGGATCAATAGCTCTTTGTAATCTAAACTCGGCATTCGCTCTGCCTCTGGGTACCAGCTGCCACTGGCCTGGATAAACTCGGCTTAGACAGACACACTTCCCACTTTCTAAGTCATTCATTAATAACACTTTGGAAATAACTTCACACTTGCCACAAATCACGGAGACAAAGGTGTAAAAAAAAATGAAAAATCATAGGTCAAGATGTGTGTGTGTGTCAGTGTGCAGGAGAGAAGTGCTAATGTGCAATGGGATTGTT
>NW_006921695.1:8863253-8882566 GCF_000298275.1 Orycteropus afer afer | reverse complement strand
AAAGCTAAAGTGGTCAAAGGTTTTGCCATTTGCCTTAACTTTCAGAATCCACAGACTCAGGGCTATGATTTCTGCAAAAGGCCCTTGATAATAACCTGCTTATCAGAAATGACTTAGTAAGACTGGGTTTCCTCTCATTTACAGAACCACTCACGGAGATTATTCAGCTTCTAGACCTTCTCGCCAGCTCTGTGGTACTGATTCAGTCACATTGCCAATAGTGAGCCAAGAAGCGAATGTTTACATTTAATTGGCCAGTTCTTTTGTTCATTCATCTATGAAGCATCTACTATAATAGAAATGATAACATAATGAATATATTGCATCACTTCCAAAAATCTTGCAAAATATTAGGAAAATTCACATTAATAAAGGTATGCTTGCTATACATACCAGATATTGTGCTGAGCAATTGTTCACTGGGTGGTGCAATTAATTTGTGCTAAGCTACTAACTGAAAGGTTGGCAAATCTAACTCATCCAGCAGAGATGAAAGACCTAGTGATCTGCTTCCATAATGATTACAGCCTAGAAAATCCTATGAACTCAGTTCTACCCTGTAACACATAGGGTTGCCATGAGTCAGAATTGGTTGGACAGCATCAGTACCCCACCCCTTGGTTGGTGCTAAGAAATTAATAAGCATAATTAATTAATTCAAAATATATTTAGTCTCTACCATATGCCAGCTATGACCTACCTGTCAGTTTATCATACTTGGGTGGTTTGCATGCTATTTTGATGCTGGGAGCAATGCCAAGTTTCAGTAGAACTTCCAGACTAAAACAAACTAGGAAGGACCGGTGAGATACTTTGGAAAATTAGTCAATGGAAACCTTATGGATCACAACAGAAAACGTCTGACTTCCTTACTTTGGACATGCCATCAGGAGGGACCAACCAGTGGAGGAGGACATCATGCGTGGTGAGGTAAAAGTTCAGCAAGGAAGAGGGAATATTGTCACAAATGTGATAGATTGCCACAGCAGCTATGATGATGGACTTGAATATGCTAGTGGTCATAAGAATGCCACAGGACTATGCTATCTTATACGTAAGGCTGCATTAATTGGTGTCAGTTGGAAAGCAGTTACCTATCTATGTAGCTATCTATCTACTATGTATCAGCCAGTGTTCTAGACACTGGTAGACAGCAATGAACAAGACAGGCAAACATCTCCAGCCTCAAGAAACTTAGCAATTAAGTAAAGTCAAGTAGGGTACATAACATTAATATGTAACATATATAGCATATTAGATTATAATAGCACTAAGGAACAAAAACGAAACAGAGAAGGAAGATATAAAACATTCTAGAGTGAGGCGGAAATTCTACATAGGATAACCAGGAAAGACCTCACTCAGAAAGTGAATTCTTAATTGTATTTTAAATGTCAAAACTATAGTAAATAGAATATAGGTCTGGTAGTGTAGTGCCTAAGGACTTTGACTGCTAACCAGAAGTTTGTTGGTTCCAATCCACCAAACACTCTGCAGAAGGAAGACTGGGCAATCTACTTCTGTAAAGATTTATTGCCTCAGAAACCCAAAGGGGGTCTCTATGGGTCAGAATCAACTCGATGGCAGTGAGATTGGAGTTTTTTGAGTGCTGCTCTAACAGAAATATCTCAAGTGGCTTTACCAAACAGGGATTTATTCTCTTACAGTTTAGGAGACTAGAAGTCTGAGTTCAAAGAACCAGCTCTTGGACTGGGTGAAAGCCCCTTGACCTTGGGCTTCAGCTCTGCCTTTTGCTCCTGGCCCTCTGAAGCTGGAGGCTTCTCTTGACTCAAGCAGCTTCTGGCTGCTGAGGCTGACAAACTCAGGGTCAACAAGTAAAATTGCATAGTCCCAAAATTATCAAACAACATGGCAAGCCACTAGTTCGAGTCCATTAGCATTCCCAAGATCCACAGAAAACATAGCTGACCACAGAGATAAAGACTTGGCCAAATGCAGGATCCAGGTGTGCCAAAAGCTAGAGACCTTCCTCAAAACTTGTTCTTATATGCTAGAAGCAGACCACATCCCTAAGGCAGCTACGCAGCTACTCAAAGTAGATTCCACCATGGAGTTGATTACCAGTCTCATTATGGGAAATAACTACATCCAGCTGACCAGCCACTCAACCAAACCCAGCCAAATTGACACACAACCTTAACTGCCACAAGCAATAATGGATAAAGGGAATATTTTAATATAATTACTCTCCCTGATGTAACAACTTCCTGTTAGAATATATTTCCTTCCAGCCTTGTCAATATATATACAGGTGTTTCATATTACAGTCAGCAACATTTTCCTTTCTATGATAACTATATGACAGAAGGTGACTTGAAATGTTTGAAAAAGATGAAGGAACTAGTCAGGCAGGTAATGGGAAAGAGTACACTAAAAGGGAAGAAAAAAAAAAAAAATGCCTGAGATATTCCAGGAACAGCTAGAAGTCAGTGTTCCTGGAACAGAGGGGACCAGGAGATGAGATAGCAATGCTGAGCAGAGTATGGTGAGAAACCAGGGGAGGGATTCCATTCTTCATAATAGGTATTGTCTTTTAAATTTTAAAGATGAGAAAAACTGAGACTAAGAGAGGGACAATTTATTCCCCAACATCATTTGACTAAGTGGCAAAATTGAGATTTTAAGCCTTTATCTTCCTGATTCCAAAATCCATGATATCATTCATTACACGATCTTACATATATTAAAGGAAGATGAATATAAAAATAACTGAGTACACTGAGGTAAATGTTATTATGGTTGTTAGCTGCCATCAAGCTGACTCTGACTCATGGTGGCCTTACATGCTACAGAAAGCAATGCTTCCTGGTCCTGCATCATCCTCACAATCACTAGCAGGTTGGAGTCCATGATTGTGGGTATTGTAACAATTCATATCTCCAACAGTCTCCTACACCCTTGTTTGGCCCTTCACTTCACCAAACATGATGTCCTCCTCTGGCAATTGAGCTCTCCTGATAATGTGCCTAAAGCTAGTGAGTTAGACAATGCTTTTTTTTGTGATCTGTAACATTTTCATTGGCTAATTTTGGGAAGTAGATTACTAGGTCTTTCTTCCTAGTCTTCTTAGCCTGGAATCTCACCTAAAATCTGTCCACTAAGGGTGACCCTACTAGTATCTCAAATATCAGTGGCAGAGCTTCCAAAATCATAGCAATGCACAAGTTACCACCATATAACAAACTGAGGGAGAGGTAATGGGCTAATGCTATAGTTGAAGTAAAATCAAGTTCTGTGAGTATATTCATTATGTCCAGAAGGGTATGACAATCTGTTGTTCAGCTGGGACTTTGATGTATAGGTACCATTTCAAGAGACAGATGAAGTTAAGGGCATTCCAGACAAATGAGCGGGAAGAATTCCTCTTTTATTTTCTAGCCTTTACCAAATTATGTACAAATTGTTATAACATTATAGTAGTTGCTTGTTAGATTAACTTTTTTTTTTTTTAATGCATTACATAAGGGAAAGTGCAATGGGCTCAGATTTAAAGGACATGAAGTCTGAAAATTTGGGTAACATCTATCCATCTGCCTACTTCAAAGATACCCCTTCCTTTGATCCATGTATTCCTTAAATTCACACATCTAAAAGTAAACACATTATCTTCACTCATGAACCTGCTCATGGAAATTCATTCTTAATGCATGAGCTCTGGTAGCATAGTGCCTAAGGCACTTGACTGCTCACCAGATGGCTGGTGGTTCAAACCCACCAGCCACTCCTCGGAAGGAAGGTTGGGCAATCCTACTTCCATAGTGATACTGCCTCGGAAACCCAAGGAGGGGTGGCTATGAGTCGGCAAACAACAACAACATCACCCACTGAATTGACCAAACTTTATGTCTGAAGGCCATTCCGCAGTTGTTCTTCACATCTCCATCTCAATCTGTCTCCAATACTTGTCAAGTTTCTTACTTCAGTATCTCTTGAATCATCCCCTTTCCATGTTTCCTGCCACTATTAAATCTTTATCATCTTATGTGAGTAACAGAGGAATAAAATCTCTGAATCAATTTTTTGTTTTCTGTCTTCTTCCTTTATTCATTCATTCATTCATTAAACACTGATTGAGTATCTACTTCTTGCCAGATGCTGCAAGAGATGAAGGGAACAGAAAGATAAATGATACCCTCAAGGAACTTACCATCTGGTAGGAGAAGGGAAAACAGCCAAGTCAACAGGTGATGTTATTGCAGTATCAATATATTCAGACAGAAGGGGGCCTAGGAGGCATTCATCAATATTTGACAAGAAAAACCTAATCAGGGCATCTATCTGATTAAAATCCTTTAATTGTATCTCATCGCCTTCAGGATAGAAAGCACGTAAGATGGCAGTGCATGAAGACAAAACCCTTCTTCATCAAGGCATTATGTACTACTTAACAACAACATGCAACATGATCTCCAGCTTCTCATACCTTGTATTTTCTCTAACCCTAAGCACGTGCCTTCTGTCTAGCTGACTTATTCTCTGCCCCAAAGTGCCTTAAAAACACATACTCTTCCCTTATCTCACTTTATGTTCTTCTGAAATTTCCTCATCTTTGAAATCTCAACTCAGATGACATCATCTACAAAGACTTTTCACTGATGCACACAGACCACTTTGAACTCTAGGAGAAACAGGAGAGAACCTTCATGAGAGTGCTCATCATGTTGGATTGTAGTTGTTATTTACTTTAGATCATCTGCTTGGACTCTGAACTCCTTGAGAGAAGGAGCTGTGTTTTTCCTAACTCCATATTCTACAGTGATTGCTAATAACAACAACAAAAAAAGAAAAAAGAAGAAAATTGCCAAATGCATAAATATTAAAGCTAGTTGGTGGTTACCAAGGGTGAGTGAGAGGGGGAAAAGAGGGAGGTATTGCTTAAGGGGCACTTTCAAAACCAAACCAAACTCACTGCCATCAAGTCAATTCCAACTCATAGCAACTCCACATGACAGAATAGAACTGTCCCATAGGGTTTCCAAGGCCATAATCTTTAGAGAAGCTTATCACCAGGTCTTTGTCCCATAGAGGGACTAGTGGGTTTGAACCAATAACCTTTCAGTTCACAACCAATCAGCTTAACCACTGATCCTGCCACCAGGGATCCTTTAAATTCTGTTAAAGGTGATGAAAGAAATTGGAAATGGATAGTGGTGATGGTTACACTGAATTGTAACTATAAAAATAGTTGGAATGAAAAAATGGTTTGTTATATTTTATTGCAATTTAAACAACAGGAATAGCAACAGTAAAAACCACCATGAGAGTATTTACTCAGTGCTATTTGCCTCTATTTCTGTCTCTCCCTTTTTTTCTCTCCTCTCTCTTCTCTTTCTTTACCAAAGAGGGAACTGAGGCACAGAGAGATTAAATCCCTTGTTCTAATTCACATTACATTGCTTGTGAGTGGTGGAGTTGGATTAAACCTAAGCAGTTGGCTCCAGAGTATACACCATTAATCACCATGCTATAATGTCTTGAAAAATAATGTCTTATTTGTGCTATAATTATTATTATACTAAATTTATCTCTGCTTTATAGATGATAAAGCTGAGAAAATTAAATAACTTTTCTAAAATTACTGTTTTAGGGCTGGTGAAACAAAAAACCATGAAGCAGTAAACAACAAAAATTTATTGACTCAAAATTCTGGAGGCTGAGAATCTTAGATCAGGATACTGACTGTATTGATTCCTTCTGAGGCTTTGAGTGAGACCATTCCATGTCTCTCTTCTAGCTTCTGATAGCTCCAGATATTCCTGGGCTTGCACAGTGTCCTCCCTCTAGCTGCTTTGGGATTAGGACCCACTCTAATTTGATATGACCTAATTCAGATTAAACAATGCATCATCAAAGAACCAATTTCCATACAAGGTCATACTCACAGATACCGGGTTTTAGGACTCTAATGTATCTTATTTTTGGAGGACACATTTCAATCCATAATGGTTATCCAGACAATAAATGGAGGCCATGATTGAAACTTTCGTTGAATTTGACTCCAAATCCCATGCAAAGTGAATAATTGGATGGACAAATAAATGAAATCCCTTCATCTTTCTAAATATCAATTTCCTTTTTGAAAAAAAAATTGAACAGATAGACAAGATAACATTTACATTTCCATCCAATTCTAACAATTATTTCATTTTTCCTTTTTAAATCACTCTTTTTTGGTTTGTTTTAGAACTGCAATAACAAAACAAATACCTTTTGTGTTACTTCATGTATACATATACGAAAAAGACACAAAAAATTATGTTTCAAGAAAAAAACAAAAAACAAGAGTTTCTATCACAACATGGAATTCTCTGAAGGGAATAAAGAAATCTATAGACCATGGCTCAAATTTGTGAATTCTACAGCAATAGCATTTCTCAGTCTTGGCTCTATCCACTGCCTGCACAACCTATCTGGGCTGGATACCATTGTGCCAGCCTTCCAGGCATCCAGGAGCCTCATATCTGCCAATATATTCTTCACCCAGCAGCAGTCCTCATCCACCACTGTTGTTTAATCACATCAATCACTTTTCCAATTCTGCCTTGTATCAAATCCAAGCTCCCAATTATAGGTTTCAAATCTCTCTACCAATTATTCCTCCTTCCATATAAATAGAAATATCTCCTCTCACTGCCTGCTTTTGACACCACTCTAGTGAGATTGCTTGTTCTAAGATTTCACTTGGTTCCCTCTTTTATTTACCCCTAGCTTCTCAAACATTGCTTTCTGCTGTCAAAACTATTCAGAAGTCATTGCCTCTGGCTAACTTTCCCAAACCAACACCCTCTGGCTTTGGTATTTCTAGTCAGTCTTGTATTTACAGAGACATTACTGATAGAGAGAAACACATTCAAGACCAAGTTACTAATGGTCTAATGGAAAACCATATGAATACAGGTCAGAAAGAATCATTTTAAGATGTAACTCTACAGACAGACTTCTAGCAAATTATTTTATTCTTAGCTTCACTCATCTGTAAAACAGAAATATTAATAGAAACCTCATTGCATTATGAGAGTCAAATATTCTTTGATTAATACATTTTAAACACACATATAGAGTCCCAACTACAGGCTGGAGACTAGTCTAGAAATAGGTATTTTATTCAGTAGATGATAATAACAATCTCTTTGTATGTAGGTGATCAAAGATATATTTGCATATTTCCCCATTTAATGATAGATGTTTCAATATTAGTTATAGCTTACATATTGTATGTAATTTTTTTAATAGTAACGCATGATAATTTTTTTAATAGTTGAGGCTGAATACCTAAAAAAGAAAATGTGAAACCCTTCCTTCCCTATGGCCAACCTCCCACCCACATTCAACTATCTGAGAGTCCTGATTGCTAAAATCAAGCAGGTGTTCTATGGTTTTGACAACCTCAATGCTTGAAAATTCTTCCCAAATCTATTGTTTTATAATAAGAACAGATGGTCACAGATAAGCATCGCTTCAGCTATTGATGATGTTGAAAACAAATCTTTATCACAGACAGAGGAGGGGATGGAATTTTTAGACCTAATCATTTTCTAGATGTAGATTGCATTGCACACACCATAGAGGTTATCATTGTGATTGTAATGAAATGGAATCCAAATTTAAAAGGATGTTGATAAAGACCTTGGCTGTCTTCCTACACAGAGTTTAGACTCATTCCCTTCACCACATTTGACTCATAAAATGAAAATATTTTATGTATGATATTTGTGTGAGCCTCTTGATGATACCGAATGATTTGATTCATACTAAAGATATTTCACTTTTTATGACTGATTTAAGTACTTGGCATTTTCTTTGGCTTTTTCACAAAAAGGGCTGATTGAAGAGAATGAAAGAAGTACTATTCTTATCAAAATGATCTAAAAATGATGGGCTTTATTCTGACAGAACTTATTAATGTATCACACATTCCAATGAGGCATGACTTTTAGTTAATTTTTGAATTGAATGTCAAAAGAGATATTATTTCAGAAATTTTGGGAGGTTCAGTTTAAGATATTCTAGATCCCCAATATTCATGGTTAGCTTCTTGATACAGAGACATTTTACAGATGATGGTGGTGTATAAGCCACAGATTTGCAAAAAGGAACAAATCGACTGGCCCTTTTGTGTGTGTGTGTGTGTGTGTGTGTGTGTTTTCCTTAGCATTTGATTTTATAAATAGGCTTTGTTTATCTCTAATTCTTCTCTGCCAGTTTGTATAGCAAAGGTAGCTTCTTAGAGTTTTATTTGTTTTTTGTTTGTTCAAGAATGTTCATGTTGGGCCAGGAGCACTGTGGCATTTACATAGTATCCCTGCCAATTCCAGCCTTGGCTATAGATTTCTGGAAAATTTTTTGAACAGATTGGCAAAATCAGGGCTACTTCATGTTATTGTTATTGTTATTGTTGCAGCTGTTGTTAGTGGCCCTTGAGTCATCTCTGACTCATGACAACCTTAAAAGAAATGGCACGTTGCTTGGTCATGTGCTATCTTCATGATGATTGGTATATTTGAGTCCACGATTGGCTACTACATTTTTTGTTCAAATACTGAATTCTTAAGTATTTCAGAAATGCTTCATCATTTACTTCAATTGTACAGTTGTTGTTGGGTACTCTTTACTTTGCTCCAACTCATAGTGGCCCTATGTACAATAGAATGAAACAATGCCTGGTCCTGTAATAACTTCCCAAATTTTACTATGCTTGTGTCCATAATAGCAGCCACTATATCAATCCATCTGATTGAGGGTCTTCCTCTTTTTGCTGCTCTTCTACTTTACCAAGCATGATATCCTTCCCCAGGGACCACTTCTTTCTCACAAGATGAGCAAAGTATGTGAAACGAAGTCTGACCATTCTTGCTTCTAAGGAGCATTCTGGCTATACTTCTTCCAAGGCAGATTTGTTCTTTCTTCTGACAGTCCAATATTTTCAGTATTCTTCACCAACACCACACAATTCAAAGGCATCAATTCTTTTATGGACTTATTTGTTCATTGTCTTGTTTCACATGCATATGAGGCAATTGAAAATACCATGGCTTGGGTCAGGCAAACCTTAGTCTTCTAAGTGGCATCTTTGTTCTTTAACACTTTGAAGAGGTCTTTTGTAGCAGATTTGCCCAATACAAATCTGCTCAAATATACTAGTATCACACAATATATATTACCATATTTTTGTGATGAAACATAAGTTCTACAGCTGTGCTTACAATTACACAGGCATCAAGAAATATGGGCCTGATTTCCATTGGTTCAGATTGTTATTATCTCCTGGCTCTATGATTCCTTCAGAATGAGTAGTGATGAAGAGAATGCACAATGAGTCTGGGCAGAAAATCCAAAAACTTGAAATCTCAGCAGAAAGTAATACCCAAGAGCTGGAAAGGAAGTTTATGGTAAAAATTCTTTGAGAAGCAAGTCAAATATTGATTTGATTTACATATGTGTCCTGTATGAGGTCATTTTCATATGCACTTAAACAGGATTGTTATTTTGAAAGAAAAAGTGTAGCATTTAAGTTGAGAGAAACTAGTTTATAATAAATTGAAAGACTACTGTATGTAGGGTACTGAGGAAAGTCAGAATATTTTTTGCAGCCTAATTGTTGAGATAAGGATACAGAAAAATATTTATGAAATTAAAAAGTAAGTTATAAGTAAGCAGTGTCATGTGGTTAATTGTTAAGTGAAAGGTATGTATTGAATTGAGAGGGTGATATAATTACTCTAGTCCAAGTAGTCTAGGAATTTTCACAGATAAGGCAAGGCTTGTATTGATATCTGAAAATGCTTTCCAAAAGCTCTAAAAAGGATACCAAACCCAACCAAACTCACTGCCATGGAGTCAATTCTGATTCATAGTGACCCTATAAGACAGAACAGAACATCCCAGTAGGATTTCCAAAGCTGTCAATGCCTCATCTTTCTCCTGCAAAGCAACTGGTGGCTTTGAATCAACAACATTTTGGTTAGCAGCCCAATGTTTTAATCACAGAGCCACCAGAACTCCCTAAAAAGGACACCAAAATTCAAAAACTCATTGTCATCAAGTCAACTCCACTCATAGCAACCCCAACTTGGATTTCCAATGTGGTATCTCTACAGAAGTAGATTGCCCAGTCTTCCTTCCATGAGTGCCTGGTGAGTTTGAACCACCAGGTCTGGTTAGTAGTCAAATGCCTTAGGCATTATGCCATCAGATCGTAGTAAAAATGACACTGTTATTCAAAATACATATTATGAATTTCCATAATAATGACTTACTGAACTTTTATTTTCCTTGTTTGGTGACAAGTTCTGCTTAAGTGCATTTAGAAATTACATAAAATGCAGAACATAAAAATATGAAGTAAATCAATCTTTGATTCCTTTCATTTGCTTTTCATTAAAAACAAACAATTTTGAGAAAATGAAGATAGTACAAGTCACGCAAAATTTGAGATTTCTAAAACAAAGAATGATTTTCCTTATTGCATAGTAATTTAGATTGCATATGTTGCAAAGTCTTTCTGAATAAACAAAAGATTTATGAAGTGCAATGTCATTTGTTAGTCTGCTGTGACATGTTTATCATATACCAGGATGTTTAATAGGGTATAAGGAAGGAGAAGAGAAGAAGGGAGAGAAAGAAGAGAAGAATAATGAAAAGGAGAAACAGAAGTAAAAAGAGAAACAAAAGGGAATAAAAGGATAAAACAACGGTTAAGGTACTAGGAAAATTCAGTGGGCCAGATACAGACACTGTTTCTGGATTTAACCTAGTCCGAGTGAGCTACAGTCGGTGGATGTACTCACTCTTGACTTGTAATTAAAGGTTCTTAAACCCACCAGCCACTTCTCAGAAGGAAGATGGGGCAATCTACCTCCGTAGTAATACTGCTTCGGAAACCCAAGGAGGGGTCGCTATGAGTCGGGCCCGACTTGGCGGCACATAACAACAACAACAACAGCAACAAACTTAAGAATGGAAAAAATGTTCAAAATACATATAAACACTTCCTGTTAACCAGAGGACTGGAAGGTCAAACCCACCAGTCACTCTTCGGAAAGAAAGAAGATTGGACAGGACAATCTACTTCCATAGTAATATCACCTTGGAAACCCAAGGAGGGGTCACTCTGAGTCAGATTCAACTCGACAGCAGTGAGTTTTTATTATTACGTTTTTAATATTTAAAAGTATTTTACTACCTTATCTACACTTTGGTGAGTGAGCAAAGATTTCCAGCCTTTGAGGTCTGCTTCATTGTGATTGCAAATGGGTGTAAAAGATTCTAGCCTGTCTCAAGCTGCACACTGATTCTCAGTTCTGTTAGTGAATTTAGGAATGCCTCTCCCTAGATTTGTGCATTAGTGAGCTATTGAATGCCGTTCTCCAGATTTTGGGTATTTGTCAGCTGTTAGGCCACTATTTCTCAAAAATAGAGGACAAGTCTGTCATAAGCTTTAGCAAGGCAAAGAAGGGAGGGGCTATGAAATGGAGTCAAGGAGAGAATGCTCTTACTGATGTACCTCTTAATTTTTTAAGACTGCGGCAGGGAAAGGAGATGCATACATTAAGGAGTTGGGTTTTAATATACAATTTTGTTCTTATTTATCAACTTACTATCTTCTTCTCCTTCCCTAGTCATAGAATCCTGATTTTGTTCAGGATAGCATTATGCTCGGCTCTAGGGAAGTATTTTCCCAGTCTCATCTAGATTGTCCATATTGCACATTTCTGGGTAACAGAATACAAGAAGCCTGCTGAGAATTTCTTCCACCTTCATCCTCCTCCTACCATGAATATGGATAAGATGTCTGGAGCTGCTACAGCTATCTTGTGCCATATAAGTGGAACAAAAGACATGTTATACTTCTAAACAAGTATAAGAAATAATGTCAATACACTGAAGAATAAGAGGGAAATGATAATAAGCACTTGGATCCAGGATGGCATTATTTAGTAGTTGAACTCATGCAAAAGCCACTTACCTGTGACCTGCTTACAGAGGATGTCTAGGGTATGGCAGTTAGGGCACATGCCCTGGGCACCAGTTGAGAGGAGCACCAGTGAGCAGTTTCTAGTAACATCGCAGTTTCCATCACCAGGTGTGAGAAATCATTTGGTAATTTAAAACTAATTTCCATGTGTGCTATTTTCTGTAGATAGTCCTCTGCCTACTTGTTATATGAGAAAAATAATTTCAAACATGTTTAAGCTGCTTTTGGTTATGTGTCTTGTTACTGGTTGTTGTTATGTTGTTGTTATGTGCCGTCGAGTTGGACCAGACTCATAGCGAACAGTGCTTGGGTTTCTGAGGTGGTATCACTACAGAAGTAGATTGCCCAACCTTCCTTCTGATGAGTGGCTGGTGGGTTTGAAGCTCCAGCCTTCTAGTTAGCAGTCAAGTGCCTTAGGCCCTATGCTACCTACACAATTCTAACTCAAACCCTGGTATAGTAGAAAGACAAGTGATGTTTTCATTGTTTATTGTTTTGATTTACCAAGTCTAAAGTTCCTGGGGGCCTAGTTAATGAAAGTGCAGAATCAGAAGAGATCCTTAAGGAGGCTCATAGTTTGTTCTAAAACCAATAAACCAAACGCCTTGCAATCGAGTCAATTCTGATTCATAACGACCGTGTAGAACAGAGTAGAACTGCCCCCAAAGGATTCCCAAGGCTGTAAATCTTTATGGAAACAGACTGCCTCATCTTTCTCCTGTGGAACAGTGTGTGGGTTTGAACCACTGACTTTTCAATAGAAGCCCAGTGCTTTAAACCATAGTGCCACCAGAGTTCCTTGGTTGTCTGTGGTAGATAACTTAATATGAAGGGAATAAGGGAGTCATAATTATTTGGATGACTCGGATTATTGAGTGTAATGAAAAAAAAAAAAAAAAAACTCTCATCGCCAAGGAGTCAATTCCAACTCATAGCAACCCTATAAGACAGACTAGAAACTGCCCCATAGGATTTCCAAGGCTATAAATCTTCTCCTGAGAAATTTGAATGGCCAGTTTTCAGATTAGCTGCCAAGCACTTAACCACTATGCCATCAGGGCTCTATTATTGAGTTACCAAACCAAAACCAAACTCACTGCCTTCAAGTCAGATCAGACTCATAGAGACCCCTCCTTGGGTTTTCTGAGATGGTATCACCACAGAAGTAGATCACCCAATTTTCCTTCCCAGGATTGGCTGATGGGTTTGAACCACCAGCCCCCTGGTTATTGAGCTGTTGTTGTTGTTGTTATGTGCCATCAAGTCGGACACGACTCATAGCGACCCCTCCTTGGGTTTCCAAGGCAGTATCACTACGGAAGTAGATTGCCCCATCTTCCTTCCGAGGAGTGACTGGTGGGTTTGAACCACCAGCCTTCTGGTTAGCAGCCAAGTGCCTTAGCCACTATGCTACCAGAGCTCCCGGTTATTGAGCTAGAACTTCAAAATATCTAAACTCTTACCAGGCAGTATCTATATTACACACTTTTGAAAAATGGCTGAAGCTTTTCTAAAGGAACAAAATCAATGTGTAATGGAAACAATGGTTCCATTATTTTGTAACTCACAATCCTCCAGCTCTTTCAATGTCATGAAAGACTTAATGTACCCTTCAATGCTGTCTGATTTGGAATCAAAGTAGTTTGCACTATTTAGCCAGAAATCTTGCTCGATATTTTTAAAACCACCATACAATTAGCATAAGTTCACATGCCTATGGTAAAAAAAAAAAAAATGAGAAATGAGACTGAAGGAATTTTAATGAGGTCTGCCTTAATCATACCCCTAAATAAATCTAATAAATTATCTCCTTTAATTTCTATTTGATTTTTTTTTCTCCCCTTAACTAACTGCTTCACCTATAACTACATGCAGGAGCACACATTTATATTAGAAATAGGCTTTGTTATCATTTATCTTATACCTCACAGTTCTTTCTATTTAGAGTATACAAAGATTTATGTTTATGCATACACTCCTGTAATTGACTGTCAACCTTGCCTAGAGTTCTGTTAACTTGTTGATAAGGGAGAACATGATGAGCTAGGCAAAAAGTTTGAAAGAATCCATTGTAAGTGGAAAAGGGGAAGCAAATAGATGAGATGTTTTAGATCATTTGAATTTACTTAAAGTTATTTTACACATAAGAGACATATTTTCAATATGGAGTTGTATGGGTTTTACTTATTTTAATTCCCTACAGTGTCTTATCCAAAAGGTCATAGCCTTAAATATGCTCTGGAGCAGTTCTATGTACAGTTCCACTCTGCATACAAGGGGTTGCCATGAATCAAAATTGACTGCATGGCAACTAACACAGACAATATCTTGTGCATAGTAGACACTGAAGAGAGAAAAATTCCCTGGATTACTCCTCCACCTTTACAATCTGTGCATTAGAATGCTTCCCTTCCTGATTGTAGCATGTAGTTTTGTCTTCCACTATCAACCCACCCAATGAGTGCCTGAGGGTGTAATCTGAGTTCTATGCTTTCAACCCTGTTCTAGCATTGATATACATAAGAAACATGTGTAAAGACACAGAATGAAGTCAACTTGAGAAAGCAACAAAGGGGTGAAACAAGAGAAAACAAGAGGCATCTATTTTTTATCTCATTATGCAAGCAAAGCACATTTATTTTAATTATGATTCTTTGGAATTCACAAACATTTCCTGTTTGAACTCAGGTCCTATTCAGCTATCTCATATTGTAATTAAAGTTAAAAAAAAAAAAAAATGTGCATTTGACCTGGGTGTCATTTGGGAGGAAACTGCATTGTTGATTGAGCATTTTGCATGTCAGTATACAGTGTGGCAATAACACATTCTAGATCTACAGGAAGAGTGTGTTTCATAAAAGAAATGTATTAACATCAAATAGGCCATGGGGATTCATACACTGATCTTCCACTGACTTTTCCTCTGAATTAGTTAAGACTGCTGGACTAACAATCGTTCTAATGGGAAAGATAAAGAAGACCAAATGGTGGAGGGACAGCAATTTAAAGGTTTTATTCAGATTTTCCTGTTTATATCAGTTATAAATTCAAATACTTGGCCATGTTTAAACTGACGATAGCTTTGAACGCATTTGATAGGTTATTACAGTCCATTCACCTCCTAACTTCTATTGCTTAATATGAAAGCACAAAGAAGTCTCCACTGTCAAGGAGCGTTTGTTGATAAGCAATTTGCAGCAGACAAACATCAGTAAGTTAACTCATGCATTCACTGAAGTTGAGGTAAAAAATTTGGCAATATTTGCCCTTCCCTCTACCTTTGCGTTAGTACTTTCTTTGAGGCAAGTTTCCTAAAAAAAGTATTTATTCACTAAAACTTCTGAATAGAAAGTTATTGTTGTATTTAATAAAGGACTAAGCCCTCCCCTTCCCCTGGTTCTATATCACAGTATTTTTCAGAGAGCTCTAGGAATTGATGTATTTTACATACGGAAAAAAAAAAAAAAATGTGAATCTACCTGAATCCCCCACTAGAATGACTGGTAGCCAGGCCACTTTTATGAAATGAGAGGAAAAAGGGGAAAAAAAAAAAATCTAAAATTGCCTGTGTTAATTGAAATTAATTTAGGAGCTGAAGCCTTTGTTCACATCACACAATACCCATGGTCCTGACTTAGAATTCTGTCATATACATGGAGATCTGGGAAAGCAAATCCCTGGGAAAACTGCAGCTCATTTGGATACAGTCAGTGTGACCCAGAATCTGGAGATTTCTCCAGATAATGCAAATTATATTCAAATTTTTCCATTAGGATTCCCATCTTCTATGAAATAATTTTGAAGAATGTTGTTGCCAGGTGAACCAGGCTCTGCCTCTGATTTTAGGGACTTTTTCTGGGTAGCTCATGGGTGAAACCTGAGTGTTCAGTTAAGGTCTCCCTTTGAGCCTTCAGTAATCCTAACTTTATGGATGTAGCAATATATAATAAAGAACAAGGGATTTAGTGTCTGTCTTAACTACCCAACTTACTTGATATCTAAATCTCAGTTGTCTCATCTTTAGGCTGGGAGTAACGATAGTCCTTTAGGGAAAGAACACAGTACAATATCTGATACTTGATCAGTTAATACTACTAATGCAACAAAGGTCAGAAGTCCTTAATGATTGGTTCAGAAGTATGTGAACCTTACCTGCTGGGTCTGAAAAACTGAATCCAACTCTCATGTTTTCTTCCTTATCATCAAATAATAGACTGAGGGAAGAGCCTGACCTTTAAGAAACTCTATCCCTGACTATACCAGTTATTTTTCTCTTAATTCCCTGGCCATTATAATAAGAGTTTAGGGAGATGTAAATTAAAAAAAGGCGTGCTGGTAGCACAGGGCCTAAGTCATTTGACTCCTAACCAGAAGGTTTGTGGTTGAAACCCACCAGCTACTCTGTGGAAGGAAGGTGTGGCAATCTACTTCCATAAAGATTTACTGTCTCAGAAACCCAGTGGAGGTCATTAAGAGTTGGAATTGACTCAATGGCAGTGAGTTTGGTTTGACATTGGGGGGGGGGGGATGACAAAACTATTCTGCATCTCTACCATATTAAGAGTTGTATTAAAAAATAAAATAGAATAAATATATCTCTAGTTGATATTGAGTTGCATCTAATTCATGGCAACATTGAATGTGTTAGAGTAAAACTGCTCCATAGGGTTGTCAGTGGTTGATTTTTCAGATGTAGGTAATTAGATCTTTCTCCTGAAGTACTACTGGTTGAACTTGAACTTCTAATCCTTCAGTTAACAGTCAAGTGCATTAACTGTTTATACCACCCAGGAATTCCGATGGTATATATGTTGTGTTGTTGTTAGGTGCCATGAGTTGGCTGGCTCTGATTCACAGAGAACCTATGTACCACAAAATTAAATATGCCCTGGCCCTGAGCCATCCTCACAATCCCTGCTATGCTTGAGCCCATTGTTGCAACCATTACCTCAATCCATCCAGTTGAGGGTCTTCTCTTTTTCTGCTGACCCTCTACTTTACCAAAAGGAGCTCTGGTGGTGTAGTGGTGAAGGCAGTTGGCTGCTAACCAAAAGCTCGGTGGTTCTAACACACCAGCTGATCAAAGAAAGATGGGGGCAATCTGCTTCCATAAAGATTTACAGCATTGGGGGTTGCTACGAATCAGAGTCAACTCAATGGCAGTGACTTTGGGTTTTTGATTTTCTACTTTACCTAGCATGATATCCTTCTCCAGGGACTGATCCCTTCTGACAATATGACCTAAGTAGATGAGATGAAGTCTGGCCGTTCTCACTTCCAAAAAGCATTCTTGTACTTTTTCCAAGACAGATTTATTCATTCTTCTGTCAGTCCATGATATTTTCAGTATTCTTTGCAAACACCACAACTCAAAGACATAAAATCTCCTTTGATTTTCTTTATTCATTTTCCAGCTTTCACATGCAAATGAGGCTTTTGAAAATAACATGGCTTGGGTCAGGCTCACCTTGGTCTTCAATGTGGCATCTTTGTTCTTTAACATTTTAAAGAGGTCATCTTTTGGAGCACATTTGCCCAATGTAATATATCATCTGATTTGTTGACATCTGCTTGCATGGGTGTTAATTGTTGATCCAAGTAAAATGAAATCCTTGACAACTTCAATCTTTTCTCTATTTATCATGGCCTTTCTTACTGGGCCATTTGTGAGGATTTTTGTTTTTGCCATGTCAAGATGTATGCATACTGTATTCTTTGATCTTTATCGGTAAATGCTTCAAGTCTTCTTCCCTTTCAGTAAGCAAGGTTGTGTTGTCTGCATATCACATGTTGTTCATGAGTTTTTGTCCAATCCTGATGCCATGTTCTTCTTCATATAGTCAAGCTTCTTGGATTGTTTACTCAGCATACAGATTAAATAAATATGTTGAAAGGACACAATCCTGATACACACCCTTCCTGATTTTAAACCATGCAGTGTCCCTTTGTTTTGTTTGAATGACAAGTTCTTGGTGTATGTACAGGTTTCTCAAGGGCACAATTTAGTGTTCTGGAATTCCCATTCTTCACAATGTTATCCATAATTTGTTAACATCCACAGAGTCAAGTGTGATGTACATAGACCCTGCTTAATCCAAAAACACTTTATAATGGGATGGTAAATTTTGGTTTGTTTTAAAAGACACCCCAGAAAGAAAGGGTTTATAATGACCCAATTCATATATTTCGAACACGAGATGCCATGATGTGTTGCACTCTGGTTCTGTGGACCATGCATGCTTGAAAACTCATTCATCTGCCTGCTCTTCCAATTTTCCTTATAAATAATATGTTTTATTCATTGCTGTTTATAGAGCAGTGATATGGACAGATAATAGAATCACAACACAAAGAAACATTTCCATTTAATAGTAGACAAACTGTTTCCTTGTCTAAAATGGAGCAGGATGTAGGAATCAAGAAGATTTTTTTTTTAATCTCATTTCTTATCAACAAATGGAATAAAGCAGTCTTCTTTTAAGGTAGAGTCAGAAATCAAAAGAACCTCAGCAACTCAGGCCTAAAGACAGCCTAATGAAGCCTGTAGAGGTTGTTTTGATTAGGTTTGGCTTAGGTGTTTTCCTTCTAATTATTCTGAGGTTTCCCCAGAATGCACTGCTGAATATAGTTTTGCTTAGCTGAGAGGCTTTCGAATGTGTCTGCTCTAATTTTATGTCAATGAAAGAAAGAAAGAAGAAGAAGTTAAAAAAAAAAAAAACTGGTTATGAGAAGAAATAGACAAATAATGAAAAGTGTTCAAACATTGGAACCAACTTTTCTAGTTCCATTAAGCATCTCATAGGGTGAACACTGCTTTCTTTATAAACTGATATTCACTTAAGTTAACACCTAATTGGGTGGCCTTTGTATGTCTAAACAAGATCTTGACTTGGACAGCCAAAAGAAATTTATGTTTTAATTTTACTTTTCATTTTGAAGGCAGATGTGCACTGCTTGCCTCTGTGGCAAAATGTGGAACCTTGGAGGCCAATATTAAAAACTCCTTGTTTGTTATTATGGCTTCCTTTCTTGAAACAACCATTAGTCAATGCACTGTACAATAACCTAATGAAGTAGAACCATTGCAAGTTTATATACATGAAGATCCATTACCTGTTAAAAGTCAAATGTAAAACTCACTATTTTTTATTTGACTCACCAGCCTTATATTTTACTTATTAGGGGTTCTCATGCTATTCAATGGAACATCAAGAGTTTATGAGGTAAATGTAAATGTTTTCAGAAAGCCTGGAGACATTTCCTGCATGGAATATATAAGCATATCTTTTACCTTCCTCAAAATTTGAAAAAGAATGCT
>NW_006921695.1:8861012-8862141 GCF_000298275.1 Orycteropus afer afer | reverse complement strand
ACATGCATATGAGGTGATTGAAAATATCATGGCTCGTGTCGGGCAAACCTTAGTCCTCAAGGAGACATCTTTACTCCTGAGCACTTAAAAGAGGTCCTTTGCAGCTGACTTTTCGCAGTGCTATATGACATCTGATGTCCTGACTGCTGCTTCCATTGGTGTTGATTGTAGAACCAAGCAATGTGAAATCTCTGACAACTTCAATCTCTTCTCTATTTATCATGATACTGCTTATAGGTCCAGTTATGAGGATTTTTGTTTTCTCTATATTGAGATGTAATCCATACTGCAGACTGTATTCTTCAATCTTCATCAATAAGTGCCTCAAGTCATCCTCATTTTTATCAAGCAAAGTTGTGTTGTCAGCATATCACAGGTGGTTAATGATTCTTCCTCCAATCTTTTTTTTTTTCTTTTTAACTGTGATTTGGGTGAAGATTTACAGAGCAAATTCACTTTCCATACAGCAGTTCACATATACTTTTTGTCTCATGAAATTGGCCACAGTTTACCACAATGCAAGAGCTCCCCTCCCACTTCCTCCCCATAGTTACCTCTTCCTTGGACTCCATGGACTCCTGCCCCCTGAGCTGTCTCCCTATGCATAAACAGCCCTTCTTTCTCCCATGATTGTTTTCTCCAAGAAGAGTATCTACTTGAAGTAAATGTTCAACTCATATGCCTGTATTTTGTTTGGCTGGAATCCACAGGGATGGGTTCAATTCCGGACCTGAAGGGCAGTTAGGGGCCATAGTCTCAGTGGTTCCAGCAGGCTGTATTGGACCAGCAAACCTGGTACCCACCCCTTATTTTCCTCCAAATGATTTTGAGTTTTGTTCCACAATGTTCTCCCTCTCTATCAAGGATCTCCTCCATAGATCCTCTTCCAAGTGGATGACAGTGGTAGCCAGGCACCATCTAGTTCTTCTGGTCTCATAGTCATATAGGCTGTAGATTGGATGGTGTACCAGTTGCTAGGACTAATTGTTTCCAAGAATTTTGGTTTTCTTCATTCTTCTTTGCTCTGGACAAGGAGAGACCTATTGTTGCATCTAGATGGCAGCTTGCTAGCTTTTAAGATCCCAGTCACTACTTGCCAAAGTAGGAAGTGCAACAATATTTTGTATAG
>NW_006921695.1:8837199-8843135 GCF_000298275.1 Orycteropus afer afer | reverse complement strand
AGTTGGGGTTTAGTCCACTTCTATATCCTTCCCTTCAAGGCGCAGGGGTCCAGGATTATCTTCTGTGTCTGTGTTAATTGGTTTCCCTTTTCTTTGTTGAAGAGCATCTGTGCAGTCTTTCTGCCTAGTTCACCATCTTGCCGGAGACCTCTTCTTCCAATCTTGATGCCACCTTCTTATTCATATAGTCCAGCTTCTTGCATTATTTGCTCAGCATATAGATTGTATAAGTATGGTGAAAGAATACACCTTTCTTGATTTTAAACCATACAGTGTTCCCTTGTTCTGTCCAAATGACAGCCTACTGGTCAGTGTACAGGATCCTCATGAGTATAATTAAGTGTTTGGGAATTCCCATGCTCCTTAATGTTATCCACAATTTGTTATGATCCACACAATCAAATGCCTTTGCATAGTCAATAAAACACAAGTAAACATCTTTCTCATATTCTTTGCCTTGAGCCAAGATCCATCTGACAACAGTGATGATATCCCTTGTTCCATGTACTCTTCTGAATCCAGCTTGCTCCTCTAGAAGTTCTCTGTCAATATATTGTTGCAAAAATTTTTTAATTATCTTCAGTAAGATCTTACTTGCATACAAATTTAATGATATTGTTCGCTAATTTCCACATTCTGTGGGATCACCTTTCTTTGTAATGGGTGCAAATATGGACTTCTTCCATTCAATTGGCCAGGTATCTGTCTTCCAATTATCTTGACATAACTGAATGAGTGCCTCCAGTGGAGCATCCATTTGTTAAAACATCTCAGTGGGTATTCCGTCAATTCGTGGAATCTTGTTCTCCAATTCCTTCAATGCAGCTTCGACTTCTGCCTTCAAAACCATTGGTTCTTAACCATATGCCACTTCCTGAAATGGATGAAGATTGACCAGTTCTTTCTGGTACAGTGACTCTGTGTATTCTTTCCTTCTTCTTTTGATACTTTCTACATCATTCAATATTCTTCCCATAGAATCTTTCAATATTGCAACTTGAGCCATAAACTTTTCCTCAGTTCTATCAACTTGAGAAATGCCAAGCATGTTCTTCCCTTTTGGTTTTCTAACTCCAAGTCTTTGCACATTTCAGTATAGTAATTGGCTTTGTCTGCTTAAGCTTCTCTTTGAAATCTTCTGTTCAGCTCTTTTATCTTGTCATTTCTTCCCTTTGCTTTAGCTACTCTCTGCTCAAGAGCCATTTTCAGAGTCTCTTCTGTCATCCATTTTGGTCCTATCTTCTTTTCTCATCTATTTAATGACCTCTTGTTTTCTCCATGGATGATGCTCTTGATGTAGTCCTGCAACTCTTCTGGTTTTTGGTCACTGGTGTTCAGTGCATCAAATCTATTCTTTAGATGGTCTCTAAATTCAGGAGGTATATATTCTAGATCATATTTTGGCTCTCTTGGACTTGTTTTAATTTTCTTTAACTTCAAATTGAACTTGCATCTGAGCAGTTGATGGTCTGATCCACAATCAGCTCCTGGCCTTGTTTTGGCTGAAGATATTGGGCTTTTCCATCACTTCTTGCCACAGATGTAGTCAATCTGATTCTTGTGTATTCCATCTGGTGAAGTTCACATGTATGGCTGCTGTTTGTGTTGTTGAATAAAGGTATTTGCAATGAATAAGTCATTGGTCTTGCAAAATTCTATCATGTGATTTCAAGTATCATTTCTGTCACCAAGGCTAAATTTTCCAACTATGGGTGATTCTTTTTTGTTTCCAATTTTTGTATTCCAGTCACCAGTGATAATTTGCACATCCTCATTGTATGTTCTTTCAATTTCAGACTGCAGAAGCTGATAAAAATCTTCAATTTCCTCATCTTTGGCTTTGGTTGTTGGTGCATAAATTTGAATAATAGTTTTATTAACTGGTCTTTCTTGTAAGCGTATGGGTATTATCCTATCACCGACAGCATTGTACTTCATGATAGATCCTAAAATATCTTTTGTGATGATGAATTTCATGCCATTCTTCTTCAAACTGTCATTCCTGGCATAGTAGATAATATTGTTGTCTGATTCAAAACAGCCAAAACCAGTCCATTTCAGCTCACTTATGCACAGGATACCAGCCTTTATGTGTTCCATTTCATTTTCAACAACTTCAAATTTTCCTAGAAAATATTTCATACATTCTATGCTCCAATTATTAATGGATGTTTGCAGCTCTTTTTCCTTAATTTGAGTTGTGCATGTCAGCAAATGGAAGTCTTGAAAGCTTTACCTTATCCATATCAGTAAGACTGGTTCTACACTTATGATGCAGCTCTTTCCCAGTTCTATTTTGAGAGCCTTCCAAGCTATGTGGCTCATTCTCCTGCACTGTATTGGACAATGTTTCCAGGCTATTCATAAAGTTGTGCAGTAATATATTGGACAGTGTTGCTCTGCTATTCATAAGGTTTTCCCTGGCCAATTCTTTGAGAAGTGGATAGCCTCTTCCTTTTTCCTAGTCTGTCTCAGTCTGCAAGCCACACTGAAACCTGTGAACCATGTGCAACCCTGCTGGGTTTGAAACACTTGTAGCACAGCCTCAAGCCTCACAGCAACATACCACCAAAGTAGGACAAACCAACAGACAAGTTTATCTTCCTTAGATGTTTAAAAACACTCCACCCTCCCTTTACATGGATCCCTGCCTCTTTCCTGCCACTTGAGCCTGGGGCCAGGGATTCTCTCCTTACCTGGATCCCTACCACTGCTCTTTGCTCTGTCTTGGTCCCCCTGATTTTTTATCTCCTTTTGGCCGCTTTCCCACTGCCACTTGGGGTTCATGGCCTTTGTCCCTCCCCTTACCTGGATCCCTGCCACTACTTTCTTGCTCTGCCCTGGTCCCTTAGATATTAGTATTAGACAAGCATTCATTCCATGAGCCTACCACTGTGTTAGAGCCAAAGAAAATAGCAACTGAGGATAAAGCTGAGTCTCTGCTTTCAACAACCTTGGGAGCTAGTTGGAAAAGACAACACATGCCAAGTAGTTAGAAATCCAGAAATGGTAGCACCTTGTGTCATTGGTTATTAGTTTAAAATATTTCAAGGAAAGAGAGATACATATGAATTGTTGTAAATACAAAAAAATAGTAGAAGGCCAACTTTGCTTAAGTCTTAAAAGATAAATAAGAATTAATAGGCAGAGGAATGGAAGAAACTTTCCAGATTTACTTACTCATACAAACTATTTAACTAAACCAAACCAACCAAATTCACTGCTGTGAATAGGATTCTACTCATAGCGAACTGTCCTTGGATTTCCAAGGCAATATCACTACGGAAATAGATTGCTCAACCTACCTTCCAAGAAGTGACTGGTGGTTTTGAACCACCAACCTTCTGGTTAGCAGTCACATGCTTTAGGCACTATGCCACCAGAGCTCCCAAATATTTATCTAGCACTTATAAAATTTTTCTTTGTATTCTGATTCTATTGTCTGTTCATATCACTATTCTACAAGCAGCAAAGAATAAAACACATTATTTAGAATGAAGATAGGAAGAAAAGACAGATGAATTAGCTTTCAAGCTTGCATGGTCCACAGAACCAGATTCCAACAAATTATGGCATCTCATGTTTTAAACGTATGAGTTTGTTCACTATAAATACTTTCCAAGGTGCCTTTTAAAACAAACAAAACTTTACTATCCCATCATAAAATGTTTTTGGATTAAGCAAGGTCTATATATGTTGCATTTGACTGGATGGGTGGTAACAAACTATGGATAACATTGTAAAGGATAGGAATTACAGAGCACTAAATTGTGCTCATGAGGAACTTGTTAATAGACAAAGAGTTTGTCATTAAAACAAAACAAGGGGATACTGCTTGGTTTAAAATCAGGAAGGTGTGTGTCAGGGTTGCATTCTTTCACCATACTTATTCAATCTGTATGCTAAGCAAATAATCCAAGAAGCTGGACTATATGAAGAAGAATGTGACATCAGGACTGGAGGAAGATACATTAACATGTGATGTACAGATTAGACAATCGTGCTTCCTAAAACAAAGATTATTTGAAGCACTTACTTATGAAGATTGAAGATTCCAGTCTTCACCATGGATTATACCTCAACATGTAGAAAACAAAAATCCTCACAAATGGACCAATAAGCAGCATCATGACAAATGGAGAAAAGGTTGAGGTTGTAAAGGATGTCATTTTACTTTGATCAACAATCAACACCCATGGAAGCAGATGTCAAGAAATTAGATGATATATTGCATTGGGCAAATATGCTACAAAAGATGACCTCTTTAAAGTGTTAAAGAGCAAAAATCCCACATTGAAGAGCAAGGTGAGCCTGACCATGTTATTTTCAATAGCCTCATTTTCATGTGAAAGCTGGACAATGAATAAGGAAAACCAAAGAAGAGTTGATATTTTGCATGGTAGTGTTGGCAAAGAATACTGAAAGTACAAGGGAGTGCCAGAACTAATAAATCTGTCTTGGAAGCAGTGCATCTGGAATGCTCCTTAATGCTCCTTAACGCCAGACTTAGTTTTACCTACTTTGGTCATGTTGTCAGAAGGGAACATTCACTGGAGAAAGATATCATAGGTAAAGTAGAGGGTCAGAGAAAAAGGAGAAGACGCTCAATGAGATGGATTGGCATAGTGGCTGCAAAAATGGGTTCAAGAATAGTAGGGATTGTTGAGGATGGTGCAGGGCTGGGAATTGTTTCATTTAGTTGTACATAGGGCCACTATAAGAGCTGATTCGATGGCACATAATGACAACAACATACTTGACCAGTGGATACACATGCAAGTCTCTGTCTTCAAGGATTTTGTTGTTGTTGTTCTGTAACGATAACAAGATCTTCCTTCTCACAGGTGCTTTACACATGCTGTTCCAACTATCTGTATCAGTCATCTATTGCTGTATAGTCCCTTGGTGGTGCAACTGGTTAATGAATTCAGCTGCTAACCACAAGGTTGAAATTTTAAGTCTACTCATGTCATTTAGGAAAACATGCCTGATGTCTTTCTAAAAATAAGCCATTGAAAACTCTATGGCACAAAGTTCTACTCAGACACACATGGAGTTGCCATGAATTGGAATTGACTTGATGGCAGCTAGTATTGCTAAACAACAAGTCACCCTACAATTTAGTAGCTTAAGACAATAAAAATGAATTCTTTTAAATTCTAAAGGTGTTTATACTGGACTAAATTGAGTGGTTCTTCTGCTCTATAGGTGTTGACTGGGACTTCAGTCTTCTGGAAGCTCAAATGAGATAGAACCTCCAAGATGGATGACAGGTACAGCTGTCATCTGAGATCTCACCTGACTCTACTAGCCAGAGTGCCTCAGTTATACTCACTGTGATACTTTTGTGTAGAATTATTGCAGCATAAATTGTATTAGAAGGAAAACTTTTCCAAGCATATGAAAGAGGAAGCTACAGATTTCTTATGCTCACATTCTATTGGTCAAAGCAAATCACAAAGGCAGCTAAGGTTCAAAGGAGAGCTGTTGCAATAAATCTGTGTGCAACTTTAATCTATCACACTGCCTAAAATGCTTTTTAGCTATTTAATTACATAGTTGCTAATGACATCTTTTTCAATAACTCTTTTCTCCACATTCTATGTACTAAGTTCTCCTTTTCCCACCATCAAATGCACTCTATTATATCTTATTATACTTATTTTGCTTATTGCTTGTAATATATCATTGTTTATGGTTTCTTAAGTTTTCTTATGTTATGCATAGCAGGGATATTCTCAGTACCATTGATCACTATATATTTAGGGCTAAGAAAAACACTTGGCAAGAGAGGAAGGAGAGGAGTTCTGGTAAGATGGCAGACTAGGCAGAAGGGCTGCACAGACCCTCTTCAACAAAGAAAAGAGAAACCAGTTAACACAGACACAAAAGATAATCTTGGACCCCTGAGCCTTGAAGGGAAGGATACAAAAGTG
>NW_006921695.1:8828928-8833159 GCF_000298275.1 Orycteropus afer afer | reverse complement strand
ATGTGAGTTAAACATTTACCTCAAATAGACACATGCCCTGGAGAGAACAATCATGGGAGAAGGAAGGGCTGCTTATGCACAGGGAGACAGCTCAGGGTGCAGGAGAGTATGGAGGGATGGTCACTGGGAAGAGGTAACTATGGGGAGGACATAGGAGGGGAGCTGTTGCATTGTGGTAAACTGTGGTCAATGACATAAGACAAAGTATATGTGAACTGCTGTATGGAAAGCGAATTTGCTCTGTAAATCTTCACCCAAATCACAATAAATAAAAAAAAAGAGAAAAAAGAGAGGAAGGAGAGTAAAAATAGAAGGAGGACATGAAATGTGTGGTTAATTGCCTCCACTAACTATTACCACCTTTGCCATTAGACCAGAAGAAATGAATGGTGCCTGGCTACTATTACTAAACATTTTGATCAAAGATTCTATAAAATAATTCCTGATTAAAAGGTGAAAAATATAGAACAGAATTTCAAATTCTCATAGAAACTAGAGTTTCTGAAGCCATGAGGCTGGAAGAAACCCTGAAACTATTGTCCTGAGATAAACCTTAAACCAAAATAGTCTCTGAAATCTTCTTAAAATCAAACAATAGTCTGTCTTAACTAATAAAAAATGGCTATTGAGAACTATCTATATAGGGTTACATTGACAATAGCAGCTTTAAAGTTTAGATAGGAATCTTAGGGGACAGTGAGTTTATTATGTTTATAAGGGAAGAATAACTCAGAATAAAAGGATGAGAATGTTTACATAAGTTAAAGAATATAATCAATGTCACTGAAGTGTACATGTAGAATCATACTGGTATATGTTTTGTTGGATATATTGTCAACAACAACAAAATTATATTAAAAAAGAAAGAATAACACCTGACACACAGTAGGTACTTATTAATATTCATTAGGTGAGATACAAATAGGAACAAAGCCAACTATATTTTGACTAAAACTTTAGGATTCCTTCCAATTTCAAAACATAATTATAAATATTAATTTTATATCCTTGTCATGTTCTGTGGAGCAAGGAGAAAGTTTAATTGACTCAGATCAGGCAATGAGAGCAAACTTTCCTAGAGGAAGTGGGACTTGACCTGAGTTTCCAAAGCTTGAACAAGACCTCAATAGACAGAGAACATTTCGAATATGCCAATAGCTTGAGCAAAGGAGAGGGAAGCACTAGAAAATTCATCTCTCTGGTGGTGTTGTGGTTAAGACATCCCACTGCTAACCAAAAGATCAGGGGTTCACACCTACCAGCTGCACCACAGAAGAAAGATGAGGGAGTCTGCTTCTGTATAGATTTACAGCTTTGGAAACCAATGGGGATCACTATGAGTCAGAATCAAGTTGAAGGCAGTGAGTTTGGTTTTTGGAGTGGTGAGTGAAAAGGTACCTAGGGAATAACTTATGAAGAGAGTTGATAGATAAAATGATACAGGCCCATCATTCCCTTATAATCGTCTCCATCATGGACTTCTTTCCTTGGGAGCCAAACCATAAAGTCAGAGCATCTGTAAGAGCATAGAATTGGAAGGAAAGTGTCATCATAAGAAATTCTTATGCAGCGACCACTTTTTCTTTCAATATACTTTTCAATCATGAAATATTTTTATTGTAGCATTTCCTCATGACAGAGGGTGAGGAATATGAACAAAGAAGAAAATAAGGGTTGGAGTCTAATTATATGAAAAGTTTTACATTGGCCAATATAGAAAAATATATTAAGGGTGGGCCATGCTCTTTACAAGCTAAAAAAAAAAAAAAAATCAATCTAGTAATAACATGGTTGTCACCAGGGAATCATGAAATGAATTGAATATAAAGGACAGGGATGAAATGAAGAAAGTGAAACTTACAATAAATTTGTATTGAAATCAACCTGCCCTGTTGAATATATTTTGAAAAATATCTTCCAAGGATTTATGATTTATAAGACAAATTTCTTCCATTTCCAAACAACAATATAACCCAAATGTCCCATCTCCTCCTAAGCTACTTACAAATTTCTGTTCCATGTTCCATTTTATTTCACTGTTCATTGTCGTTGCTGCTTTTTTGTTTGATTTTTCTCTATCCTTATCCTTAAAAGCTTTCACCTCAACACACTTATTGAATTACCTCTTTATCTTTCTATTCTTTGAATTCCTTAAAGTCAAGTACTGTCATTGATAGGTGCTGTTGAGTCACTTTTTGACTCATAGTGACACTATATGACAGAGTAGGAGTACTATCTAGGATTTTCTAGGGTATAATATTTACCTGGAGTAGTTCACCAGGTATTTCTACCACAGAGTGACTCTCGGTGGGTTCAAACCACCAGTCTTTCAATTAGCAGCCTAATACTTAACTGTTGTGCCACCAGAACTCTTGGAATCCAGAAACCAAAGACTAAAACTAAAACTAAACTAGGGAGCTCTGCTGGAATAGTGCCTAAGGCATTTCACTGCTAACCAGAATACTGGAGGTTCAAACCCACCAGCCACTCCTTGAAAGGAAGATTGGGCAATCTACTACCACAGGGATACTGCCTCAGAAACTCAAGGAGAGGTTGCTATGATTTGGATTCGACTTGACAGCAATTAGTCAAATGCTTAATTGTTGTGCCACCAGGACCAAAAGAAACCAGAAACCAAAGACTACAATGTATTAAATTTTAATATCCATCACCTAGCATGGCATGTGTGGCTTATAGAAGAGCTGAATAAATGAATGGAAGAAGTAAATGGTAGTCCTATGAAAAAGAAAATATACTTCCTATAAAGGATATATTTATGAATTAAATATATATATAGTACTTTTGTTTACAAGCGGCAGTCATTTTGGATATTTAAAGTAACGAAGGGCGCAGCCATTTTGAATGTTTACAAGCAGTGGCCATTTTGGATATTTATAGTCACTGAGGGCACAGCCATTGTGAATGTTTACAAGTGGCAACCATTTTGGATTTTAAAGTGATAGCATTCTCAATCAGATTCCAAGGAACTAAGAACAGGCAACCAGGCAGGAAGCAGGGAGAGGACAAAAAAAGGCAAAGGAGACCAGAACAGATTGAGGAGTCAGCCACAGGGATCCAGGTAAAGAGAGGGAACCCAGGCCACGCCCCACAAGAGCGAGGGAATAGGAACAGATTGAGGATTCAACCGCAGGGAGAAGGTGAACCCAGGAGATTCAACCCAGGTGAGGAGAGGGAACCCAGACCACCTCCACGAGCGGTGAGACAGGAAACAGGGAGAGGACAGAAAAGGCAAAGGGGACTGGAACAGATTGAGGAGTTAGCCTCAGGGATCCAGGTAAGGGAGGTTGAAGGGTTTTCCAATAGTTAAGGGAGACAAACTTGCCTGTCAGTTTGTCCTACTGTGGTGATGAGTTGTTGTGAATCTTGAGGCTGTCCCACTGGTGTTTCAAACTCAGTGGGGTGCACCTGTTGCACAGGTATCAGCCCGGCTTGCAGATTAAGACAGACTGGGAAGAAGGGGGAGGCCATCCACTTCTCAAAGAATTGGCCAGGGAAAACATTATGAATAGCAGAGAAACACTGTCTGATACATTACAGCATAACTTTATGAATAGTCCAGAAACATTGTTCAACACAGAGGAGGAAGATGAGTCATTTAGCTTAGAAAGTGCTCAAAGTAGGACTGGGCAAGAGCTGCATTATCAGAGTAAAATCAGCCTTACTCATACGGATAAGATAAAGCTTTCAAGACCTCCATTTGCTAACGTAGCACTACTCAAATTGAGTAGAAACAGCTGCAAACATCCATTAATAATTGGAACCAGGAATGTATGAAGTATGAATCTAGGAAAATTGGAAGTTGTCAAAAATGAAATAGAACGCATACAGTTTGATATCCTAGGCATTAGTGAGCTGAAATGGACTGGTTTTGGCCATTTTGAATCAGACAACCATACGATCTACTATGTTGGGAATGACAGTTTAAAGAGGAATGGTGTGGTATTCATCATCACAAAGGATATTTCAAGATCTGTCCTGAAGTACAATGCTGTCAGTGATAGGATAATATCCATACATTTACAAGGAAGACCCGTTAATACGACTATTATTCAAATTTATGCACCAACCACCAAAGCCAAAGATGAGGAAACTGAAGATTTTTATCAACTTCTGCAGTCTGAAATTGACAGAAAATACAATCAGGATGTGTTAATTATCACTGGTGACTGGAATGCAAAAGTTAGAAACAAAGAAGAATCACCACTAGTTG
>NW_006921695.1:8826002-8827198 GCF_000298275.1 Orycteropus afer afer | reverse complement strand
AAAGAAGAGAAGACCAAAATGGATGACAGAAGAGACTCTGAAACCTGCCCTTGAGTGGAGAGTAGCTAAAGCAAATGGAAGAAATGACAAGATAAAAGAATTGAACCAAAGATTTCAAAGAGCAGCTCGAGAAGACAAAGCCAATTACTATAATGACATATGCAAAGACCTGGAGCTAGAAAACCAAACAGGAAAAACAGGTTGGGCATTTCTCAAGCTGAAAGAATTGAGGAAAAAACTTAAGTCTCGAGTTGCAATATTGAAAGATTCTAAGGGCAAAACATTGAATGATACAGGGAACATCAAAAGAAGATGGAAGGAATACACAGAGTCACTGTACCAAAAAGAACTGGTCGATCTTCATCCATTTCAGGAGGTGGCATATGATCTAGAACCAATGGTTCTGAAGGAGGAAGTTGAAGCTGCAATGAAGGAATTGGCAAAGAACAAGGCTCCGGTAATTGATGCAATACCCATTGAGATATTTCAACAAACGGATGCTGCACTGGAGGCACTCACTCGGTTATGTCAAGAGATTTGGAAAACAGCTACCTGGCCAACTGACTAGAAGAGATCCATATTTGTACCCATTCCAAAGAAAGGTGATCCCACAGAATGTGGAAATTATTGACCAGTACTATTAATGTCGCACGCAAGAAGATCTTACTGAAAATAATTCAAAAATTGTTGCAGCAGTATATTGACAGAGAACTTCCAGAAGTGCAAGCTGGATTCAGAAGAGGATGTGGAACGAGGGATATTATAGCTTCTGTCAGGTGGATCTTGGCTCAAGGCAAAGAATACCAGAAAGATGTTTACTTGTGCTTTATTGACTATGCAAATGCTTTGATTGTGTGGATCATGACAAATTATGGATAACATTGAGAAGAATAGGAATTCCTGAACACTTGATTGTACTCATGAGAAACCTGTACCTTGACCAGAAGGTTGTTGTTCGAAAGGAAAAAGGGGACACTGCATGGTTTAAAATCAGGAAAGAAGTGTGTCAGGGTTGTATCCTTTCCTCATACTTATCCAATCTATATGCTGAGCAAATAATCCGAGAAACTGGACTACATGAAGAAAAACGTGGCATCAGGATTGGAGGAAGAATCATTAACAACCTGCAATACGCTGATGATACAACTTTGCTTGCTGAAAGTGAGGATGACTTGAGGCACTTACTGACGAAGATT
>NW_006921695.1:8809729-8825502 GCF_000298275.1 Orycteropus afer afer | reverse complement strand
GAGATGCTCTTTGAAAGGGAGGATGATCAGACTTCTCACCTACTTTGGTCATGTTGTCAGAGGGGACCATTCCCTGGAGAAGGATGTCATGCCTGGTAAGGTGGAGGGTCAACAAAAGAGGGGAAGGCCTTCAATGAGATGGATTGACACAGTGGCTATGACAATGGGCTCAAGTATAGCAAGGATCATGGAGCTGGCATGGGATTGGGCAGAGTTTCGTGCTGCTGTGCATGGGGTCGCTATGAGTCGGAAGTGACTCGATGGGACCTGACAACAACAACAACAACAACAACATAGTACTTTTGAATATTTTGTGTAAAATACTTGACTACCAAAGCCAGTAAGCCTCTACAGTCCTTTATATGAATGGAATTATTCCAACTGATACTTTGTTGTTATTAGTTGCTGTCAAGTAGGCTCTGGGTATTCCAAAACAAATCTTTGCCTGGTCATGCACTGTCTTCTCAACAGTTGGTATATTCAAGTCCATTGTTGCAGCCACTGTGTATTTAATGACTTCCAACCTAAGGGCTCATCTTCCAACAATTTATTGTAGAATATTTTGCTGTAATGCATAAGATTTTCATTGGCTAATTTTCTATCGAAAGTAGATCAACAGGCCTTTCTTCCCAGTGTTAGCCTGGAAGCTACTCTGAAATGTGTCCACTATGGGCAATCCTGCAAGTATTTGAAATAGTGATGGCATAGATTCTACCATAGTAGCAACAAGTAAAGTAGCCCAATATATCAAATTTTACAAACCCTCAACTAATGTAAGAGTAGTGAATTTCCATTCTAGTCAAAAGAGTCATGGTGAAGTAGAAAGAGAAAAGGATAGGAAATCAGGTGATTTTAGTTCGTATTCTGATTTCACATTTGTTAGCTGCTTATCCCTTAGTCTTTTGGACACTGATTTCCTTATCTACAAAATGAGGTCAGTTAAGTGACATTGTTGTATTTACAGATTTCCAATAGAATGTCAGATACATGAAATGAGCCTAACCCTCTTGTGGAACAGCACACTCATCTGCTGTGTGGTCGGTTCAGAGCAGCAACTCACTATCTCTGGTCTTTCATTTTCCACTTGCAAACTGAGAATCTGTAGACTCTGGGTCTCACCTTCTTTTATCAAGTCGGCCTAGAGGTTGAAATTCTAGGGAAATAAAGTATCATTTTTTAATTGAAATTAATTTAATACTATTACTAAACTTAAATAAATACATACCTGACAACATTTGAGACCAGTAGGAAGTTGTCTAGCACCCAGTCAAGGCAAAGAAATTGGGCTTTACTTAGAAGAGGAATAATGTCAAGCCACCATAAGGGGGAGAATACTCACAAAAGTACTTTTTCTGTGTGAGAAAACTCACAAAGATAGAGTTGGTTCAGAGCACGTTTGTCATTTTAATTCAATTCTCTTCTACCATTATTTATTGTTCATTTACAGTATGTCAGGACCTAGGTTTGGATTATAAAGATAAATCTGGCTCACAGTTTTCACTATAAATTTAGTCTAGATTGTTTTCCACCTTTGTGCATATCAAAACAAATTGCATTGACTTTGTCCATATCCCCCACAATCAGCACTGCCAGTCCAGAAGGTCTTGAAGCTATTTCTAGACTTCAATCCCATCATTTACAATAAGGTTGTTTCTTCCAGCTTGAGTGCTTTAAAAGTTACAGTGGTCAGTCGTTGCTAGCTGGTGTCACAAGCCTATGCGTGGCCCTGAGCCACCCCCTGCCTTCTGGACTTATCATCAAGACATCCCTGAGCCTGAGGAGCCTGCAGCTTGGTCCTGATTGCCAGAAATCAGCATTAAATTAGACACTTATCATATTTGAAAAGATACACCATCTGCAGATTTCCACCATTGTGCAAAGTTGTCACAAACAATATGCTACTTTGCAATCTGCACACTTAACGACAAATGGAGAAATTCAACAGCACTCAAAAATAAATTTGAATTTCAGATTTGTATTCCTTAGATTTAGCTAGTGGTTGCCTGTCCCCAGCATACACCTTCAACTTATGAGAATGTTGTTGTTGTTGTTGTTTGCCATCGAGTCGGCCCCGACTCATAGCGACCCCTCCTTGGGTTTCCGAGGCAGTATCACTACGGAAGTAGGAATGCCCAACCTTCCTTCTGAGGAGTGGCTGGTGGGTTTGAACCGCCAGCCGTCTGGTTAGCAGGCAAGTGTCTTAGCCACTATGCTACCAGAGCTCCTTATGAGAATGTAGTCCTAAGCAAATTCAAACAGAAGAGAAGAAACAGCTTTTAACTTCCTATGTGAACAGGAAGGAAGGGAGTGGATAAAGGTAATAAGATTCTCTGATGATAGGAAATTGGAATTTTCTATCTTGCTAGACCATTATTCTTAATGCACAGCTGAAATTGGCTACATTTCCTTGGCAGAGAAATAAGATGATTCTGATTCAAAGTAACATGAAATGACTTGGTAAAGATTTTTCTAATAATGGCACTTTTAAAATTTTGCTGATGGATAAAAGATAAATATTCCTTTTTTGTCAATATTTAAGGGATATAAATGGTACATTCAATAATATAGACTTGAGGTTTATAATTGTATTTAACACCTCAGTATTTGATCACTTTGGAGGTGAATAGTGCTATGTGTAATATACAATGAAGTATGAGTGATTGTGTCTCCTGATTAAGGTTATTTATTATAAAAATTGGATTTTGAAAACTTGTAGCCCCACATAATAGGAAGGCATCTGAGGGCTTTGGGAAATCATTATCTTAACAAGGCCATATGTAAATTTTTTTCACAACATAATATTAAGAGACTAAATACTAATAGGCCTTTGAGATTGTTTGCTTGAAGTTTTCTTCATCTTCTGTTTGATTTCAAGCACTTTGTCAAAAAAAAAAAAAAGAAAGAAAGAAAGAAATCAAAGAATGGAGCTGTGTGAAAAGGTTTTTATTACCTTTCATCTAAAGGAAATGAGTAGAAGACAGTTGCAAAATTGCTTATCCTGTTTCTTTTGAATAAAATGACTGTTTAATGAGTGACTATTTTTCCTAAAATTCTATAGATGAAATATTATGACTCTTAATTGTTCTAGTAGTTTTAAATTTAGGAAAAAAGAAACAGAAATAACAGAGAAACCACAAATCAACATTACAGTCATCACTTTTTAAGACAATCAGTAAAAACACTGGGGCAAATGCCAAATATGCCGGATTTAAAAAAAAAAAAAAGCAAGAAGAAAATACTTTCTCTTAAAGTTATTGTTAGATATGCTTAAGTACATCCAAAGCAACACTCAATTATTTGGTAGTTTTCCATTTTCCAACTTGTGTATTTAAAAGATATGGTTGCTGTGTAGTAGAATCAAATTGTTGCCTAATTTATTCCAATTCCTGATAAGAAACCATATGTGTAAGAATAGAACTATTCCATCGTTTTCAGTGGCTGACTTTTGGAAGCAGATCTCCACCAGTATGAGTGGATTCAAACCTTCAACCTTTTGGTTAGCAGCCAAGCGCAATAACATTTTACATCACCCATTGCCTCCAGTGTAGTACAAGTGCCTTTTTAATTGCTTTCACTAACTTCTCTTCCTTTTTGACATACTGTTTTTATTCTTCAGCTTCTTCTGGACACCAAAATCTCTGCCATTGCTCTATGTTAGTGACTCACACATCAGTACCTCCAGCCCTAATCTTCCCTGTGAACTCCAGATCACCAATTCCAAGTGTTTTGGTTTTGTTTCATCTCTTGTTACCAGGAGGCACAAGTCCCTGAAGAAGCATATCACACTTGGTAAGATAGAAGGTCAGGGAAAAAGGGAAAGACTCTCAGAAAGATGGATTGACAAAGTGGCTGCAAATAAAGTCAAGCATGGCAATGATTGTAAGGATGGTGGAGGACCGAGAAATATTTCATTCTGATTTTCATAGGGTCACTATGAGTTGCAACCAACTTGCTGGCACCTAACAACAACATATGCTATGACAAAGATCAATATTTACTTGTGCTCCCACAATAAAAGTGGTGTTGTCTTTCTCCTCCAGTATATGAAAGTATATGATCAACTTAGGCACAAAGTATATGTGTTTTCAATTAAGCTATTCTTAGGTTTGAGCTAATGATTCTGAATTAATTTAGGTGCAACCACAAAATAACAAATAATAACAAATTTTAAATTGGATTGTATCTTGTTTTATTGCAATCATCATGTTAAGGATAAAATCATGACATATTAAGCATCATGTTGTTGTTGTTATGTGCCGTTGAGGTGGACCCTACTCATAGTATCCCCTCCTTGGGTTTCCAAGGTGGTATCACTATGGAAGTAGGTTGCCCAATCTTCCTTCCAAGGAGTGGCTGGTGGGTTTGAAACACCAGCCTTCTGACTAGCCATCAAGTGCTTTAGGTACTATGCTACCAGAGCTGCCATGAAACATCATGGTCCACATAAAATAATAGAGATACACCTGCCACAAATATTTCCCATATGATTCATTGTGAAGCTGTGAAAAGATTGAATTCAAGGCCTGTAATATAGTGGTAGATATCATTTTGTCTTGATAACCAAATTCTTTGTGATTTATATATTCTATCCAGTAAAATTTAATTAAGGAATTACTCAATCCCCTAGCTCTGTTGCTGTGAACAATAGTAATATAATCCTTCTCATTTTATCTAATGCCTGCTATCCACGATTTTGAGAATTAATGAGAAAGTGCCTTGAAACATTTTCTCATTAATCCTTAAAAGACCCTTCTGCAATAGATTTGTAGAAATGATTAATTAAGGAATAAAATTCCTTCACAAAGAAGACCACATCTCAACACAATTCCTTGGATAGCTTAAATGAAATTTTAAAGTTATAAAATATAAAGGAGCTATAAAATATTTTATTGCTGCAAGCTCCAGAGAAGAAAGACAACACTGCATTTATTGTAAAAGCATAAATAAATATTGATCTTTGTCATAGCATATGAATTTACAGATTCCTAAAAGATGTATCTTAGGAATATTTTAGCAATTTTTTACTTTGAAAGTATACCTTTTACCATGTATCATGTGAGAAGGTCTCATTATGTATTAGAGAAAGCTTTATTTTCAGAGCTTGTTTTATTTACATTCCTTTGAGCTAACTCTTCCTAATTTTCAGGTTATTAAGTAGATTGTAATTTATCATGTGGTGTGTTCTTGGTTCAGTGATTCCTCTAGGATGCATAGTTGATGAACCATAATTATTTTCCAAAAGCTAAAGGAATGATCAAACTTTTAGTTATTCAGTTCATGTTTGTGATAATAGTGAAGAATTAACCAAAAGATTTTAGATATTTTAAACAATGAAGTATAATTACATGAGATTCTAACTCTGATTCCAGAATGTACTCCAAAGAAGATATTTAGATGAAACTGCAGAAAAGCCCAACAAAATGATCTAATAGCACTGAGATAGCATTGGTGTAATACTAGTGTTTTAGTTTTCTAATGCAGCTATAACAGCAATACCGCAAGTGGGTTGCTTAAACAAACAGAAATTTATTTTCTCACAGTTTAGAAGGCTGGAAGCTCAGATTCAGGGTGCCAGATCCAAGGGAAGCCTTCTTCTACCTGTCAGCTCTGAAGGAAGCTCCCTGTTTCTTCAGCTTCTACTTTCTGGTTCCTTGTATGTTTCCATGTGTCTTGGCATCTATCTTAACCCATCTCTGCTTCTTTCAGTGCTTGCTTCTTTAATCTCTTTTATATCTCAAAAGAGATTGACTTAAGATATACCCTACACTAATTTTGTCTCAATAAAATGACAAAGACAACCCATCCCCAAATGAGATTATAATCAGAGCCATGTTGTTGCTGATAGGTGGTGTCTAGTGGGCTTCGACTCAGCAACTGTATGTACAGCAGAATGAAATACTGCCTGGTCATGGGTCATCCTCACAATCCTTGCTATACATGAACCCATCACTGCAAACACTGTGTCAATCCATGTACTTGAGGGTCTTCCCCTTTTTTGCTGACAATCTACTTTACCAAGCATGATATCCTTCTCCAGGGAATGGTCTCTTCTGACAACATGACCAAAGCAGATGACACAAAGTCTTGTTGTTGTTGTTGTTGTTATGTGCCGTCGAGTCGGCCCCGACTCATAGCGACCCCTCCTTGGGTTTCCGAGGCAGTATCACTACGGAAGTAGGATTGCCCAACCTTCCTTCCGAGGAGTGGCTGGTGGGTTTGAACCGCCAGCTGTCTGGTTAGCAGTCAAGTGCTTTAGCCACTATGCTACCAGAGCTCCTGACACAAAGTCTAGCCATTCTCAATTCCAAGAAGAATTCTGGCTGCACTTCTTCCAGGATAGATTTGTTCCTTCTTCTGGCAGTCCATGGTACATTCAGTATTCCTCCCCAACACCATACCACAAAAGCATCAACTCTTCAGTCTTCCTTATTCATTGCCTACCTTTCATATGCATATGACATGATTGCAAATCTTATGGCTTGGGTTAGTTGCACCTTGGGGGAGCTCTGGTGGCATAATGCCTAAGACATTTGACTGCTAACCACAGAGCTGGTGGTTCAAATCCACTAACCACTCCTCTAGTCTTCAAAGAGACATCTTTGCTTTTCAGCACATTAAAGAGGTCTTTTCCAGCACATTTGCCCAGGGCAATACAACATCTGATTTGTTGATTGCTGCTTTCATTGGTGCTGATTCTGGATCCAAGTAATATGAAATCTTTGACAACTTCAATATTTTCTGCATTTTTCCTGATGCTGCTTATTGGTCCCGTTGTGAGGATTTTTATTTTCTTTATGTTGAATCCATACTGCAGAATATAGTCTTTAATTTTAATCAGTAAGTGTGTCAAGTTATCTTCACTTTCAGCAAAGAAGGTTGTGTCGTGTGCATATCACAGGATGTTACTGAGTCTTCCTCCAATCCTGATATCACATTCTTGTCCATATAGTCCATCTTCTAGGATTATTTGCTCAGCATACAGATTGAATAAGTATGGTGAAGGGATACAACCTTGACACACTCCCTTCCTTATTTTAAACCATGCAATATCTCCTTGTTCTGTTCAAACAGTCTCATAGTCTATGTACAGGTTCCTCATGAGCACAATCAACTGTTCTGGAATTCCCATTCTTCTCAATGTTGCCCATAATTTGGTATGATCCACACAGTCAAATATTTTTGCATAGTCAAGGAAATATCTTTCTGATATTCTTTGTTTTCAGCTAAAATCTATCTGACATCTCTAATGATATCTCATTATTGAGATGTGATATTCCACATCCTATTCTAAATCCAGCTTACATTTCTGGAAGCTCCCTGTCAATACAACCATATTTTAAATTTTCTTCAGCAAAATTTTACTTGTGTGTGATATGAATGATATTGTTCCATAATTTCCACATTACTTTGGGTCATCTTTCTTTAGAATGAGTGCAAATATGGATCTCTTCAAGTTAGTTGGCCAGGTAACTGTCTTACAAATTTCTTGGCATAGACAAGTAAGTACCTCTAGCACAGAGTCCATTTGTCAAAACATCTCAATGGGTATTCCATCAATTACTGGATCCTTGTTTTGTGCCAATTCCTTCAGTGCACAATCAACATCTTCTTTCAGTACCACAGGTTCTTGATCATATACCACTTCCTGAAATAGATGAAAATCAGTCAATTCTTTTTTCATACAGTAACTCTGTGTATTCCTTCCATCTTCCATTGATGTTTCCTGCATCATTCAATATTTTGCCATAGAATCTTTCAATATTGCACTTCAGGGCTTGAATTTTTTCTTCAGTTCTTTCAGCTTGAGGTATGCCAAGCATATTCTTCCCTTTTGGTTTTTTAACTCCAGATTCTTGTACATTTCATTATAGTAATTGACTTTGTCTTCTTGAAATGCTCTTTGAAATCTCCTGTTCATCTTTTCTATCTTGTCATTTCTCCCATTTGCTTTTGCTACTCTCCATTCAAAAGCAAGTTTCAGAGTCTCTTCTGACATCCACTTGGTCTTTCACTCCTTTCCTGTGATTTTAATGACCTTTTGTTGTCTTCAGGTATGATGTTCTTGATGTTATCCCACAACCTGACTAGTTTCAGTCATTGGTGTTTAATGCATCAAATCTATTCTTCAGATGGTTTCTAAATGCAGGTGAGATATAAGAAGATCATATTTTTGTTCCAATGGACTTGTTTTAATTGTCTTCAGCTTTGACTTGAACTTACATATGACCAATTGAGGGACTGTTACAATCTAGCTCCTGGCCTTGTTTTGGCTGATGATACTGAGCTTCTCCATCATCTCTTTCCACAGATGTAATTGATCTGATTCCTGTGTATTCCATCTGGTGAGGCCCATGTGTATAGCTACTGTTTATGTTGAAAAAAAAAATGTATTTGCAATGAATAAGTCATTAAACCAAAACCAAAACCAAACCCACTGTCATCAAGTTGGATCCAACTTATAGTGACCCCATCTTGAGTTTCCAAGGTGGTGTCACTAAGGAAGTAGATTGCCCAACCTTCCTTCTGAGGAGTGGCTGGTGGGTTTGAACCACCAGATGTCTTAGGCACTATGCTACCAGAACTCCAAAATAAGTGATTGGTCTTACAAAATTCTATCATGTGATATCCAGTGTTATTTCTATCACCATGTCCATGTTTTCCAACTAAGATGATTCTCTGTTTTCAGCTTTAGCATTCCAACCACCAGTAATAATCCATTCATCTTATTTGCATGTTTGGTCAATTTCAAACTGTGTAAGTTGCTAAAAATCTTCAATTTCCTTACTGGGAAATCTACTTCCATAGAAGTACTGCTTCAGAAACCCAAGGAGGGATCACTATGAGTCGGTTTTGACTCAATGGCAATGAGTTTGGTTTTTTGGTCAAATTAGCTTTAGTGGTTGGTGCATAAATTTGAATAATAATAGTAGTATTAACTGGGCTTTTTTGTAGACATATGGATAGCATACTATTACTGTCAGCATTGCACTTCAGGATAGATCTTGAAACATTCTTTGTGACAATGAATACAATCCCATTCCTCTTCAATTTGTCATTCTGGCTTAGTAGATCATATGACTGTCTGATTGAAAATGGTCAGAACAAGTCCATTTCAACTCAGTAATTCCTAGGATATTGATCTTTATGTGTTCTATTTCATTTTTGACAACTGTCAGTATTCCTAGATTCATACTTTGTGCACTCCATGTTCTGATTATTAATGGATGCTTGCAGCTGTGACTTCCCATTTTGAGTCATGTCCCATTAGCAAATGGAGGCTGTGAAAGTTTTACTCCATCAATGTCATTAAGGTTGACTCTACTTAGAGAATGCTGTACTTTAGAATGCAAAAGTTGGAAACAAGGAAGAATCACCTGTAGTTGGAAAATATGGATTTGGTGATAGAAATAACACTGGAGATCGCATGATAGAATTTTGCAAGACCTCCGATATTCATTGCAAATACCTTTTTGCAACAACACAAACAGAAGTGGACTTCACCAAGTGGAGTACAAAGGAATCAGGTTGACTATATCTGTGGCAAGAGGCAATGGAGAAACTGAATATCTTCAGCAAAACAAGCTGATTGTGGAACAGATCATCAAACTCATATGTGAGTTCAACTTGAAGTTGAAGACAATTAAAACAAGTCCACAAGAACCAAAATATGACCTTGATTATATCCCTCCAGAATTCAGAGACCATTTAAAGAATAGATTTGATGCATTGAACACCAACAAGCCAAAACCAAAGAAATTGTGGGATGACACCAAGAACATCATCCAAAAAGAAAGCAAAAGGTCATTAAAAAGTCAGAGAAAAGACAGAAATGGATGTCAGAAGAGACTCTGAAATTGCCTTTGAATGAAGAGTAACTAAAGCAAGTGGAAGAAATGACAAGATAAAAGAGCTGAACAGAAGATTTCAAAGAGGAGCTCAATAAGACAAAGGCAATTAGTATAATGAAATTGTGCAAAGACTTGCAGCTAGAAAACCAAAAGGGAAGAACACACTGGGCATTTCTCAACTTGAAAGAACTGAAGAAAAAACTCTAAGCCTCAAGTTGCAATATTGAAAGATTCTACTGGAAAAATATTGAATGATTCAGGAAACATCAAAAGAAGATGGAGGAAATGCACAGAGTCACTGTACCAGAAAGAATTGGACAATGTTCATCCATTTCAGGAGGTGGCATATGATCAAGAATCAACTAAGGGAGGAAGTCAAAGCTACACTGAAGGAATTGGTGAAAAACAAGGCTCTAGGAATTGACAGAATACCCATTCAGATGTTTCAACAAATGGATGCTGCACTGGCAGCACTCACTCAGCTATGCCAAGAGATTTGGAAGACAGTTACTTGGCCAAGTGACAGGAAGAGATCCATATTTGTACCCATTCCAAAGAAAGGTAATCCTACAGAATGTGGAAATTATTGAACAATATCATTAATGTCACATACACGTAAAATCTTGCTGAAGATAATCCAAAATGGTTGCAGCAATATATTGACAGAGAACTTCCAGAAATACAAGCTGGATTCAGAAGAGGACTTGTATAAGAAATATCATTGTTAATGTCAGATAGATCTTGGATGAAAGCAAAGAATACCAGAAAGATGTCTACTTGTGTTTTATTGACTATGTAAAAGCATTCGATTCTGTGGATCATAACAAATTATGGATAACATTTAGAAGAATGGAAATTCCCAAACACTTAATTGTACTCGTGAGGAACCTGTACATAGACCAAGAAGCTGTCATTCAAACAGAACAAGAGGATACAGCATGGTTTAAAATCTAGAATGGAGTGTGTCAGGGTTGTATCCTTCCACCATATTTATTCAACTTGTGTGTTGAGCAAATAAACCAAGAAGCTGGACTATATGAAGAAGAATGTGGCATCAGGATTGGAGGAAGACTCATTAACAACCTGTGCAGATGACACAATTTTGCTTGCTGAAAATGAGGATGACTTGAAGCACTTACTGATGAAGATTGAAGACTACAATCTGCAATATGGATTACATCTCAGTATAAAGAAAACAAAAATCCTCACAACTGGACCAATAAGCAGCCTCATGATAAATGGAGAAAGGACTGAAGTTGTCAAAGACTTCGTATTACTTGGTTCTACAATCATCACCAGTGGAAGCAGCCATCAAGACATCAGATGATGTATTGCAATGGGCAAATCTGTTGTAAAAGACCTCTTTCAAGTGCTGAAGAGCAAAGATATCTCTCTGAAGCCTATGCAGCACCTAACCCAGGCCATGGTATTCTCAATTACCTCACATGGATGTGAGAACTGGACAATGAAAAAGGAAGACTGAAGTAGAATTGATGCTTTTGAGTTGTGGTGTTGACAAAGAATACTGAAAGTACTGTGGACTGCCAGAAGAAGGGACAGATCTGTCCTGGAGTAAGTTCAGCCAGAATGCTCCTTGAAAGTGAGAATGGCCAGACTTCATCAGACCTACTTTGGTCATGTTGTCAGAAGGGACTGTTTTCTGGAGAAGGATATCATGCTTGGTAAAGTGGAGGGTCAACGAAAAAGAGGAAAGCCCTCAATGAGATGGATTAACAATGGCTGCAATGACAGGGTCAAGTAGAGTTGGAATTGTGGGGCTGGCACAGGGCCAGGCAGTATTTTGTTCTGTTGTGCATAGGTTTGCTATGAATTGGAGATGACTTGATAGCACCTAACAACAACAACCACTACTTTGAGAAAGCACCTCTTCCCAAGTCATATTTTGAGGACCTTCCAACCTGAGTGGCTCATCTTCTTGCACTATATCAGACAATGTTTCAGGGCTAGACCACAGGCATAGAGGTTAAGATTTACAATAAAAGAATCCAATTCAATCCATAACACCCAGAAAATTACACTTCCCATAACAATGCATATATCATAAGACATGATCACCAGCAAAGTACATAGAAAATGGCAGCATCAAATGTATGAATGCTGAGCTTAATTTTCGAAATAAGAATGGATTGATGATAAATGCACTCTGGTAGAGGGTAGATTCTGATATCTTCAAAACATCTTTGGAATCAAGATAATTACAGTATTCAGAAATTGGGACAATGAGAAAGAAATATATTGGTATAGTTACTTGAGAAAGAATGTCTTCAATGTAAAGAAAAAGAAAAGGGGAAAGAGATAATTACCAGTTACTGATTACTTAGTGCATGCTAGGTATCACACTAAGCTCATTAATAAACATGTTAATGGTCCTATGATGAAGTATTATAACACTATCTTTACTTAAAAAAAAAAAAAATGAGTATCAATGGTTTTCCAATGGCCATGTACCTGGTAATTACAGCTGTGTGTGGGAGGTACATAGATATCTTCCTTTATAGCTGCTGTTGTTGACTACCATACACTCAGACTCCATCAAAATCATGGCAACTCCGAAGAGCTGAATGAAACACTGACTCATCCTGCACCACCTCCATGACTTGTTGCAGTAGTGATCCAGAGTTGTTATAATTTGATTTTCAGGAGTAGATCACAGACATTTCCTTGTAGTCCATTTTAGTCTGAAAGTACTACTGAAACCTATTCAACATCACAGCAGTCATCTCAGCAGCATTACGTAAGTGTCCACTGATGGATGGTGGCTGCATAGGAGGCACATTGGTTGGGAATAGAACCCAAGTCTCCCTCATGGCAAGTAAGAATTCTCACTGTACCACCACTCTTCCTTTCTCCCATGTTAGGAATCTGTAATGTAAAATAAAATAAAATAAATAAACAAACAAAAATTCACAAGATTAACCTGATCCTAATTTACAAACTTTTCTCTGAAGGAATCTATCATCATGTGGTTGAGCAGTGGCAGCTCAGATGGAGCCCTGCACCAAGTGTCTGCCCAGGACAATCCTGTATTCTCCAAAAACTGAGAGACTATTCCAACTGTGTCATGAGTATCAAAAAGATTTCATGAGGAAGAAAATCATGAGCCATGACGAAAAGCCTCTTATGTGAGGAGTTGCCACCACTGTTTTCAGGAGTCAGTATATGAGTGTTAGAGTTAGCCAGGCTCCAAAATTCCAGTGGCCATTTCTGAGCTTTAATTACAGAATATGATGAATGGACATAATAATTCCTATCCCATAGGCATATGGATATACAGATTTAAGATACAAATATGAAAATAGTTACAACAATGGACACAAGTATATCAACACTTATGAAGATGGTACAGGAGTTGCCAATATTTCATTCTGTTATAAATGGGGTTGCCATGTGTCTGAGTCAATTTGAGGGCATTAACAATAACAGAATATATGAAAGGCCTAGTATGGTATTGGGTTGTAATGGATTCTAAATAATGATGGCTTAAGAAAGAAGATGAGGAAGAAAAAAGGGAGAAAGTGAGAGAGGAAGATGTGAAAGAGAAGTAGAAGGTGGGAAAGGAGAAGAAAGAGAAGGACCTCCTGAAAGTCAGTTTCCAGAAGCTATCCTAAAAGGAAGGATCTAACGGGAACTGATGTAAGTAAGGCATTGTGGTTGCTGCAGCCCATGTGGCTTTTGCAGCCATGCTGTAGCTGAATGCAAAAGGGGTTTTCATTCCTACAGGGATGACAACCAATAGGAAATTGTATATTCAGCACAGCAGAAAAAGAACTAGAACCTAAGTCACTTTGGTGCAAAATTCAGCTCTTCTTCTTATCCTAGGGTAAGAGTTTCTTGACATCTGGAAATGTATAGCAATTATTGATTTCAGTGATCACTAAGGCATTCCCTACAATACTAGCCCTGTACAACTGCATCCATGCTTCAGTTTTTCCTTAAAGTCCTCAGCCCTTATGAGCACCTGCCTGTAGGGGTAGAGTTAAACTGTGCCTTGGGGACTTTCCAAGAGGGAGTCTTCCTCAATTTGTTGCCTATTTGTTCCTTGATTTTAGAGTAGCTATGAGTTGGAATAAGTATGGTGAATGACAGCCCTGACACACTGCCTTCCTGATTTTAAACTATGCCGTATCATCTTATTTTGTTCAAACAACAGACTTCTGGTCTATGTACAGGTTCCTCATAAGCACACTCAAGTGTTTTAGAATTCCCATTCTTCTCAATGTTATCCATAATTTTCAATCTGTAGGCTGAGCAAATAATCTGAGAAGCTGAACCATATGAAGAACACAGCATCAGGACTGCAGGAAGACCCATTAACAACCTGCGATATGCAGAAAACACAACCTTGCTTGCTGAAAGTGAAGATGACTTGAAACACTTACTGATGAAGATTAAAGACTACAGTAGGCAGTATAAATTACATCTCTACATAATGGAAACAAAAATCCTCACAAATGGACCAATAAGCAGCCTCATAATAAATCGAGAAAAGATTGAAGTCGTTAAAGATTTCATTTTACTTAGTGGCACAATCAACACCCATGGAAGCAGCAGTCAAAAAATCAGACAACATATTGCACTGGGCAAATCTGCTGCAAAAGACCTCTTTCAAGTGCTGAAGAGCAGTGATGTCTCTTTGAAGATTAAGGTGTGTCTAACCGAGGAAGTGATGTTTTCAATCACCTTATATGCATGTGAAAGCTGCATGATGAATAAGGAAGACTGAAGAAGAGTTGATGTTTTTGAGTTGTGGTATTGGTGAAAAATACTGAAAGGACCATTTACTGCCAGAAATCTGTCCTGGAAGAAGTGCGGCTGAAATGCTCCTTGGAAATAAGAATGAATAGACGTCCCCTTACCTACTTCAATTATGTTGTCAGAAGGGACTATGCCCTGGAGAACAATATATCATGCTTGGTAAAGTGGAGGATCAATGAAAAAGGGGAAGGCCCTCAACAAGATGTATTGACACAGTGACTGCAACAATGGGCTCAGGTATAGCAGGGATTGTGGGGCTGGCACAAGACCGGGCAGTATTTCATTTTGTTGTACATAGGGTCACTATGAGTTGGAGCTGACTCAATGGCATCTAACAACAACAACATGTGTTGGAATTGACTCGATAGCTACAGGTTTAGTTTTTGGTTTTGTATATCTTAGACATACAGATCTAAGTTCTATAATTCAATATCTCTTTATGAAGCATCATGTCATTGAAAGTTGAAATGGAAAATCGATTGGCCATCTGGCTATTTAGGCTTAACCTAATTTGCAAATATTTGAACAATTTTGAGAAATGTTTTTAATCTAATTTTTTTGGAGGGGGCAAAGGATTGACCTACCGTCACACTTAGAGGCCACTTTCTGACAATATTAAGAGCTATCACATGAGATAAATGTTATCTGTTGACTCTTGTCCCCTCAACTAGGGGACACGATCAAAGAGATCTGGCTGAGCTGAGTTCTACCTCCATAGCTGAGTGTAAGTCTAGCAGCACCAAGGCTCAACTAAGAACTAAAAGTTAAAGTCTACCATGTGCTCCATGCCATACCCTCTTCCCTGTTTGTACAGAGTAAACCACCAATTATGGGCAAAGTGAGCAAACATATGTAAATGTGATAACATGGTCTTTAGGCTCAGGTGCCCCCTGAATTAGTTGGCATCAACTAATTCCATTTAAGTTATTAAAGGAAAAATCCTACTTCTCTCTTTGTTTTCCACTTTGCCAAATACCCTTGCTGTCCAGCTATTGACAATTGCTACCACTCTTGGCAGCAAACACTGTGTGCTCCTTAGAAAGGAGGCTGTGGGTCTTACCACAATCAGTCCAAGAGGAACAACCCAGACGAAGCAAACCCACTGCCGTTAAATTGATTCTAACTTATAGAGACCTTATTGGACAGAGT
>NW_006921695.1:8801128-8806051 GCF_000298275.1 Orycteropus afer afer | reverse complement strand
GGGAGGCCTTCAACAAGATGGATTGACATGGTGGCTGCGATGATGGGCTCAAGTATAGCAGGGATTGTGGGGCTGGCGTGGGATCGGGCAGTGTTTCTTTCTGCTGTGCATGGGGTCACTATGATTCGGAAAAGACTCAACGGCACTTCACAACAACAACATTTTATGTGATATATGACATTGATTGTTTTCCTAATGTTGAACCAGACTTGCACCCCTGATATGAACCCCACTTGATCATAATGACTTATTTTTTTGATATGATATGTTGTTGCAGTCTATTGGCTAGGATTTGTTGAAGACTTTTGCATCTATATTCATGAGAAATATTAGTCTGTATGTAGTTTTCCATTTTAGTAATGTCTGCCTGGTTTTGGTATCAACGTTATGCTTGCTTCATTAAATGAATTTTGGAGGATTCCATCCTTTTGTATGTTTTGGAATATTTTGAGTAGGATTGGTGTCAATTCTTCTCTGAATGTTTGGTAGAATTCTCTGGTGAAACCATCTGAACGACTTTTTTTGGGTCAGTAATTTTTTTATGAGCTGTTAATTTCCTTCTTTTGTTATGGATCTGTTTAACTTTTCCACCTCAGGCTGTGTTAGTTTAGTAGTGTGTTTCTAGAAATCTGTCCATTTCTATCAGGTTTTCAAATTTGTTGGAGTACAATTCTTGATAGTATCATGATATTATCCTTCTTATTTCAGTTAGTTCTGTTGTGATATCACCCATTTTGTTTCCTATTTGTATTATTTATATTCTCTCCCTCTTTTCTTTTGTTGAATTTGCAAGTGGTTTGTCAATTTTATTAATCTTTTCAAAAAACCAACTTCTAGTCTTGTTGATTTTTTCTATTGTCTTTCTATTTTTTGTTTCATTGATTTGTGCTCGATTTTTCATTCTTTCCTTTCTTCTGGTGACTGTAGGGTTTTCTTGCTGTTCTTTTTGTAATTGTTGGAGATGTTGGTTTAAAGTGATGATTTTGGCTCTTCTTTTTTGATATGTACACTTATTGCTATGAATTGGTTTCTGGTAATTGCTTTTGCTGTGTCCCAAAGATTTTGTTATATGTGTTTTCATTCTCATTTGATTTAAAGGATTTTTTCATTTCATTTTTTATTTCTTCTACTACCTAATGGTTCTTAAGGAGGGTGTTGTTCAGTTTCCATGTGTTGGCTCCTTCTCTGTTAATTTTTCTATTGTTGATTTCTAATTTTATAGCATTGTGATCCGAGAAGATTTTTTGCAATATTTCAATGTTTTTAAATTTCTTAAGGCTTGCTTTATGACCTAACATATGGTCTATCATGGAGAATGTTCCTTGTGGACTGGAAAATAAAGTATATTGTGCTGTTGTTGAGTGAAGTACTCTGTAGATGTCTATAAGGAAAAGTTGGTGGATTGTATTGCTTAGTTCTGCATCTTTAGTGAGTTTCTTTCTAATTTTATCTTTGATTGAAAGTGATGTATTAAAGTCTCCTACTATGACTGTGGAGTCATGAATTTGCCTTTTCAATTCTGTTAAAATCTGATTTATGTTATTTTAGGCCTCTTTCATTGGATCCATACATATTTATTGTGGTTATATCTTCTTGTTCATTTGATCTTTTAATCATTATATAATGAATGTCCTTCATTGTCTCTTATGGTGGTTTTTGTCTTAAACTCAATTCACTCAGAAATTAATATTGTCACTCCTGCTTTTTTTGGTTGCCATTAGCTTGACATATCTTTTTCCAACCTTTGATTTTTAGTCTATTTTTGTCTTTGTCTCTAAGGTGTGTCTCTTGTAGACAGCATATTGTTGAGTTATATCTTATCCAGTCTGCAACTCTCCATCCCTTGAGTGGTGCATTTAATCTATTGACATTCAGTGTAATTGTTGACAAGTATGAATTGGTTGCTGTCATTTTGTTATGTGTTTTTCACAATATTCTTTTTTCTTTGTTTCACATAATTTTCTGTGCTGAGCTCATTATGTTTACAAATTGTGTTTTCATTTCCTTTGTTCCTATTGTTTTAGTGTTTGCTTAGTGCCTAACGCACTTGACTGCTAACCAGAAGGCTGGTGGTTCAAACCCACCAGCCACTCCTCGGAAGGAAGGTTGGGCATTCCTACATCCATAGTGATACTGCCTCCGAAACCCAAGGAGGGGTCACTATGAGTCGGGGCCAACTCGATGGCACATAACAACAACAACAACAACAACAAGAAATATTTGTGCTTGTCCTTTTCTTTATTGTGATGTGGTTTATCATTTTTCTTTGAGGTTAACCTGTAATTGATAATTTTCACCCTGAGTTTAGAGTAGTCCATTCTATTCTGCAATTCTCTTGTCTTCCTCACTGTGGTAGTTATGTTTGTGTGTCAACTAGGCTGGGCCTGGTTGAGTGGCTAAGCAGCTGGTGGTAGTTACTCCCCATGATGAGACTGGCAATCAACTCCATGGTGGGATCTACCACAAACAGCTGAGTAGCTGCCTTTGGAATATGGTCTGTTTCCTATATTTAAGGAGAAGCCTTGGGAATGGTCTCTAGCCTATAGCATGCTTGGACCCTGCATGTAGCTGTGTCATTGTTCAGCAGCCTGCCATGCTCTACAGACCTTGGGACTTACAATGGACTTAAGTTAATGGCCTGCCATGTGGTTTGGTAACATCAGGACTATGCCTTTTTACTTTGTCAGCCCTGGGGCTTCTCAGCCTCAGCAATCAGCAGCTATCTATGTGAGGAAACACCTCTAGCTCTAGTGGACTGGGAGCAGCAGGCAGAGCTGAACCCCAAGATTGAGGGGCTTTCACCCAGCCCGTAGAGCCTGGCACTTTGAACTTGAACTTAATGTTTCCAAATTGTAAGAATAAATTCCTATTTGTTAAGGCCTTCCCATTTGTGTTATATTCCTGTCAGAGTGGCATTAGGTAACCAGAATACTCAGCATTAAGATGTTCTGTAACTGCACTATTTTTTCCCTTTTTTGGTTGGTAGTTGTCCTCATTTTCCAACTGATGTCTCTGGTTCCCTGTTTACCATCTTGTAAGCTTATTTTATTTTGGATATGTCCATAGCTATGTTGGTTTCTGGGTTATGTCATCATTTGTATTAAAGGTTGGTGTTGTTTGCTATTATTGGTTCTATGTTCAAAGGACTCTCTTGAATCTCTTGTAAAGTTGGTTTGATTTTAACAAATTCTTTTTATTTTTGCTTATGTGGAAATCTCCTAATTTCAACATCATAATTGAGGGACAATTTTGTCGGGTATATAATTCTTGGTTGGAAATTTTTCTCTTTCAGGGTTTTATATATACCATCCCATTGCCTTCTCACCTGCATGGTTTCTATTGAGAAATCAGAGCTTAGTCTCATTGGTTGCCCTTTGTAGGTAATTTTTTTATGTTTTTCCCATGCTGCTTTCAGGATCCTTTCTTTGTCTTTGGTTTTGATGAGTTTGTTGGTTGTATGTCTTGTTGATTTTGTTTTGGGTCTATTCTGTTTGGGGCTCATTAGACTTCCTGAATGGACATATTCTCATCTTTCATCATATCAGGGAAGTTGTCTTCCAACAAATCTTGGACAATTTTCTCAGTGGTTTCCTTTTTCTCTTCCTGTTCTGTTATTCATACACATTACACGTAGGTTATTCCTTTGATAGTATCCCACATGAATCTTAGATTGTCTTCATTTTGTTTTGATCTTTTTTTCTGATTGATCCCTTTCCAAAGACATATTCAGGTATTTGTCTTTAATCTCATTAATTCTGTCTTCCATTGATTCAATTCTAGTCCTTTGCCAATTCAATGTGTTATCTATTTCTGAAAATTTAGTACTAATCTTCAGGATTTCTGCCTGTAGATTTTGTAAAATTTCTAACTTTTCATTTATTGTGTCATTTTGTTCTTCGATTTTCTTCCAAATTTGTTCTAGAGTGTTATCTGTGCTTTCCTTAATTTTGTAAGTGTTTTCTTTGATCTGTCTGTCAATCCTTTGAAGATATCTAAGTATAATTTTTTTTGAATACCTTATCAGGGAGTTGCAATGCTGTTTCTTCCCTTTTTCCTCAGGGATGTGTTCTGGGTATGTATCCTGCTCTCTTGTTTCTACCACTTTGTCTTGCTTTTTTGTGCAAACTGTGATGGATTGTTGTCTTGAGACGTTGTGATGTTGTTGCATTTATATTTGTGATTGTATGGTAGAGAGATTCACCCAAGATTTGTGTGTGTGTGTGTGTGTTTGTATGTATCTGAATAAGCAAGGTATTGTATTCCACTCTTTACTAGTTGGCAGCACTTATGCACTCACCACCTCTCTCCTGGTGCATGTGATAGAGAATTAGAGTGGCTGCACAGATCTCTGTTAACTGTTTGTGAATAGAAATTAAGGGTGAATCAGGCTCTTCCTGGTGGTGGTATATCATTGGCAAGTTAGTGGAGAAATAAGTAGTTGCTCTCACTCATTAAGGTGAGCTGCAGGAGGTGCAGGTGTGCTATCATTATATGGGCACAGTTGCTGTCTCTCACTCATTAGACAAAAACAACAATCATAAAAACATCAAAATAGTAAAAGCAAGCAGTCAGAAAACACACTGCATAAGCACACAGGAACAATCAGCAAAAAGAGAAAAAGGGAAAGAAAAAAAAAGGAGGAAATGCAATAAATGATAAATGAGAGAAGTATTTAAAAATATACTTTAAAAAGCCTAAAAAAAAAAATAGGCATAGAAAAATGGGGGGAAAAATATCTCGGGAGAGGGCAATAAGAGAAAAGAGGTAGAGTAGGGGAATAATAAATAAATAAATGGGAAGAATGCAAAAAGAAAAATAAGGAATGGGGAAAACCACAAGAGAGAAAAAAATGGGAACCAGGTACAGGAAAGAGAGAAAAAGCTGAAAACTAGAACCTGGGAAGGGAAGAATAAAGAATAATAA
>NW_006921695.1:8796269-8800149 GCF_000298275.1 Orycteropus afer afer | reverse complement strand
CAGACTGGGATAGATTTCCTGCTGGCCCAGAAAGTGGGTGGGAGTGAGGGATGGCTGCACCTCCATTCACCAAGAGGTTGTGGGGTGTAAGAGTAACAAGGGGAATATTGCCCCTTTCCAGTCATTTTGTCTGGAATGTCCTTGTGGCCCCTGGCAAGTGGAGCCTATTCTTAGGTGCCTGGAATCTGAGAGAACACTGTCATTTTAAATATCCAAAATGGCCCAACCTCTTGTAAACATTCAAAATGTCTACAACCTCCAGACATTCAAAAGTCCACAGCTCAACCCATCTCTCTCTTCACTGCTTCCCCTTTTATTCACCAGCCACCAGTGCAGTCTTCATGTAGCCCCTGGCTGTTGTTGTTATGTGCCATTGAGTCATCACCAATGACCCCCTCCTTGGGTTTCCAAGGCAGTATCCCCTCAGAAATAGATTGCCCAACCTTCTTTCCAAGGAGTGGCTGGTGGGTTTGAACTGCCAGCTTTCTGGTTAGCAGTCAAGTGCCTTATGCACTATGTTACCAGAGGGCCAATTTTAAGTTATTTTTTAGGTCCTAATGCTCATTGGCAATATCCAAGCTGTCTGAGCCTTCAGGATTGCTAACAGACAGCAATTCCACATATCTCCTTTTTTAGTGTTTTCATGGAGGTTCTTCCACTAGTTGAAGTTTAGTCCATTTCTGTATTCCTTCTTTTCAAAGCTTGGGGCTCCAGGATTATCTTCTGTATCTGTGTTAATTGGTCCCCCTTTTCTTTACTGAAGAGGCTCTGTGTAGTTTATATGCCTAGTCCACCATCTTACTGAGAAATCAATTTTAGAAATCTTATCTGAAAGTTTGAAATCATGAATCAATGTATATGTTGTGGTTTATAATGGGTAGAAGTTCAGACAACCCATGTAAAATTAATCACAAGTCTCTCCATTTGTAACTCTATAGTATTTCTCTCATTTAACCTTCCTACCACTTTCTACCATTCCCATTCTGCTTCCACAGAGGGAACTGTTGCACATCTCTCCCTATTTATTGTTCAGGCTCCCTTCTTTCCTCCCACCCAATACTATAAACACAAAACAAACAAACAAAATTATCAGTTAGTCAATTCCACCTTATTGGCTTTACAGGACAGAGTAGATCTGTCCCATAGGGTTTACAAGGCTATAATCTTTACCCAAGCAGATAGCCACATCTTTCTCCATCAGAGCAGCTGGTGGATTCAAATCAATGACTTTTCAGTTATCACCTGAGCTCTTTACCACTGTGTTACCAGGGCTCATTCAATAAATACATACTCTTCCCTAAATAAAGCTTTCAACATGCTATTCCTCTGATTAGTTGGAAATTTCTCTCTCTCTTTTTAATAGTATGGAGTCTAAATTCTTTATCCTGACATTCAAGCATCTTCAACACTAGCTACAACTTTTCTCATGCGCAGTTATTAAGTAGATCAATATTCCCTGATATATTCTCTAAGAAACTATGCTGCGGGAAGCTTTGCAATAAAAAATGTCTTCATGATGAACTAAGTTAGAAAATGCTGAATAATGTAATCATAGAATAGCTAGCACTTGTTTGTTATGTCTCTCTCTCTCTTTTTTTTTTTTTTAATGCCACACACCAAGGGCACTACATGCATTATGTTATTTAGTCTTCACAACTCTACGAGGTTAGTTTATAGAGATTTGAACCCTGCTATGTCAAACTCTAGGAGTTCTGGTAGCATAGTGCCTAAGGCAATTGACTGCTAACCAGAAGGCTGGTGGTTCAAACCCACCAGCCACTCCTAGGAAGGAAGATGGGGCAATCTACTTCCATAGTGATACTGCCTCGAAAACCCAAGGAGGGATCACTATGAGTCGGGTCTGACTCAATGGCACATAACAACAACAAACAACAACAAATGTCAAACTCTGGACCCTGAGCTATTAACCACAAGGATTCTCTACCTCTGTCCTGCAGAGTTACAGGAGATTTAGCATATTAAAATCCTTGAGAAGTCTTGACATGAAAAATTCTATGCCGTTTTGTTTAAACTACTCAATCTTACTTAACTGTGTAAGATATGTTTTATGAAATGCCTTTTAACATCCTCATCAAACTAAAATTTCAGGAAAGCTAATTTCTAAGGCCATTTCTAGCTGTTTCTTTTCCTTTTCTTATTTTTTTCTGAATTGTGATTTGGGTGAATGTTTATATAAGAAAATTGGTCTTCCATTCAACAATCCTTATTCCCACAATGCAATAGCATTCTTTCTACTTCCTACTCATGTCCACCACTTCCCTTCAGGCTTCCTTCCCATGCTTTCCACCATCCTGGCTCTATCATGGGGCAAATGCAGCCCTCTTGATTGCATATGGTTGATTTTTCTAATTAATGCATACCCTCCTAGTACCACAGTTCACCTTATAGGCCTGTTGTTCAGCTAAAAATTGAGCCATGAGGGTTGAGTTCAATTCCTGGCTTGAAGGGTGCATAAGGACCACAATCCTCAAGGATTTATCAGACAGTAAGACCAGTATTTTTCATGATTTTGGGTTTTGTTCCACATTTTTCTCCCATTATCTAGGATCTACTATTGTGATCCCTTTCAGAACAGTCAGTGGTAATAGCTGGCACCATCTAGTTCTTCTGGTCTCAGGGTTGTGGATTCTGGGGTTCACGTGGTCCATTCTTCATCCTTTAGACTACTTGCTTACCTGCCTTTTTATTTTCTTCACTCTTGTTTGCTCTGGACAGGGAGACACCAATAATTCTACCTTAGATGGCTCTCAACAAGCTTTTAAGAACCCAGTCACAACTCACTAAAGTAGGAGGTAGAACACTGTCTTGTGGATTACATTATGCCAATTGAACTTAGTGTCCTCCAAGACTATTGTTCTGAGAATTCATGCCCATTCATTCCTTCCACATGGTTGGTTATGGCTAAGCAGCTTTCATAACTTTGACCTCTGTATGCTCTACTACATTCATGGATATATTTGCATAAAATATAAAAACATAGATAGAGATTCATAGCAACCCTCCCTTGGGTTTCTGAGGCACTATCTCTATGGAAATAGATTGCCCAATCTTCCTTCCATGGAGTGGCTTCTGGTTAGCAGTCAAATGCCTTTAGGCACTATGCTATCAGAGCTCCTAAATCCACATATACTTGTGGGTGTAGTTCCATTCCTCTTCCCACTTCTGTTCAGCTTGAGTTTCTATGTATTCACCTGTACATTATTCTTATTACTCTTATTGCATGATTGTGTATATAATAATATTCACCTTTGTTGCCTTTAACCCTTATGCTCCTCCCTGTGTCTTCCACTACCTTGATCATTTTGTGTTTACCTCCTCCTTATTGTATGTTGCCTTTCCCTTCACCCAAGCTAATACATGTCTACACTCTTATTGGTGATTTTCCCTCCTCGCCCCTCCCACTCCCAGTAATAGTCAAAGAATGATTTTTTTTTTTTCTATGTGTTTAACTTTTTATGGTAATGGTCTCATACATTAATTGTCATTTTGTAATTGACTAATTTCACTCAATATGCCTTCTAGTGTCATCCATACTATGAGATGTTTCACAGATCCATCATTATTCTTTAACACCGCATACTTTTCCACTGTGTGTATGTATCACAGTTTGTTTATTCACTCAACAACGGCACTTAGGTTGTTTCCATCTTTTTGCTATTGTGAATAATTCTGTGATGTACATGAGTGTGCATATATCTGTTCATGTCACAGCTTTTATTTCTCTAGGATATATACCTACTAGTGGGATTGCTTTATCATATGGTATTTTTATTTCCAGCTTCTTACAGAAGTGTCATACTGCTTTCCACAATGTTTGGACCATTTTACAATTACAACAGCAATATATGAGGGTTCCAGT
>NW_006921695.1:8793074-8795866 GCF_000298275.1 Orycteropus afer afer | reverse complement strand
GCCCCTTGTTTGATATGTCATTGCCAAAAGTTCCCCCAGCTTCTGCGTGAAGGTTCTCTTTTTACTCTTTTGGCAAAGTCTTTTGATGGGCATAAATGTTTAATTTATAGGAAGTCCAAGTAATCTAGTTTGTCTTCTGCTGTTTGTGCATTTTTGTTATGTTGAATAGTGTATTTATGCCATGTACTAGATTCCCATATTTAACTTTTTTTTTATGATCTTTGAGGTTTTAGGCATCACATTTATGTCTTTGATCCATCTTTAGTTAGTTTTATATATGGTGTGATATATGCATGTAGTTTCATTTTTCTGCAAATGCATATACACTTTTGTCTGTACCACATGTAGAAGAGAGTATCTCTTCCCCATTTAAGGGGTTTCAGCCCTTTTGTAAAAGATCAGCTGTCCATTTTTCTTGTTGTTATGTGCTGTCGAGCTGGACCTGATTCAGAGTGACCCCCCTTTGAGTTTCTAAGGTGGTATCACTACGGAAGTAGATTGCCCAATCTTCATTCCAAGGAGTGGCTGGTGGGTTTGAACTGCCAGCCTTCTGGTTAGCAGTCAAATGTCTTAGGCACTATGCCATCAGAGCTCCCATTTTATGAAAGAGCTTATTAATTTTATTTTAGGTTACCCCATAACTTATTGTCTTCCCAAATTTAACCAGCCTGTTCTAGCTTTGTAACATCTCGATCTCTTCTTCAGTTGGAAATTCTCTAACTATGTCCTTTATTTCTTCTTCTTCTTCTGTTTTTCATCATCATTTACAAATTGACATCTCTAGTTCCCTATTTTCTGTCTTGTAGGTTTATTTTAGTTTTGATACTTCTATATATGGGTTGATTTCCAAGTGATGTTGTCATGTGTCTTAATCTCCAATTATTATCTGCCATTGTTGGGTCTTTATCTAAAGGACTTCCTTTATCATTTCTTGCAAGATTAGTCTGATTTTTACAAATTCCCTGAATTTCTGTTAATCTGGGAATATCCTAATTTCACCATTGTATTTGAGGTACACTTTTGCTGGATGTATGATTGGCAATTCTTTTCTTTCATTACTTTATATACATCATGTGATTGCCTTCATGTCTGCACAGTTTCTGCCAAGAAATCAGATTTTAGTCTTATTGGTTTTCTTTTATAGCCAAATTTTTGTTTTTCTTGAGCTGCTCTCAGGATCCTTTCATTGTCTTTGTTTTGAGGAGTTTGGTTGTGATATGTCTTGGTAATTTTCATTTGGGGTCTATCCAATTTTGGGTTTGTTGAGATATTAAAACGCAAATCTTCTCATTTTTCATGATATCAGGGAAGTTTCCTTACAACAAATCTTCTCAGTTTTTTGTTTGTTTGTTTGTTTGTTTTTGTTTCTTCCTGTTCTGGAATTCTAGTCACACGTGTTATTCCTCCTGATGGTATCTCACATGATTCTTAGGATTTCCACATTTTTTTTCCATTCTTTTTTCTGATTGTTCCTTTAACAGATTAGTGTTGAGTGATTTGTCTTCAATATTGTTAATTCTGTGTTCCATTGATTCAATTCTATTTCTTTGTCCTTCCAATGCAGTATCTATTTCTGAAATTTTAGTGTAAATCTTCTGCATTTTTATTTCCTGTTTTTTTTTTATTGTTCCTAATGGGCAATCTATTTCCATAGTGATACCGCCTTAGAAACCCAAGGAAGAGTTGCTATGAGTTGGATCCAACTGGATGGCAGTGAGTTTGGATTTTGGTTTTAATTTTCCATTTATTCTGTCAATTTGTTCTTTACTTATTATTATTATTATTATTATTATTATTATTTCTAGAATTTTGTATGGTTTGCTTGTTTTTGTCTGTGGTTTCCTATAACTTTCTCTCAAACTATTCAAGGTATTAAATATATTTCTTTTGAATCTGCTATTAGGTAATGCCACTAGCATTTCTCTTCCAGAAGATTTTTTGCCCTGGTGGCATAGTGCCTAAGGCATCTGACTGCGAACCAGAGGGTTAGCAGTCCAAACTCACCAGCCACTCCTTGAAAGGAAGATTGAGCAATCTATTTCTGTAGAAATAAACCCACTGTCGTGTAACCAGGTCTGACTCATAGCAATCCCTCTTTGGGTTTCCGAGATGATATCACTACAGAAGTAGATTGCCCAACCTTCCTTATGGGGAGTGGCTGGTGTGTTTGAACTGCCAGCCTTCTGGTTAGCAGTCAGATGCCTTAGGCACTAGGCCACCAGAGCTCCCTCTAGAGAGATACTGCCTCAGAAACCCAAGGAGGGGCCACTATGAGTAGAACCAACTCGACCACAATGAGTTTATATTTCAGTCACTTGTATGAGCCATCTTGTCTTATGTTGGTGTGTTATTTGAAGTTGTCTATCATTTTTGAGATACTGCAGTGTTATTGTATTAATTTCTTGATTTGTTTGCTTCACCCTGAATTTTTGGTTTGTTTTGTTTTAATATATTCAGGCAACAAGGCAAGTAAGTTATTCTGTGGCCAGTTTGGCAGCACTGGAGCACTCACTACCAATCTCTGGGTGGATTTGGTAGCCATTGGGAAAGTGGGCATGAGTCTATAATTACTGATCATGCAGAACAGTTTAAGGCAAGCTAAACAGGTATTGGCCACCATCTACCATAGGTCCAGTAGTTCTGGAAAGAATAGTGGGATTCACACATGGGGTGGATCACCAGGGTGGGTGCAAATGTGTGAATAGCATTAAATAAACAAGAAATATAGGAGAAAAAGAGGAAAAAAAGAAAAACCAAAAAGGGAGAGAAAAAAAAAAAAAAAAAGAAGAAAA
>NW_006921695.1:8786259-8792303 GCF_000298275.1 Orycteropus afer afer | reverse complement strand
AAAAGGAGGGGGGAATCAAAAAAAGAAGAAGAAAGAGGACAGGAAAGAGAGAAAATAAAAAAGGGAGGGAGAACATAAGAACTAGGCAGAAAGATAAAGATCAAAAGAGTTGAAAAATAAAAAGCACAGCAGTGGCAGTGCCAGGAATTTGACTGGCCTCTAGGTAGGTGGGGGTAGGGAGACCTGCACTTCAGTCACCAGGAGGTTATGCGAAGTAAGAGTGGACACACTTCTCTGGTCATCTGATCACCGATCTGTGTGCTGGTGCAGTCTGGGGCAAGTGGAGCCAGGTATCTGGTTCCTGCTCTGATCTGAATGCCATTTGCAATAATTCAAAATGGCCATGCTGTGCTGGTTGGCAGTTTACTATTGCTTGTTCACTGTTTTCATTCAGTCTCTTCCTTTTCCATTAAAACTCTGGGATCCAAGATTGTCATGCATACACATTTCCCTTGTTTTTCCAAGTTTTTTTGTGTGTAGAGGGTCTGGATAGTGTATCTGCCTAGTCCTCCATCTTGAAAACTATCCTCTCTAGCTCTGTTGTTGTTGTTAAGTACCCTCAAGTTGGTTCTGACTCTTAGCAACCCTATGTACAACAGAATGGAACAATGGCTTGTTCTGTGCCATTAACATAACCATTGCTATGTTTGAGACCATTGTTACAGCTGTTGTGTCAATCCTTCTACTTGAAAATCTCCCTCTTTTTCTCTAACTCTGTACTTTACCACGTGTGGTAGGTAAGTTTGTGTGTCTGACTCATAGCAATCCCTAACAACAAATCCGATCCTCCCCTAACTAGTAAATTTTCTGATTTGCACTTCTAGATTCCAAAACTCTAGAAGAATATATTTCTGTTCTGTAAAGTCACCTGCTTATGGTAATATGTGACAATAGCCCCAGGTAACTAAGGACATGATGAGACTGGTAATCAACTCCATGGTAGAATCTAACGTGAGCAGCTGTCTTAGGGATATTGTCTGCTTCCTTTATATAAGCAGAAACCTTGGGAAATGGTCTCTAGTTTATTTCACCTTGAACTCTGCATGCAGCTGTATCATTGTTCAGCAGCCTGCCATGTTCTGCTGACCTTGGGACTTTCAATGGACTTGAATTAATGGGCTTCCATGTGGTTTGGTAATATTGGGACTGTGTCTTTTTACTTGTCAATCTTGGGCTTGTCAGCCTCAGAAGCCAGCAGCTGCTAGAGTGAAGAAAAGCCTCTAGCTCCAGTGGGCCAGGAGCAGGAGGCAGAGCTGAAGCTCAAGGCTGAGGGGGTGCACCTAACCCTTAAAACCTGGCACTTTGAACTTGGACTTAAAGCCTCCAAATTATAAGAAAATAAACCTCTGTTTGTTAAGCCATCCCATTTGTGGTATATTCCTGTCAGAGTGGCACTAGGTCACCAGAACACCAAGAATGAACTCCTTCTCCAGAGACTGGTCCCCCCTGAAAATATCTTCAAAGTACATGAGACAAAGTCTCACCATCTTCTAACAAGCAATCTGGCTATACTTATTCTAAGACAAATTTGTCCTTTCTTCTGGAAGTCCATGGTATATTCAATATTTTTCACCAAAATTCCAAACGATCAGTTCTTCAGTCTTATGTATATAAGGTGATTGAAAACTACAATGATTTGAGTCAGGGGCATCTTAGTCCTGAAAGTGACATCTTTACTTTTTAGCACTTTAAATCTTGCAGCAGATGTACCCAGCATAAAATGTCATTTCATTTCTTGTCTGCTGCTTCCATGTGAGTTGATTGTGAATCCAAGCAAAATGAAATCCTTGACAACTTCAATATTTTCTCCATTTATCATGATGTCGCTTATTGGTCCAGCTGTGAGGATTGCTGTTTGTGCTGAAGTGTAGTCCATACTGAAGACTCTAGTCTTTGATCTTTGTAAGTGCTTCAAGTCCTCTTTGCTTTCACCAAGCAAGATGATGTCTTCTGTATTTTGTAGATTGTTAGAGTCTTCCTTCAATCCTGTGGCCACTTTCTTACATAATTCCTGTTTTCCAGGATTTACCCTCCAATCCTTTACTCAATATTTTTCAGTTCACTTGAACAATTAAGTTACAAGACATTTAGGTCTTACTTTGTTCCTTGTTCCACCAATGCCTTTCATCTTTCCCTTATTTGAATCTCATTTGTACCCTTCATACTCATTTTATCATACTCATTTATGTAATCATAACCTCTGTACCTGAGCAGGTGATCCTGTTTGGAAATAAAGTTTTTGTTGTGTTAAGTTAATGAGGTCATATCTAATCCATTCTGAGTGATGTCTTATAAAAAGAGAAAACAGGCACAGAGAGACTACACGCACCTGGGGAAGAAAGCATGCGAGGATCCACTTACAAGGAAAGCCACAGAAAACCAGGGGTTAACAACAAATCCGATCCTCCCCTAAATTAGTAAATTTTCTGATTTGCACTTCTAGATTCCAAAACTCTAAAAGAATACATTTCTGTTCTGTAAAGTCACCTGCTTATGGTATTATGTGACAATAGCCCCAGGTGACTAAGAACAGCATACCTGTTGTCTTCACATTTACTCTATTGGTGATCCCAAGAGTAGAAGTGTGCTCCATAGGTTTTCTAAGACTGATTTTTCATAAGTATATTACCAATGTCTTAGGCTGGGTTCTTGAGAGAAGCACAATTAGTGAAGCATCTAAAAACTCACTGCTGTAGAGTCAGATCCAACTCATAGCAACTCCTCCTGGGGTTTCCGAGGTGTTATCTCTAGGGAAGTAGATAAGTAGATTTTTCAATCATCTTCCTTCCAAGGAGTGGCTGGTGGGCTTGAACCACCAGCCTCTGAGTTCCTATATATATGTGTGTGTGTGTATACATGTGTGTGTGTGTGTGTGTAAATATATATATATATATATATATGATGTTGTTGTTGTTGTTATGTGCCGTCGAGTCGGCCCCGCCTCATAGCGACCCCTCCTTGGGTTTCCGAGGCAGTATCACTACGGAAGTAGGATTGCCCAACCTTCCTTCCAAGGAGTGGCTGGTGGGTTTGAACCGCCAGCCTTCTGGTTAGCAGTCAAGTGCTTTAGCCACTATGCTACCAGAGCTCCTCTATATATATGATAGATATAGAGAAATTTAAAGGAGCTCTGATGCCTCAGTGCCTACAGCATTTGACCTCTAACCAGAAGGTTGGTGGTTCAAACCCACCAGCCACTCCAGGAAGGAAGACAGGACTATCTACTTCCATAAAGATTTGCCATCTCGGAAACCCAAAGGAGGTTGCTGTGAGTCAGAATCAACTTGATGACAGTAGGTTTAGTTTTTAGTGTTTTTGCAGAGAAATGTATCTCAAAGAAATGATTCACACAGTTACAGGGGTTGGCAAGCCCTAAGTCTGTGAATCAGATGTCTAGCTGAAGGCTTCCCCTGACTCACATTGCTGCAGAGGCTGATGAACCCAAGAACAGGAGACAATACTGCCAGCTGTTGGCTTTGGAGGCTGATGAATCCAAGATCAGCAGGTAAGATGGCAGGCTGGCTGTAAATACAACAATCCCAAGTTTGGTAGGCGAAACAGTAGGCCATTGGTTCAAGTCCAGGAACTGGATATGATGATGAGCCAGATGCAGAATCCAGATCCAGCAGAAAGCCAGAGAGCTTTTCCAGAGCTTTTCCAGATATATTGGGATCAGGTCACATTCCAAAGGAAACTCCCTTTCAACTGATTGAGTGCTCACAGATCTCATCATGGAGATGATTTGATTACATTGTATCAGATCTCATCATGGAGTATGACTACATCAAAACTGATAAACCATTCAGAATCATGGACCAGCCAAGATGACTCACAGCCTTAACTATCACACCAGGCCTTTCTTCTGAGGCATCTCTGGGTGGTTTCACCTCGAAATTTTCAATTAAAATTCTAGTGCATTAATCACACCTATTAAACCCCATATCCTCTCTGAACCCTTTTCACAATTGCCCACATATATATCTCATTTAGTCTTTCTCAGATCTCCTGTGGCACAGATTAAGGAGCTCTTTAGTTGTACCACTGTAAAGCGATGCTGTATAATTGGTATGCTAAGAATTGACTTTCACTAGTAGTCACTTCTTCTCACTTATTCCTGTGTGCAAGTCTTGAGGAAACATCAAGAGCCGTGATTCAAAATTCTGATTCTGCATTTTGTTTTATTTTATTTTTTATTCACAGCAACAGCCATTGCTTTGGACCACCAGCTATCCCTTCATACATATGGTTCTATCCTGATCTACAACAAAAGCTTCTCATGGTAGAAACAACTTCTTTCACAACTCAGTCAAATTTTGGCTCTTCCACTTATAACCTGTGTCTTTAAATAGGTTGTTTAGCCTCTCTAGTTTCATCACCTGTAAAGTGGATGAAGATTATGGTATTATCTAGTTCACTGGACTTTTATAAAAATGAAATGAGTTAATAAGGCTAAAGAGGGTTTAGAATAATGTTTCACAATTTTTATGTGTATTATAAACTTTGGTTCCTTATTATTCCCATTGCTGTAAATTGGTCGCCTACCATGTTTTAGGCATTTTATTACACTGTGAAGGTAAATGAATATGATACAGTCCCTATACTTAGGAAGCTTTTGTCTTGGAGGATCTAATTATAGAAGAAAAACAGTGCAAATAAGGTGGCTGAGTATGACATACATCTATCCAATGACAGGAAGAGAGGGGCAACAGGGAAGGTGGGATCCTGCTGAGCCTTCAAGGATAGACAGTGAGTAGAAGGGTATTTCAAGTTGAGTGAGCAGCACTTACATATAGCTGGATATATATCATGACCTGGGACACTTGGGGAACTATTACAAGTCAGTCTATATGCCTAAAATATGAGGGATAAGCTGGAAATTAGTTGGGCCAGATATTGATTATCTCACATTTCTCAAAGCCTCTTAAACCTGAAGCCAATTAACCTTTTAAAGCAGTAGAAATATAATCATATTTATATTATAAATATAATTATAGTTATGTCTTAGAAATTGGTGAAAGGCAAAACTGGACTTAGGGAGGAGTTAAGTGAAATATGAATAGATTCCAAATGGAGAAATGGCAGTCTGTTAAATAGATAGTTACAGAAAGGACAGGTCTGAATGTCTAGATATAAATTTACTGATATAAATTTATTTCTAAAGTGTTAATAATGCAATGGGATACTTTTCATACAGATTATTACATTACATAATTCTATTTAATGCAACATACATGTATCATTATTTACTTTTTAAACTGGCTAAGATTTTAAAAAGTCATTGCAATGTTAAAATAGGAAAGATGAAACCAGTTACAATTTGGCAATTGATACCATGAATTGAAAAAAGAAAAAAAAAAAAAGTGTACTTGTCCTTGCATATAACAACAACAGGCAGCTTTATGGGAGCTCTGGCAGCATAGTGCCTAAGGCACTTGACTGCTAACCAGAAGGTTGTGGTTCAAACCCACCAGCCACTCCTCAGAAGAAAGGTTGGGCAATCTACTTCTGTAGTGATACTGCCTCGGCAACCCAAGAAAAGGTCGGTATGAGTCAGGGCTGACTGAATGGTACATAACAACAACAAGAACAGGCAGCTTTATGCAGCAATATTTACTAGAATAATAATTAAAAATTATAAATTTGCAACGAACAGGGAATGGCTAAGTACTCAATTTAATTATAAAAATACAATGCAATATTACTAAGACTTTAAAAATTATAATTATCATGTGTTTTAAGTAAAATCGTCAGATACAGGACACTCAGCTGCAATATCTGAGACATATTTAAACTACAAAATTATTCATTGTTTATTTTAACTTCAAATTTAACTGGACATCTTGTTTTTATTTCCTGTATCTGGCAACCCTAGTTTTGAAAAGACCTGCAAAAGTGCACAGTTTCACTGTTTAGAAACGTAAGACAAAAAAATATATAACATGTTTAATCATGAAAAATAAATTATGTCTTGAAAAGCAAATGTAAGGAAATACCCCAAAATGCAATCAGTGGTTATTAGTCATGGTGGGGCTTGATTAAAGATT
>NW_006921695.1:8772371-8781728 GCF_000298275.1 Orycteropus afer afer | reverse complement strand
TTTTTTTTTTAATAGTCAGTGTATATATATATTTAGGAGTTCTGGTGGCTTGGTGCCTAAGGCATTTGACTGCTAACCCCTAGCCACTCCTCAGAAGGAAGACTGGGCAATCTACTTCCGTAGAGGTATTGTCTGGAAAACCCAAGGAGGGGTCGCTATGGGTTGGATCCAACTCTACGGCAGTGAGCTTGGTTTGCTTTGGTATATATATGTATATTTATATGTTCATGTGTAGTTCTATTCCACTTTTAACACTGGCACTAATCTACATTTATGAGTGCTGTAGGCTGAGATCTCCACTGATTCTCAAAGTGCCCACAAAGCTTTTTCAAGTAAACCTTCACTCACATGGAATAAAATCAAGACTAGGATTCAGTTCTTAGCTTAAATATAATTTTATTAGTAAAGACTTCTCTGTTCACCCTATTTCCAATCTCCTTCACCACCACATTCAGTCCCCAGCATTACTCCATTGTTCCTGAGCAGATTGTTTGCTTTTCTTCATATCACTAAGTAGGATATCAATATGCATTTGTTGAAAGGAATGGTGTTAGGTGCCCCTGAGTGGTTCCAACTCATAGCAGAGGCCCTATGTAAAACAGAAAGAAATACTGTCTCATCCTGTGCCACCATCCTCACTATCTTTGCTATGTTTGAGCCCATTGATTTTTTTTTTTCCTGACTCTCTACTTTACCAAACATGATATCTTTCTTCGTGGACCAGTCCCTTTTGAACATGGTGAAAGTATGAGAGGCAAAGTCGCCATCTTCACTTATAAGAAGCATTTCACTTATATTTACCCAAAACAGATGTGTTCATTCTTCTGATAGTCCATGGTATTTTCAGTATTCTTTGCCAAAACCACAATTCGAAGGCATCAACTCTTCTTCAGTCTTCCCTATTCACTGTCCATCTTTCATGTGCATATGAGGCTATTAAAAATACCATGGTTAGTTCAGGTGCACCTTAATCTTCAAAGTGACATCTTTGCTTTTTAATGCTTTAGAGAGGTCTTTTGTGGCAGATTTCTTGACTGCAGTTTCCATGGACATTGATTATGGATCCAAGTAAAATGAAATCCTTGACAACTTCAATCTTTTCTCCATTTATCATGATGTTGCTTATTGGTCCAATTGTGAGGATTTTTGTTTTCTTTATGTTGAGAGGTATCTCATAGTGAAGGTCTTTGATCTTCATCAATAAGTGCTTCAAATCCTCTTTGCTTTCAACAAGAAAAAAAAAAAAAATCTCTGCCCTCTGCCTTCTAGGAAATTCTGATTGACCAATGGGGTTTCCTAATCTTGACAGAAATCAATTGTCTCATCTTTCTCCTGTTCAGAGGCCGGTATTCTTTGCCAAAGCCACAATTGTGCAAAGTACTGCCTTTTTGCATTTATGTATTGGCTCCTCATGAGAGGAACAATGAAGTGTTCTGGAATTCCTATTCTTCACAATGCTATCCATAATTTGTTAAAATCCACACAGTAGAATACCCTTATTAGTCAATAAAAGACATAAACATCATTCTGGTATTGCTTATTAACAATACTGTCTTTCATTCTGTGTCCTCTTCTGAATGATTCTTGAATTATTGGCAGTTCCCTGTCCATGTGCTGCTATAAACATTTTAAAATTATTTTTAGAAAAAATTTACTTCTTTGTGATATTAATGATCTTGTTCAGTAATCTCTGGATTCTTTTTGATCTCCTTTCTTTGCAGTGGGTCTCTCCCTGTCAGTTGGCCAGATATCTATCCATCTGCCAAATTTCTTGGTTACAAATGAGGTGAGTGTGGCATTTGTTTGTTGAAACATCTCAATGGTATTCTGTCAATTACCTGGAGGCTTGTTTTTCACCAGTGCCTTCATTTCAGCTTGGATTTATTTCTTCATTGCCATCAGTTCTTGATCATATGCTGCTTCTTGAAATGGATGAACACTGACCCACACTTTTTGGTATGGTGACCTTTGTATTCCTTCTCCTTCTTTTTTAAGCTTCCTGCATTTCTCAATATTTTACCCTTAGAATCCTCTATATTGCAACTTGAGGCTTGTATTTTTTTCTCCAGTTTTCACAGCTTCAGAAGTGTCTAATATGTTCTTCCCTTTGGTTTTCTAACTCCAGTTCTTTACACATTTCATTACAACACTTTACTTTGTCTTCTGGAGCCTATCTTTGAAATCTTCTGTCCAGTTGAAAGAAATAGAGAATGCATAAAAGAGAAATAAGACTAGTATTATTAGATTATGTTTCCCATTATAAGGAGCTGCAGTGGTGCAGTGCCTAAGGCATTTGACTGTTAACCAAAAAGTTGGTGGTTCAAATGCAGCAGCAGCTCTGTGGAAGGAAGATAAGGCAATCTACTTTAATAAAAATGCACTGCCTTGGAAACCCAATGTGGGTCGCTATGAGTCACAATTGACTTGATGGCAGTAGGCATCTTTATTTCCCATTAGACTTAACTTGGTATATATTTAGGTCCCAGTTCCATAATTTAATGACTTCCCAAGGATGTCCTTTGCACACACCAGAGTAGAAATACAGGATCCATAAAATAGATATACAGAAAAATAATGATCAGTAAAAATAAATATGTGTAGACAAATTTTAGTGGACTCAGGAGTCTAGACATATCTATAAAAACAACAAAATTGGAATAAAGATTCCAAAGCATCTTATAGCATGCTGACATTTTTCCCAAGTGGACTTTTACATTTTTCCTCTTCAGGTGATTTCTGTGGAATCTCACCATCTATACAGATGATGACATCCGTATACTAGACTGTCTTACTAAAAACAGATTTGCTTTTCATTCCACTATATTTTCAATTTCTTTTTCATACCCTTGCAAAGCAATAAGTGTTTCAAAAAAGAAATTAAACAAAACAATTACAGAAGCCCACTCTTTTTTTAGTCCTGATTTTGAGTAAAATTTTGTTAGATGGTTTATTGAATAAATTGTGTTCCCCAAAAGATATGTTGAAGTTATAATTTCCGGTACCTGTGAATGTGACCTTGTTTGGATATAGTGTCTTAAAATACGTTATCAGTTAACATGAGGTTAACGTAAGTTACTAACAGTTAAATGCAGGTTTGAGTGGATCCTAAACCAGTGTAAGTGACCTCCTTATAAAAGAGAAGAACACAAAGAGATATAGATAGGGTATGGCCATATGAAGATCCATCTACAAGCCAAGCCATGCATGGAGCTAATCAAAAAATTGAGAAAGGCAAGGAAAGGATTTTCCTACTTTCCCTACAGCCAACAGAGAGAGGATGGTCTGTCCATCACATTGATGTGGACTTCTGGCCTCTAGAACTTTAAGACAACACATTTTTCTTCTGATAAGACATTCAGTTTGTGGTATTTTGCTACAACAGCCTTAGGAAATCAATACAAAATCTTCTGAAAAAGTGAATGCATATGAAGGTTTCCTATGCATTACTTTTCTCACTCTTTTATTTCTCTCAGCCTTCTTTCTTTTACCTTCAATATTTACTCTCTGAAGGAGTCCTGATTAAGCACATAGAAGGTTAAATGCTCAGCTGCTAAGAGAAAGGTCGGTGGTTCAAAACCACCCAGTGGCAACACGGAAGAAAGACCTGACACTGCTCTTACAGAGATTCCTGCCCATTTTGGGCAGTTTATTCTGTCACATGAGGTCACTATGAGTCAAAATCGACTCAACAGTACCCAACACCAACAATGTTTTGAAGTCCTGATGATTAAATGAAGAAAGCCTAAGATTACTTTTAAAGGATTAAGTGCATACTAGAAATTCTGTCTCTTCCTCTTCTCTCTAATACCCCTACTCTCTTTTGCCATACACTCCACCACTCATCTGTCAGTTTGTCGCACGGTGGTAGCTTGCATGTTGCTGTAAGGCTGGAGGCTATGCCACTGGTATTTCAAATACCAGCAGGGTCACCCATGGTGGACAGGTTTCAGCAAAGCTTCCAGACTAAGACAGACTAGGAAGATGGAAGGGGTCATCCACTTCTCAAAGAATTGGCCAGTGAAAACTTTATGAATAGCAGTGAAACCCTGTCTGATATGTTAATGGAAAACTTTATGAATTGCCTTGAAACATTGTCTAATATAGTGCTGGAAGATGAGCCCCTCAGGTCAGAAGGCACTTGCCTACTTTGGTCATGTTGTCAGAGGGAATAGTTCCCTGGAGAAGGACATCACATTTGGTAAAGTGGAGCCTCAATGAAAAAGGGGAAGGCGGTTAATAAGATGGATGGACACAGTAGCTGCAATGATGCACTCAGGTATAGTAAGGATTGTGAGGCAGGCACAGGACCAGGCATGTTTCATTATGTTGCACATAGGGTCATAATGAGTCGGAGTTGACTCAATGGCACCTAACAACACCAACAATCATAGTTTCCTTCTTTCTTCTATTAATCACTTTGTCCTACTTTTCTAAAGTTTTTTTTTTTTTATTTCACTTCTTCATCTTTATTGTATTACCTCTTTTTCTTTCATTGAGAAAAACTGTTTTATTATCTTTGTTCCCAAAGACTTTCATTCTAATTCAGTAAGGCAGCACCACACTAAGAAGCCAGCTAAATGGTCCTCAATGCTTCTAAATTCGAACAGATCTCAAAGTCACTCATTTTGCCAAGAATCAAGAGGCCACGAGTATTTAATAAATGGTTATTGAGTGCATGCTAAAAGGCAATTACACTTTTTGCTCTGAAAGGATTTGTTTATAACTTGTTAGTGATAATATAAAGGCAAAATAAAATCCTATTGAATGTCCCCTGGGTTCATGCAACTGAGATTTATATATTGAATAAATAGGACACTTAAAAGAGTAAAAGTGAGTGCATGACTTGAAAGGAAAAGAAATGTAGGTATTCCAATGTATTTTGTTTGAAGAAATTTGTTATTCCTTATTTATATCCACCTTGACTTTTTATGAGAAGGAACATTGAAACTGATTTTGAATACTGAGCTGAATTTTTTTTCATTTTTCAAGAACTATACTTTAAAATATCATTTCAATTATGTGTCATTTTGTTATTTTTAATATTCCTTTTAATGATATACTATGACCTTTCAAGTCTTCACACCTTTCTATTTATTCTATCCATCTAGAATGCTTTTCCCACTGATTCTGTTTCTACTCCTAATTTGTATATCTCTGGTAGCATAGTGGCTAAGGCCCCTGCCTGCTAACCAGACAGCTGGCGGTTCAAACCCACCAGCCACTCCTCAGAAGGAAGGTTGGACAATCCTACTTCCATAGTGATACTGCCTCGGAAACCCAAGGAGGGGTCGCTATGAGTCGGGTTTGACTCGATGGCACATAACAACAACAACAACAAGTTCTCAACACTCACTCATTACCACCATGGCCAAGATTCTAGATAGATTTTTCTTCTCAATAATAATAATAATAATAATGTGTTCATTGTGTAACTTTCAAATGGTAGCTAAGAAATAAATTAAAAATATAATTCTTCTGTCCTCTTGAATCCATTGCCACATCTCAGAGATTATAGCAGATACAGTTTCATGTGGTTCTTTACACACATATTCTATGCAAATAAAATGCAAAAACTCTTTCTGCACTTGTGATAAACACAGAATCCCTTAGGCACTCCCCTACCAGTACATGTCCATCCTCCATGTTCTTCTAAGTGATTGCAGTGTATTTCATTGCAACTGCAAATAAGTATCATGATCTGAAGGTGCCCTGCCATTGCAGTGGTTAAGTGCTTGACTGGTAACTGTAAGGTCAGCAATTCAAACTCACCAGCTGCTCCATGAGAGAAAGATGTAGAAATCTACTTCTGTAAAGATTAAACCAAAAAACAAAACAAAACTCACTGCCATCGAGTCAATTCTGACTCCTTTGGGTTTCCAAGGCAGTAAATCTTTACGGAAGTAGATTGCCCAATCTTGCTTCTGCAGATTGGCTGGTGGGTTTGAACCACCAACCTTCTAGTTAGCAGTAAAATGCCTTAGATACTATGCCAACAGAGCTCCTTTCCATGAAGATTGTTGTAGTTTTTGATGTTATATGCCGTCAAGTTGGACTCAACTAATAGCGACCCCTCGTTGACTTTCTGAGGTCAAGAATCTGGGTTGATTACCCAACTTTCCTTCTGAGGAGTGGCTGGTGGATTTGAACCACCAGTCTTCTGGTTATCAGTCAAGTGCCTTAGGCACTATGCTACCAGAGCTCTCTCCGTAAAGATTACTGCCTTGGAAACCCTATAGAACAAACCCTACTCTGCTCTTTAGGGGCACTATGAGTTGAGATCAATGTGATGACAAAGGGTTATCATGATCTGTGTGCTTTATTTAACCATTCCCCTACTAATGCACACTTATACTGTCCCTAGGGTGTTCCCACCCTTCCCAAACAATGTTGATCATTTTTATATACATATTTGCATATTTTGGGGACACACCCACACAATTTTCAAAAATAGAATGGTTGTGTCAGAGAGTATATGTATATTTTATTTTGAAAATCATTGCCAAAATATTTCAAAATTAGTCTCTATTTCTCACTTATTATTGTAGCACATATTCCCTATGTCACTAATTAAAAACTCCCCACTGTTAATAGCTCAGTTCCATTCTCTCACAGATATGCCCTGTAATTTATACAGCCATGTTCTAATTTATGTTAGTTAAAAGGTTTCCAAAGTTTCCTTGCTGAAATCTGCTTGTCTTCATCATATTTACATATTTCTTTGTGTTAATGTCATAGAACTAACAGAGCTACTAGTTCAACTTGAAGTCTGGAATTTTATGTATATATTTTGGAAAAAATTTTACAAAGCATGAGAGTGTTTGCATAAAACAGATCAGAATTTAATAAACTTATAAGTATGTTTAACAAAATTTAAAATGGTAAATGAATTGAGGTCCACAATGTTTTATTATTATTATTATTATTTATTTTTCAGGGGAGGAGGTGGTAGGAAAAGTGTAAAAAGAGAAATCTACACTAAACAATCACAGTTACATTTGAAATTATTTAGGGTATATAAATTTTTAAATTGCATATAAACATGCTTTATAAATGACATACTATTATAACAGTATCATTTGACTCATCTAAGGAAGCAAGAGTTTGGATAATTTTTCTTTGTAGAAATTGACTGGCCCAAAGAAAAATAGTCTTATGCACACTACTATGTCAGGATCTCAGCAAAGTAGCTAGGAACCTACCTGCTTAACAACTAACCAGGATTTGATCAAAAGTGTCATGTTGTTAATATTTGGGACCAGATAATTATTTCTTTTTTTTAAAATTTTTATTGTGATTTGGGTGAAAGTTTACAAAGCATATTCATTTTCCATACAGCAGTTCATACACATTTTGTTTCATGACATTGATTGAAATTTCCCACAATGTAACAGCTGTTTTCCCCAGATAATTGTTTCTGTTGGGGGGACTACCTGTACATTTTAGGATGTTTAGCAGCATCCTTGATCTCTGCCCATTTGATGCCAGAAGCACACTCTACACGTCTGAGAATCAACATGTCTTCAGATAACACCTGATCTCCAAATTACTTTGAGTTGAGAAGCACTGCTCTACAGTAATATCTGGAGTTGTGGTGTAAATTATTAACACTTTCAGCTGCTGCTAACCAAAAGGTTATAGGTTTGAGTTCATCCAGACATGACTTAGAAGAAAGGCCTGGTAATTTAACTCCAAAAAATCAGTCCTTGAAAATCCTATAGCCTTCCCCTCTTTCATCAACCTCCACTTTACCAAGCATGCCATCCTTCTCCAGGGAATGGTCCCTTCTGACAACATGACCAATGTAGGTGAGATGAAGTCTGGCCATTCTCGCTTCCAAGGAGCATTTCAGCTGCACTTCCTCCAGGATAGAAGTACATGGTATTTTCAGCATTCTTTGCCAGCACCACAACTCAAAGGCATCAACTCTTCTTCCATCTTCCTTATTCATTGTCCAGCTCTCACATGCATATGAGACAATTGAAATATATCATGGCTTGTGTCAGGCATACCTTAAAACCACCATAGTTCTACTCTGACATATATGGTGTTGCTATGAGTCAAAATCAAACTGATGGTGTCAATAACTGGTACAATTATGTCAACCAAGCATCATTCAGGTAAATAGCATTTAAGAATGAATACACAACAAAATATCAATATACACTTGTGGAAAATTCCAACATCACAGGCGAAAAACAAATGAACAAACAAAAAACAAAACAAAACTGTATAGGGAGCAAAAAACAAGTTCAAATATACTATTATTTATCTCTTCAGAGAGATAGATTAGATATAGTGTCCACAAAATAATAACAAGCTCATATTAAAAATTAGAGAATAAGAAAGATTTTTGGATATTAAATTCTTATGCCTGCAGTAGAAAAGTAAAATTGGGAGTCCTCTCAGAAAGTCAAACAAAAGGGCAAATGACCAGAAAATGGAGCAATAATAATAAGATTTGGAGATTAATATACAAGGTCAAAACTCACAGAGAACAGACTAGAGGAAATTATCAAGGGAATAATATTAGGAAAATGTCCCATTTTCAATGCTTAAGAATCAGAGGAACATCAGACTTTTCATGGCAATGGGAAATTGAAGATAAAGGAATCATATCTTCAAAATTTTGAAGGAAAATTATATTTAATCTAGACATTTCTAACAAATCTAGTTATCAATCAAGTGTTACGGCTGAATAAAGACATTACCACAAATACACAGTTCTAAAAAATGGACTCTGTCTTAGAACACTTCTGTTGGATAACCTTCATAAAAATGAGGGAGGATATATTCCACTGAGAAAGCAAAGGCTTTGGAATTGAGTGAAAAAGGAATCAAGATAAAAAGTGATCTAGAGGACAATTAATATTGGAACAGGAAGGATGAAGAAATATAAATATTACTTCATGTGCCTACTCTTTTTGGGAAATATATACAATTCTATGAATGAGATAGAGAGGGATATGTAATAACTATCAATAGAAAATTAAAGAAATGTGGTTCAAATGGTTAACACACTCAACAGACAACTGAAAATTTGTTGGTATGAGTCCACCCAGAGGAGCCTTAGAGGAAAAGTCTGGAGATCTATTTCCAAACATTCAGCCATTGAAAACCATAGTTCTACTCCAACATACACAGGGTCACCACGAGTCACAAATTACTCAACAGCAACTTGTTAGGTGCCATCAAGTTGTTTCCGACTCATAGTGACCCTATCCACAGCAGAATGAAACACTGCCCAATCCCACACTAGTTCCATGACCCCATTGTCACAGCCACTGTGCCAATCCATCTCATTGAAGGCCTTCCCCTCTTTCATCGGCCCTCCACCTTACCAAGCATGACATCCTTCTC
>NW_006921695.1:8755707-8771426 GCF_000298275.1 Orycteropus afer afer | reverse complement strand
GCTGCAACCATTTTTGAATGATCTTCAGTAAGATCTTACTTGTGTGTGATATTAATGATATTGTTCAAAAATTTCCACATTCTGTGGGATCACCTTTCTTTGGAAGGGGTAAAAATATGGATCTCTTCCAGTCAGTTGGCCAGGTAGCTGTCTTCCAAATCTCTTGGCATAGCCAAGTAAGTGCCTCCAGTGGGGCATCTGTTTGTTGAAACATCTCAGTGGGTATTCTGTGAATTCCTGGAACCTTGTTCTTTTCCAATTCCTTCATTGCAGCTTCAACTTCCTCTTTCAGTACCATTGGTTCTTGATCATATGCCACCTCCTGAAATGGATGAAGATCTACCAGTTCTTTTTGGTACAATGATTCTGAGTATTCCTTCCATCATCTTTTGATGTTGCCTGAATCATTAAATTTTGCCCATAGAATCTTTCAATATTGCAACTCAAGGCTTAAAGTTTTTCCTCAGTTCTTTTCTGCTTGAGAAATGAGAACCATGTCCTTCCTTTTGGTTTTCTAACTCTTAAGTCTTTGCAGACTTCATTATAGAAATTGGCTTTGTCTGCTCTAGCTGCTCTTTGAAATCTTCTGTTAAGCTCTTTTATCTGGTCATTTCTTCCATTTGCAACAGCTACTAGAATCATAGAAAATTAAACATTTTTTTTTTAATTCCCTGTGGAAAAAACAAAGGGCTGTAAAAGAAAAGAAATAACTCACCTGCATGCCTCAGCTGTAGATAGTATTTAAATAGTTGTAATAATGATAAAATTGACCACTGATTGGTTTAGTTTCTTCCTATTTAATAAAATTTTGAAAAAATCACATTAGAAAGGTGACAGGCTATAACAAAGAATATATCAGTGAATTCCAAATGAGGTAAATTCCCATTTTTCATAAACTGAAAATGTCAAAAGTTGAAAAATCAAAGATTAGTCATGTGGTTGTTAGGTGTCATCAAGTTGGCTCCAACTCATAGTGACCCTACGCACAACAGAATGAAACACCGCCCGATCCTGCATCATCCTCACAATCCTTGCTATGCTTGAGCTTATCATTGCAGCCACTGTGTAAATCCATCTTATTGAGGGTCTTCCCCTTTTTTGCTGACCCTCTACTTTACCAATTATGATACCCTTCTCCAAGGAATAGTCCTTTCTGACAACATGACCCAAGTAGGTGAGATGAAGTCTAGCCATTCTTGCTTCCAGAAAGCATTCCTGCTGCACTTCTTTGAGGACAGATTTGCTTGTTCTTCTTTCAGTCCATTATATTTTCAGTATTATTTGCCAACACCACAATTCAAAGGCATCAACTCCTCTTCGGTCTTCCTTATTTATGTCCAGCTTTCACATGCATATGAGGTGACTGAAAATACCATGGTTTGAGTCAGGTGCACTTTAGCCTTCAAAGTGACATGTTTGCTTCCTAACATTTTAAAGAGGTCTTTTGCATCAGATTTCCCAGTACAGTATCACATCTGATTTCCTGATTGCTGCTTCCATGGGTGTTGATTGTGGATAAGTAAAATGAAATCCCTAACAACTTCAGTCTTTCCCCATTTATCATGATGTTGCTTATTGGTCTACTTGTGAAGATTTGGGCTTTCTTTATGTTGAGGTGTAGTCTGTATTTAAGATTGTCATCTTTGATCTTCAACAGTAAGTGTTTCAAATCATTTTCATTTTCAGCAAGCACTGTGTATCGCTTGTTAATTAGTCTTCCTCCAATCCTGCTGACATGTTTTCTTTTTTTTATATACAGTCCAGGTTCTCAGAATATTTGCTGAGCATACAGATTGAATAAATATGGTGAAAGGATACAACCCCGTGGTACACCCTTCCTGATTTTAAACCATACAGTATCCACTTGTTCCCTTTGAATGACAACCTCTCAGTTTATGTACAGTTTCCTCATGAGCACTAATTGTATTCTGGAATTCCTATTCTTTGCAATGTTATCCTTAATTAGCTATGATCCACAGAGGCATATGCCTTTGCATAATCAGTAAAATAGAGGTAAACTTCTTTCTTGTATTCTTTGCTTTCAACTAAGATCCATCTGTGATTAGCAATGATATTCCTCATTCCACATGCTCTTTTGAATCCAGCTTGAATTTCTAGAAGTCCCCTATCAATATAGTGCTGCAACTGTTTTTGAATTATCTTCAGCAAGATTTTGCTTATGTGTGATATTAATGATATTGTTCAATAATTTCCACATTTTTTTGGGTAACCTTTCTTTGGACTGGGCACAAATATCAATCTCTTCCAGTCAGTTGGCCAGATAGCTGTCTTCTAAATTTCTTGGCATAAACAAGTGAGCATCTTCAATGCTGCATCTATTTGTTGAAGCATCTTGTTTTGATACTATAGAGTGCCACTCTTACAGAAAATACCACAAGTGGATGGCTTTAACAAACAGGAGTTTATTCTCTTACAGCTTAGAAAGCTAGAAGTCTGAGTTCAAAGTGCTGACTCTAGGGGCTTAGTGAAGACCCTTTGACTTTATACTTCACCTCTGCTTCTTGTTCCTGGCCCACTGGAACTGGAGGCATCTCTTAATTCAGACAGCTTCTGGGTTCAGAGGCTGACAAGCCAAAGGTTGACAAGTAAAATGACATAGCCCCAAGATTATCAAGCCATATGGCAGGCCACTAATTCAAGTCCAGGAACAGTCTCAAGATTGGCAGACAACATGGTAGGCCTTTGAGATGAAGACTCAGCCAAATTCAGGATCCCAGCATTCCAAAATTCTCAGAGACCTTTCTCAAAACTATCTTCTTATATACTGGAATCAGACCGTATCCCTAAGCAGCTACTAAGTTGCTCACAGTAGATTCCACCATAGAGTTGATTTCCAGTTTCATCATGGGGAATAACTACATCTAGCTGCCCAGCTCTGGTAGCATAGTGGCTAAGGCACTTGACTGCTAACCAGAAAGCTGGCGGTTCAAACCCACCAGCCACTCCTCGGAAGGAAGGTTGGGCAATCCTACTTCCGTAGTGATACTGCCTCGGAAACCCAAGGAGGGGTCGCTATGAGTCAGGGCTGACTCGACGGCACATAACAACAACAACAACAACAACAAGCTGCCCAGCCACTGAAAACCAGGTCCAGCCAAACTGATACACAACCTTAAGTTGAGTATTCCATCAACTCCCAGAGTTTTGTTTTTAGCCAATTACTTCAGTACAGCTTGGACTTCTTCCTTTAACACCATTGGTTGTTTATCATATGCTACCTCCTAAAATAGTTGGACATTGACCAATTCTTTTTGATACAGTGATTCTGTGTATCCCTTCATCTTCTTTTGATGCTTCCTATCATTCAATATTTTTGCCTATAAACAACAAACCAAAAAAAAAAAAAAAAATACTCACTGTCCTTCCTTGAGTTGATTCTGACTCATAGTGACCCCACTGGGTTTCTGAGGTGGAAAATCTTTATGGAAGTAGATGCCCCATCTTCTTCCCATGGAGCAGCTAAAGGGTCTGAACCACCAATCTTCTGGTTAGCAGTCAAATGCCTTAGGCACTATGCCACCAGAGCTCCTTATTAGAATCCTTCAATATTGCAACTCATGGCTTGAATTTTTTCTTCAGTTCTTTCAGCTTTAGAAATGTTGAGCATGTTCATTGTACACATAATATTTAGAAATGTATGTGTAAATGACAGAAGACACCCTGGTGACACAATGGTTAAAGCACTTGGTGGCCAACCAAAAGGTCAGTGGTTTGAGCCTACCAGCTGCTGTGTAAGAGAAAGATGTGACAATCTGCTTCCACAAAGATTATAGCTGGGAAAATCTATGTGGCAGCTCTCGGTCTTATAGAGTTGCTATGGATCAGAATCTACTCAATGGCAATAATTTTGGATTTCTGATTTTATGTAAATAGAAAATGGAACATCTAAAATAGTTAAAAGCAGATGATCTGGGGGCCAGGGCCTAGGAGTATGGATGGAGTATATGTAAGGGATGATTTTACTACAGTATTTGTTTACTCATTTAACTCTGTACTATACATATTGAAGGAGCTCTGGTAGCATAGTAGCTAAGGCACTTGATTGCTAACCAGAAAGCTGGTGGTTCAAACTCACCAGCCACTCCTCAGAAGGAAGATGGGGCAATCTACTTCTGTAGTGATACTGCCTTAGAAACCCAAGGAGGGGTCATTATGAGTCAGGTCTGACTCGATGGCACATAACAACAACAACAACATACATACTGAACTATAAAATAAAACAATTGTGGGCAACCACACATAAAAAGTCTTCAGGGTACTAGTGAAACATATGATGTGTGATATCTGGACCTCCATCTATCCCAGATTTATCACATTAGGATTTCTGGCAATGGAACCCCAAAACCTGCATTTTTTACAATATGTGCCTAGATGAGCCTTATGGAAACTTATATGTGAATATCACCATATGTAGTGTTCAGTTGTTAAAATCTCAGGATATGATTTATAAAAGCAATACCAATATCATTTTTATGACACAGTATTTGTGAAATACTTCAGTAGATGACTTCACATTGAATTGTGTGTACATATGCACCTATATTGTATACACACTTTATGTATACACATATTATATTCACATACATTGTGTGTGTGTGTATATATATATATATATATATATATATATATATATATTATACACATACACATTCATAAAGGTGAAAAAATGTAACTCAGAGAAAGCAAAATCTTAATATATTTGTCCATCATCTTTGAAAATTGACATACTGCCAGCAGACCAAATGTTAAAGTCTATCTTGCCATAAAAAATTCACTTGCTGGGTGTTTAGTTTTGTTCTGTGCTCATTATAGCAAATAAATCTTCAATTGCAGGCCCTGGATAGTTGTATCATAAATATAAATATGCTGCCTAGGGGGCATTTGACTGATCTGTCTTTACAAACAAGGGGTTCATTAAAAGCATAAGACCACTGAATGTTTGGCTTATTGCTTTCTCTCCTGCAGTGAGTATTTTTTTTCTTACAGTAAATAAAAGAACATAAGCTACTTCTGCACCAAATTCAGAAGGTGATTTGAAGTTCAGCTGATGTCACAGTAAGTGAGGAAGGTTGTGGAAGGATGAGTCATATGACCTATATGCCATAAATGATGACTTGGGGAGCTGTGGAAAGACTCTAGATGCTCTAGATTTTTATCTTAAAACTTTTCTAGGTCATAGGGAGCTGATAAATCCAATTTTATAGCCCAATGATGAGCAAATAAACCAGATAATAAATTAAATGATGTTTTTATTTTAATTTAATCTCTATAAAAGTCTGAAAGTTAAAAATAAAATATTTTATTGTAAAATATGGAGTACCTAAGATAAAGATGTGGGTGAGAAAAACCTGAAGGAAATAGTTCCATATAAAAATAATTATGAGGTTACTTTTACTTTCACACCAATGCCAAGCTAAGATACTGCAATAAATAAATAAGCAAAGAAATAAACTGCAGACTAATATACCTCAAAGATTTAGATGCAAAAATCTTCAATAAAATATTAGCCAGCTGTATCTAACAATGTAAGAATGGATTACACAACAAAGATCATGTGAGGTTTATTCCAAGTATGCAAGGTTGGTTTAATATTTGGAAAAGTGTCAATGTAACCCACTGTATCTGAAGCATAAAGAAGAAAAATTACACAATCATATGAATTGGTGCAAAAAATTTGACAAAATGAAATACTTATTCATGATAAAAACTTTTAACAAGTTAGGGAAAGGGAGGAATGATTTTAAATTGAAGAATATCTACCAAAAAAAAAAAAAAACCTACAGCTAACAGTATACTTACTGATGATTAAATGCTTTCTGCCTAAGATTGGGAGCAAGGGAAGAATTTTCACTCTCATTCCTTTTATTCAAATGATACTGGAAGTTCTTGCCACTACTATAAGGCAAGAAAAAGGAATAAAAGTCATAATGATTGGAAATGAAGAAATAAAAGTATGTATTTGTATATGATGTGATTGTCTACATAGGAAATCCCAAAAATCTATTGGAAAAAAAAAATTTTCTGTAACTGAGAATTGAATTTGATGAGGCTACAGGATACAAGAACAGTGCACAAAAATCAATCATATTTCTATATACTAACAACGAACATGCAAAAAACAAAAACATAATATTATTTATAATTGCTCCAAATAAATAGCATAGGTAGTTATACATTTTAGCAAATACGTACAGGATCTGTAAACTGACATAGCAAAGTGCTGATGAGAGAAATCAAAGAAGATCTAAATAAATGGAGGGATATAATGGATTCATGGTCTGAAAGACTCAACATAACAGTAAAGATATCAATTCTCCCTAAATTGATCTATAGATTTTATGCAATTTTTATTAAAATCCAAGCAAGATCTTTATTTTTAGACATGGTGTTCTTGTCAGGTGTCATCAAGTCAGCTCCAACTCATAGTGACTCTATGTACAACAGAGCAAAACACTACCCAGTCTTGTGCCAGCCTCACCATCCTTGCTACACTGGAGCCCATTGTTGCAGCCACTTTATCGATCCATCTTGTTGCAGATCTTTCTCATTTTTGCTGATCTTTCACTTGGCAAAGCATGATATCCTTCTCCAGGTAATGGTCCGTCCTGACAACATGACCAAAGCAGGTGAGATGAAGTCTGGCCATTCTCGCTTCCAAGGAGTATTCCTGCTACATTTCTTCCAGGACAGACTTGTTCATTCTCCAGGCAGTCCATGGTACTCTCAGTATTCTTCATCAACACCACAACTCAAAAGCATCAATTCTTCTTCCATCTTCCTTATTCATTGCCCAGCTTTCACATGCATATGAGGCTACTGAACACACCATGGATTGTTTTAGGCACTCCTTGGTCTTCAGAAACATCTTCGCTCTTCAGCACTTTAAGGAGGACATTTGCAGCAGATTTGCCCAGTGCAATGCATCATCTGATATTTTGACTGCTGATTCCATGAGTGTTGATTGTAGAACCAAGTAATATGAAATCTTTGATAACTTCAATGTTCTATTTATCATGATGCTGCTTATTGATGCACTTGTGAGGATTCACATTTTCTTTATAAGGAGGCATAACCCATACTGCAGACTATAGTCTTCAATCTTCATCAGTAAGTGCTTCAAGTCATCCTCACTTTCAGCTCAAGGTTGTGTCATCTACGTATCACAGATTGTTAATGACTCTTCCTCCAATCTTGATGCCTTATTCTTCTTCACATAGTCCAGCTTCTTGGATTATTTGCTCAGCATACAGATTGAATAAGTATGGGGAAAGGAACCAACACTGACACACACCCATCCTGATTTTAAACCATGCAGTATCCCCTTGTTCTGTTCAAACAATAGCCTCCAGGTCTACATACAGCTGCCTCACGAGCACACTGGAATTACCATTCTTCTCAATGTTATCCACAATTTGTTATGATCCACACAATAGAGTGCCTTTGCATAGTCAATGTTCTGTTTACCTAGTGCTGCTCTGACAAGAAATATACCACAAATGGGATGGCCTTAACAAACAGGAGTTTATTCTTACAATTTGGAGGCTTTAAATCCAAGTTCAAAGTGCCAGGGGCTGCATGAAAGCCCCTCAACCTTGGAGACCAGCTCTGCCTCCTGCTCCTGGCCCACTGGAGGTAGAGGCATTTCTTCACTCAGACAGCTGCTGGCTGCTGAGGCTGAGAAGCCCCAAGGTTGACAAGGAAAAAGGCACAGTCCCGATATTACCAAACCACATGGCAGGACATTAACTTAAGTCCATTATAAGTCCCAAGGTCGGCAGAGCATAGCAGGCTGCTGAGCAATGACACAGCTACATGCAGGGTCCAAGTGTGACAAACAATAGAGACCATTCTCAAAGCTTCTCCTTATATACAGGAAGCAGCCCACATACCCAAAGGCAGCTACTCAGCTGCTCCCAGTAGAGTCTACCATGGAGTTGATTACCAGTCTCATCATGGGGAATACTACATCCAGCTGCCCAGCCACTCAACCAGGCCTAGCCAAGTTGACATACAAACATAACCATCACAGTCAATGAAACACAAGTAAATATATTTCTGGTATTCTTTTTAAGACATAGACAAGTTTATACTTAAAGTTATAAAGAAAGAAATAGGCCCTATAAAAGTTAAAACAACCTTCACACATGAACACACACACATACAGGGTGGAAAGAATTATTCTGCCTGACATTAAGACACACTATGTTGTTGTTGTTATGTGTTGTGGAGTCGGCCCCGATTCATAGCGACCCCTCCTTGGGTTGCCAAGGCAGGATCACTAGGGAAGTAGATTGCCCAACCTCCCTTCCGAGGAGTGGCTGGTGGGTTTGAACTGCCAGCTTTCTGGTTAGGCACTATGCTACCAGAGATCCTGTTGTTGTTGTTGCTGTTATTTGCTGTCCAGTCGGCCGTGACTCATAGTGACCCCTCCTTGGGTTTCCAAGGAAGTATCACTACGGAAGTAGGATCCAGAGATCCTAAGACACACTATATAGATACTTAAAATACCACGGGCTGTCAGAAGAATGAACAAATCTATCCTGGAAGAAGTTTAGCCAGACTGCTTCTTAGATGTGAGAATGGCCAGACTTTGTCTCACCTACTTTGATCATGTGATCAGAAGAGACCAGTCCCTGGAGAAGGATATTCTTGGTAAAGTGGAGGGTCAGAGAAGAAACATAAGACTCCCAAAAAGGTAGATTGACACAGTGGCTTCAATGATGGGTTCAAGCATAGCAACGATTGTGAGGAGGCGTAGGAGGGGGCAGTGTTTCGTGTTGTTGTGCATGGGGTCACTATGAGTCAGAATTGACTTGACAGCACCTAACAACAGCAATAATATAGTTACATTAATCAATAAACTGTGGTATTGGCAAAGGGATAGGCAAATAAATCAGTGGAACAATATAGGGAAGCCAGAAATATACCCACATAGATAGGTGTGGTAATTAAGTTTGTGTGTCACTTTGTCTGGGCCTGGTTGAGTGACTGGGCAGCTGGATGTAGTATTGCCCATGATGACACTGGTAATCAACTCCATGGTGGAATCTACTGTGAGCAGCTGAGTGGCTGCCTTAGGGATGCAGTCTGCTTCCTGTATACAAGGAGAAGCCTTGGGGAATGGTATCTAGCTTATGGCATGCTTGAACCCTGCATGTAGCCGTGTCATTGTTCAGCAGCCTTCCATACTCTGCCAACCTTGGGACTTTCAATGGATTTGAATTAATGGTTTGGTAACATTGGGACTGTGCCTTTCTACTTGTCAACCTTGGGCTTGTCAGTCTCAGCAGCCAGCAGCTGAGAGTGCCAAATGGGTGTACACTGTAGGCAACTGTGGCTTCAGGGGACATGGAGCTAGCTTGACAAAGTATGTCTCTAGGAAATGGGGAGTTTTTGACATCCTGGGAAAGCCTTGGGGCTCATTGTGAAGTTGAAAATGATCAACACTTAACCCACAGTACAGTAGATCTCCAAACATGATATTACCATTGTAATTACCATATACCTTTGGGTGGTTAAGTTTGTGTGTCAACTTGGCTGGGCCTGGTTGAGTGGCTGGGCAGCTGAATGTAGTAATTCCCTATGGTGAGCTTGGTAATTAATTCCATGGTGGAATCTATAGGAGCAGCTGAGTAGCTGCTTTGGGTAAATGGTCTGCTTCCCATATATAAGAAACAGCTTTGGAATGGTCTCTAGCTTATAGAATGCTTGAACCCTGCATATAGCAGTGTTGTGCAACCTGCCATGTTCTGCTGACCTTGGGACTTTTAATGGACTTGAATTAATGGCCTGCCATGTGGTTCGGTAACATCAGGACTGTGCTTTTTTACTTGTCAACCATGGGCTTGTTGGTCTCAGCAACCAATAGCTGTCTAAGTGAAGAAAAGCCTCTAGCTCCAGTGGGCCAGGATCAGGAAGCAGAGCCGAAGCCCAAGGTTGTGGGGCTTTCAACCAGCCCCTAGAACCTGGCACTTTGAACTAGGACTTATAGCCTCCAAACTGTAAGAGAATAAAATCTTGTTTGTTCATACATCCTGTTTGTGGTATATTCCTGTTAGAGCGGTACTAGGTAACTAGAACAATATGTTCAACTGATTTTTGACAAAGATGAAAAATAAATTCAATAGAGAAGGATAACCTTTCAAAAAATGGTATAGCAACAATTGACATTCTTAGGCAAAACAATGAAGCTTGATCCAAACTGCATATTTTATATAAAAATGATCATTAAATAGATCACTGACTTAAATGTAAAAGTATAAAACTTTAGGGAAAATAAAATGGAGAAAATCTTCAGGATCTAGAGCTTATCAAAGAGTTCTTAGACTTGATACCAAAAGCCAGATGCATAAAAGCAAAAAATGATTAAAAAAAAAATGGCCATATCAAAATTTTTAAAAAAATTATTTAATGAAACCCTATGTAAAAAAAATATGAAAAACAAGCTAACGTGGAAGGAAATATTTGCAGTCTTATATCTAACAAAGGACTAGTATTGGACTACACAAAGTAATCACAAAAGTCAACAGTAAAAAAAAGCATCAAGTAAACCAATTACAAAATGGACAAAAGGCATTAAGAGATATTTCATTGAAAAAAATATATATATATGGCACATAAGCACATGAAAAAAATGTTCAGCATAATTAGCTATTAAAAACTAAAAACCAAACTCACTGCCGTCAAGTTGGATCCGACTCATAGCAACCACTCTTTGGGTTGCTGAGGCGATATCACCATGGAAGTAGATCACCCTATCTTGCTTCCAAGGAGTGGCTGGTGGGTTTGAACTGCCAGCCTTCTGGTCACCAGTCAAATGCCTTACGCACTACACTACCAGAGCTCCCAATTAGCTATCAGGAAGATTCAAATTAAAACACAATGATATACACACTTATAATGGCTAAAATAAAAGAATGACAACACCAAATGCTGTTGAAGATGTGGAGACCCTGTACCACTCACACATTGTTGGTGGGAATATAAATGATGCAGCCACTCTGGCAAACAGTTTAGCAATTTCTTACAAAACTAAACATACAGTTATAATATAACCCAGTATTTGCATTCTTGGGTATTGTGACAATTAAGGTTGTGTGTCAACTTGGCTGGACCAAGATTCTAAGTGGTTTAAGCAATTGTGATGTAGTCATACCTTATGATGAGATCTGATGTAAAGTAATCAGCTCCATGATGAGATATTCTATGAGCAGCTGCTTAATTGAAAGGGAGTTTCCTTAAGGATGTGGGTTGCTTTGAATATTTATATGCATGTTCTGGGAACATTCTATGCTTTCTGCTGAAACTGATGATGCATGTAGCTTATCATCATCTCCGGTTCTTGGAGCTGAACCAGTGGCCTGCCATATTGCCTACTTATTTTGGGATTTTGCCTTTGCATTCTGTGAGCCAGCAATCTGCCATTTTATCTACCAATCTTGGATTCATTCTCTGATGAAGCCAGAAGCTGGCTGCACTGGCTGCTGATCTCGATCTTGGGTTTGTCAGCCCATGCAGCTGTGTGTCAGGGAAAACCTACAGCTTGAGGACTTACCTACCAATTTGGCAATTTGGGACTTGCCAGCTTCTACAACTGTGTGAGCCATTTCCTTGAGATAAATTATTTTCTTCTCTCTCTCTCTCTCTCTCTCTCTCTATATATATATATATATATATTTCACTGGTTTAGCTTCTCTAGAGAACCCAGCCTAAAACAGGTATTAATCCAGGAGAAATAAAAATTTATATTCACACATACACTCACACTATTTTTACTTACACTCACAGTAGCTTTACTTACAGAAGTCAAAAGCTGCAAACAGTATAAATATCTTTCAACAAGTGAATGAATATTTAAACTATGCATACTATGGAATATACTTGGCAATACAGAAGAAAGGACTATTGATACACATAACTTGGATTAATATTTATGAAATTATGTTAAGCAAAAGTAAAAAGTCAATCCCAATACCTACTGTATGCTCCATTTGTATATCAAGTTTGAGATGCATCAATTTTTAGAAATTGAGAACAGATTAGTGGCTGTCAAGCATTAGGAATGAGGATGGAAGGAATAGGAGAGAGGTTGGTATTTATATCCTTATAGAGTTGAAACTGTTCAATATACTTAGTGTAGTGGTGAATACATGAAGTGATAAAATTAGAAAATATACACATGCAAAGATGAATATAAATAAGCTGGGTAAATCTGAATGAGATTGATGTATTGTGTCAACATCAATGTCCTGGGTATGATACTGCATCATAGTTGTACAAAATGTAAATGAGTAAAGTTATGAAGGATACGTGTTATTTCTTACAATTATATGTGAATCGACAACTAATTTTAAATTTTCAATTAATAATAATAATAAAAATGGTCACCAACAGATGAATGTATTTTATAAAATGTGGTACATACATATAACACAATATTTTTGCTGTGTTGTTAGGTGCTGTCAAGTCAATTCCAATTCATGTAACTATATACAACAGAACAAAAGAATGCCTGGTCCTGTGCCATCCTCACAATCATTGCCATGCATCAGCCCATTGTGGCAGCCACATGTCAGTCCATCTCACTGAGGGTCTTCTCCTTTTTCACTGACCTTCTATTTTACCAAACATGATATCCTTTTCCAGGGATTGGTTCCTAAAGGAATATTACTGAGCATAAAGAGAAATTAGTCTTAGTATATGCCACGACTTTGATGAACCATGAAAATATTATTATGAGTAAAGTGACTGAATAAAAGAAAGCACAACTATTATAGTATCTAACTCACATGGAATAGCTAGAACAGACAGTGTATGAAGATCAAAGTCTATTTGTAGTTATTGGGCATGGAAGAGGCAGGGAAGGAGTCATTGTTTAGAAAGCATTGAAATTATGATTTTTTAAATTATTTGATATAATAATTTAATTGAAGTTTGTTACATACATGAAACAGTCATTTAGCTTGGAAGAACCCTTTAAAACTCAATATATTAATATCATAATTTATTATTCACTTTGTACATCTATAATATAAAGATTGTGGTGTAGAACAGCATTGTCCAATATTGTGTGAACCACAAACACAACTCACATATGTAATTTCAAGTTTTCTTGTAGTCACCTTGTGTGATAGTTAAGTTTGTATGTCAACTTGGATGGGCATGGTTGAGTGGCTGGGCAGCTGGATGTTGTATTTCCCATGATTTGAATGGTAATCAACTCCATGGTGGAATCTACTGTTAGCAGCTGAGTAGCTGCCTTAGGGATGTGGTCTGCTTCCTGTATATAAGGAGAAGGCTTGGGAACAGTTTCCAGCTTATGGCACGCTTGGACCCTGCATGTAGTCATGTCATTGTTCAGCAGCCTACCATGTTCTGCTGATCTTGGGACTTTTAATGCACTTGAGTTAATGGCCTGCCATGAGGTTTGGTAATATCTGGACTGTGCCTTATTAGTTGTCAACCTTGGGCTTGTCAGCCTCAGCAGCTAGCAGCTGAGTAAAGAGAAGCCACTAGTTTCAGTGGGCTGGGAGCAGGAGGCAGAGCTGAAGCCCAAGGTTGAGGGGCTTTCACCCAGTGCCTAGAGCCTGGCACTTTGAACTCAGACTTAAAGCTCCAAATTGTTAGAGAATAAACTCCTGTCTGTTAAGCCATTTCATTGGTGGTATATCCTTGTCAGAGAGGCACTAGGTAACCAGAACACCTTGGAAGAAGTAAAAACAAAACAAAATAAAATAAAATGAATTTTTATATATTTTATTAATATATCACTCACTTATTGCTGTTGAGTTCTTTCTGACTCACATTGACTGAGTAGAACAGGACAGAGTAGAACTGCTACACAGGGTTTTCAAGACTGCGATCTTTGAGGAAGCAGACTCCCGTGTCTTTCTCCCACAGAGTACCTGGAGGGTTCAAACCACCAACCTTTCGGTTAGTAGCTAAGTGCTTTAACGACTGTGCCACCAGGGCTCCTAAAAAACAAACATGTCACTTTAAAGATTAAAGTGTGCCTCACCCAAGCCATGGTATTTTCATTCATCTCATATGCACATGAAAGCTGGACAATGAATAAGAAAGCCCAAAGATAAATTGGTGCATTTCAATTATGGTGTTGGCAAAGAATATTGAATATATCAGGGACTTCCAGAAGAACAAACAAATCTGTCTTGGAAGAAAAATAGCCAGAATGCTCCTTAGAAATGAGGATAACAAGACTTCATCTACTTTGGACATTGTATCACAAGGCACCAATACCTGGAGAAGGACATTATGCTTGATAAAGCAGAGGATGACACAGGAGATGGATTAACACAGTGGCTGCAACAATAGATTCCAATATAGCAACAGTTGTAAGGATGGCCCAGGACTGAACAGTGTTTTGCTATGTTGTACATAAGGTCACTATAAGTTGAAATTTATGTTATGGCACCTAACAATAACAACAACATTAATATATTAAAAAATATTCACTATATACCTGCAAGCTGAACAAGTGTGGGAAGGTGAATGCGACTACACCCATGCATATATATACGATTGACAGAGGATATTGTTATATATATATATATATATACACACACACACACACACACACACACACACATATATATGCTGCAAATATATCCATGAATATAGTAGAGCCTACAGATGGCAAAGTTATGAAAACTTCTTAGCCATAAACAAATACCTTAAGGGAATGAGTCATTGGGTCTGGGAGTGCAAGACCATAGTCTTGGGAAAAACAAGGTCAACTGGAATAAAATAGTCCACAAAGAAAATATTATACATCCTACTTTGTTGAGTAGTGACTGATGTCTTAAAAGTTTGTGAGCAGCCATCTGAAGTGCAGATATTGGTCTCTCTTCTTCTGGAGCAAAGAAGAGTGAAGAAAATCAAAGACATAAGGGAATATTTAGTCCAAAGACCTAATGGAGCATGCAAATCCCAGCCTCTATGACCCTGAGATCAAAAGAACTAGATGATATCTGGCTACCACTGATGACTCCTCTAAAGGGATCCTGGATGGAGTGGGGAAAAATGGAAAACAAAATTCAAAATCATAAAAAAGACCAGGCTTACTGGTCTGATGGAAACTACTAGAACCCCCAAGACTGTGGCCTTCAGATACCCTTAAAGTGTGAACTGACTCTAACAGCTAAACTTTCAGCCAAGCAAAAGAGAGGCATGTAAGGTGAACAATAACACTGATGAGGTATGCACTCCTTAGAAAAATAAACATAGGAGATCAAAAGGGCAGCATTTGCCCAGGGATAAATTTCAGAAGGCAGGAAGTGATAGGAAAAGGGGGACAGATAAAAATGTTAAACACTGTCAGGAAGTGGGAAGAATGTTGTTACATTGTGGGGGTCGCAGACAATGTCACAAAAGGAAATCTGTATGAATCGTTGAATGGACAACGAATTTACTCTGTAAACTTTCACCCAAACCCCAATAAAAAATTTTTTGAAAATTCAATTTAAAAAAAAAAAAAAGTCACTATATCCAAAATATAAACATTTCAACAGATAATCCTGTTAAAAATTAAGATTTTTCTTTTTTCATACTAAATCTTCAAAATTCAATGTATATTTTCCATTTATACCACATTCATATTGGACTGAGCCATCTTTCAAATGCTCAAGACCCACAGGAGACTGTTGTTGTTAGGAAGCTATTGAGTTGGTTCCAACTCATAA
>NW_006921695.1:8754203-8755382 GCF_000298275.1 Orycteropus afer afer | reverse complement strand
GACTCGACTCATAGCGACCCCTCTTTGGGTTTCCGAGGCAGTATCACTACAGAAGTAGGATTGTGCAACCTTCCTTCCAAGGAGTGGCTGGTGGGTTTGAACCGCCAGCCCTCTGGTTAGCAGTCCAGTGCCTTAGGCACTACAGTCCATGTTATATTCAATATTCTTTGCCAACACCATAATTCAAATGCATCAATTCTTCTTCTGTCTTCCATATTCATTGCCCTGCTTTCACATGAATACAAGGCAATTGAAAATACCATGGAAGACTAGGGGCTAGTCCTACAAGATACTAGGAGCTACCATACTGACATTACACAACTACATGATCTCTGAGACTCTCTTTCTAACTCTAAACTTTAAAATTCTGAAATATATCCATATTAAAGGGTATAAGATGCAAAAATTACCTTTAGCTTCCTTTTTTCCAAGTCAAAGTCATCTACACCACTTACATTTAAAAGCCATCAAATTATCAAAGATTTTGCCAAGGAGTAATTACAAATCTAAGGCCAGAAGTATTATCCACCTCCCAGTTTTAGACATTAATCTGGCTCATTTGTTGACAGAGTCATTCAGAGGTGGGACACAGGTGAATGAATAGGTGATAAAAGATGAGAGAGGTACAGGTGAGAAGGGCAGCTGAGTTCTCTATAGGCCAGACTTTTTCTCTCTTTCATTCTGCTCCTCCCTGCAGGTGAGCTTCCTCTGGTGTCCTTGTCTTGAGCCAAAAGAGAGCATGAACAGAATCCAATTGTGACATTACATCCCCAAGTTGGCAGTGACAACAGCAGCCTGTAAGTCTGCCCAAGGCTCTCAAACTGCTCTCATGGTTTCCACCAGGCAAAGAACTTAGAGTAAACAGCTTCTTCTTCTTCTTCTTTTTTTTTCCCCTAGTGTTCCTGTGCTACCTAGGAGAATTATTTAGAAACCTATCCATCTCACACTCATGCTTTTGCTCTCTAAGCAAACCTTGGCTCAGAAAGAATGTTAGAAATCCTTCATACTTATTCTTTGATTTATAGCATGCCTTTGCTGAGACATGCAATGAGATTCCTTTACACACTTCACTTTCTCCCTATTTGAATAAAAATAAATATGTATCCCTAAGTAATTTTATGAAGCAAGCATAACCTTAATACCAAAACCAGGAAAAGACATCACCCAAAAGGAAAACTA
>NW_006921695.1:8731717-8750903 GCF_000298275.1 Orycteropus afer afer | reverse complement strand
AGAAGAGTATGAAGGGATGGACACTGGGAGGAGGTAACTATGGGGAGGAAGTGGGAGGGGAGCTGCTTCATTGTAAATTTTGGTCAATGACATGAGACAAAGTATATGTGAACTGCTGTATGAAAAGTGAATTTACTCTGTAAATCTTCACACAAATCCTAAATAAATAAATAAATAAATAGATAAATAAATATGTAATAATCATTACTATTAATGGATCCCACTCACTGTCTTGTCAGTTTGTTATGCTTTAGGGGCTTGCTTGTGGCTATGATCCTGAAAGCTATGCTGCCAGTATTTCAAGTACCAGCAGGGTCACACATGGTGGAGAAATTTCCATGGTGCTTTCAGGCTAAGACAGACTAGGACGAAAGACATGGAGATCTACTTCTGAATATTAGCCAATAAAAACAACTGAATATTACCTGATACAGTGCTAGGATAAGAACCCCTAGGTTGAAAGGCACTCAAAATATATAGTGATCACAACAATGGACAAGCATACCAATGATAGTGAAGATAGCACAGGACTGAGAAATATTTCATTCTATTGTAAATAGAATTGATTCTGAGTCACAGCCAACTCAAGGCAGCTAACAATAATAACGTTTTATGAAAGACTGTGTGCCAGGATGAAACCTAGGTATTTTATAAAGGATATGTCATTTACTTTTCACAATACCTAAAAGGGAACTTATGGAGGAACTTAAGAAGAACTTAAGAAGTTAAGATACCTACTTGAACTCTCCTAGTTAGAAAAGAGCAGAGGTTAATTCAAGTTCTAGTTTGTCTGACTCAGACATCCAAATGAAATCCCATCTTGAAAGAACACCCTCAGACCTAGTAAGAATATATGTAGTACTCATCAGAGAAGAATTGGGAGCTCAGGTGATGATCCCCCTGTGCTATGAATCAAAACCATCTAGTTCCAGGCTCTACCTTTGATGTCAACTAGCCCAAGAGCTTCATTGTTGACCTTCTGGTTTGAGAGGACAGGAGTGTTCTCTATGTTCAAGCAATTTCCAAGGAAGTCTCTTATCTGTTCACTATTATCCCATGAAGCAAGAAGAGGGCAGTGGAATTATCAATAATTTGAAATGCATCCCTTCAACTAATAGGATTCTAGAAATCTTTGAGGTTTTATTATATATCTCTCTTTTGTGGAATTTTGGAGTTCCCAAAGCTATGACTTGAGTCCTCTGATCCCATGGGGAGGTAGTTATGAAAAAAGAAATTGTAAATCTGGTCCCTTGATTATGAGCCCCAGATGTGTTGTTGTTGTTATGTGCTGTCAAGTGGGACTCAACTCATAGCGACCCCTCCTTGAGTTTCTGAGGCAGTACCACTACGGAAGTAGATTGCCCCATCTTCCTTCTGAGGAAGGTGGGTTTGAAATGCCAGCCTTCTGGTTAGCAGTCAAGTGCCTTAGGCACTAAGCTACGAGAGCTCCTGAGCCCCAGATGTATCCAGGATGTATTAAGGGGCTGATCTGCAGAAGGAAATCTCCCTGTGTGTTGTTGGTGGGATTGTAAAATGATAGAGCCACTATGGAAAACAGTTTCATAGGTCCTCAAAAAGTTATACAGAATTACATGTGAGCCAGTGGTAAACTCATAGGTATATACCCCCAAAATTGAAAACAGATGTTCAAATATATATACATGCATGTTTGTAGTGGTACTATTCACAATAGCCCACATCTGCAATAAATACATATTTAAAAAAAAAAAAAAAACTATTGCTTTCAAGTTGATTTTGACACATGGCCACCCTTTATACCCTTTATACTACAAAATAAAACTGCTCCATGGAGTTTTCTTGACTTTAACCTTTATAGAAACAGATCACCAGGCCTTTCTGCTTTGTCACCACTGGATGGGTTCAAACCATCACTTTTTAAGCTAGTAGTCAAACACAGATCATATGCATCGTCTAGGGATATGTGGTATATAAAAACCACAAAATATTATTCAGCCATAAAAAGGGATAAAGTACCGATACATACTATAACATCTGTACTTTTTCCAGGGTAGATTTCTTTGAACAAATTTGTTCAAACAAATCTATCCTGGAAAAACTGCAGCTGGAATCCTCCTTGAAATCCAGAATGGCCATATTTTGTCTCATTTACTTTAGTGGTGAGAAGGGAAAATTCCCTGGAGAAGGATATGCTTGGTAAAGTAGAGGGTTGGTGAAGAAGGGGAAGACCTTCAATGAGATGAATTAACACAGTGGCTGCAACGATGAGCTCAAGCATATCAAGGATTGTGACAATGGTTCAGGACCATGCAGTGTTTCTTTCTGTTGTACATAGTATCACTGTGAGTCAGAGCTGATTCAATGGCACCTAACAACAACAAAGAACAGAGTGAATGAGCCTCCAAAACATTACACTAAATGAAAGAAGTCAACCTCAAAAGTCACATATTGTATGATTCCATGTATATGAAATATCCAGGATAAGAAAATCTATAAAGAACACAGAGTGTTGGATGCAAGGGACAGGGAGAATGGGGGAAATGGAGAGCAAAAGTTTAATGAGATGGGTTTTCCTTTTGGTTGATGAATATGTACTGGAACTAGATAAAGGTGGTGATGTTTGCACAACAATTGCAAATGTACTAATTTTTATACTTTAAAATGGTTAATTTTCTATTAAGTAAATACCGCTTCTATTTAAAGAGAGGGTGAGAGGCAACAGGAAGGCACTGGGAGCCCTTGACATGTATGACGCTTCTTCAGAAGGGGACCATATACAGAGAATCATGGCCAAGATACATCATTGTTGAAGAATGTAACCTTCTCTCTGGGAGTTGTTCTCTGTTGTCTACTCTTAGGGAAAGCACAGGGATTGTTATTAGCCTTCATTTCTATGATAATTAAAAATTATTGCCATCACAAGACATTTCGGGTAATGGACATTTGGTTTGGAACTGGAGCTGATTATAGAAACCTGACTCACTAACCCAAATCTCTGATTCAAGGTGGCTGATCCACCTTGAATCCAAAGAAATGTGTTGAAATCTAAATTGTAGTAGTATTATTTAGATATTTCTCTATTTTATTGATACTTTCAAATTTATTTGCACTGAAAATGTACAACTTTGTTTTTCTTTTTTTTTTAACTTTTTACTGTGATTTGGGTGAAAGTTTATAGAGCAAATTCATTTTTAATTCAACAGTCCAGACACATTTTGTTTCATGACATTGATTGCAGTCCCTACAATCTAACAGCTCTCTTCCCATTCCTCCCTGTAGTTCTCTTTTCCCTGTGCACTTCTTTCCCATAAATTGCAGTATAATTGTTTAATTATTGACTGCCAATTACAATTTAAAAATGCACTGCCGTGGAGCCGGACCCAACTCATAGCGACCCCTCCTTGGGTTTCCAAGGCGATATCACTACAGAATAGATTGCCCAACCTTCCTTCTGAGCAGTGGCTGGTGGGTTTGAACCTCCAGCCTTTTGGTTAGCAGTCAAATTCCTTAGGCACTACACCACCAGAGCTCCTATCAATAATTAAAGTAACCTATTTATCATCACTTTATTATGAACATTAATTCTTTTTTTTTCTGTTTTCATTGCAAAATTTAACCTTTTAATAACAAAAAAATAAATTTGTTAATAAATAATTTTTTGTTGAGATGGAAATCTTCTGTTAAGAACAAACATCTAACAAAAGGTCTCATAAACGCTTGCCTAATCTTTATGTAGTTTCTTATTAGTTTTCATTCATTGCTTTCATTGTTTTTTCCCAGAGAGACCTGATGTAACTCCTTAGAGAAATGCCAGTTTGACATAGTTATGTATTTTTGTAAGAGAAATTTTTTGTTGCCTTGGTGTACACCTACAAAACTAACTCCTGAATTGTCACCAAATTGTCATAGACCACTGGGCTTGAAAGCCAGTGTGAAATAATGGGAAAGAATACAATTTTGGATTCAGACAGGTCTATTATGGAAGCCCTAACTCGCCATTTACTACTTTGCACTACTTTCATTTATACCTTATTTCAAGTCACCATTTTTACCCAACTGGGCCACCACAATAGCATTCTAATTGGTCTCTCTACTTCCATGTTGGTGTTCACCCCTTACAATCCATTATCTACCTACACAGGCATGGATATTATATTTCTGAAACTCAGGCTAAATCCAAGGCTAAACCTTGCTAATGAGTTCCAATCATATTGTGTAAAACAAAAATCCCAAGTGCTTTCCATGGTTCTACATGATTGACTACCTGAAGCTGTCTGGCTTCATCTCCTAATGCTTTCCTCTTGGTTTGTCTCCCTATCAACATTGAGCTCCTGAAAGTACCTCAAGCATGAATTCATTCCAACATCAGAATTCTTAGACTTTCTTTTCATTCTGCCTGAAATATTTCTTCTCAAGTTTTACTGGCTGCCTCATGTTCATCATTCAACTCTCTGTTCCTCTGAGATTCTTGTGCTAACTCCTTCTCTTCAGGCACTGTGCATCTCATTATGCTACTTAATTTTCATTATAGCATTTATTATTACCTGAAATTAAGTTATTAGCATTTGTTTATTGTTTAACTTTCTGAACTAGAATGTAAGCTCCAGGTGAACCAGATTTGTCTCTGTATTTTCTATCTCTATATTTCACTTTACTTGGATTCACATTAAATACTTGTGTAAGTTGCAGTGAAGATATCAAACAACATAGCTGCATTGGGCAAATCTGCTGCAAATGACCCCTTTCAAGTGTTTCAGAGCAAAGATATCACTTTGAAGACTAAGGTGCACCTGACTCAAGCCATAGTACTTTCAATAACATCATATGCATATGAGAGCTGGACAGTGAATAAGGAAGATCATAGAATAATTGATGCATTTGAATTATGGTGGTGGTGAAGAATATTGAATGTAGCATGGGTTGACAGAAGAATGAACAAATCTGTTTTGGAGGAAGTCCAGCCAGAATGCTCCTAGAATAAGAATGGCTAGACCTTGTCTCTCATACTTTAGTCATGTTTTCATAAGGGAACTTACATCCTGGAGAAGAATATCATGTTAGGTAAAGTAGAGGGTCAGGGTAAAAAGGGAAGATTCTCAGTGAAATGGATTGACACAGTAGCTGCAGCGATGGGCTCAAGCATGGCAATGTTTGTGAAGATGGCATGGGACTGGCCAGTATTTTGTACATAGGGTCATTATGAGTCGAAACTAACTTGATATTTATCATCAACATAGCACCAATGTGTTAACAGAACTTGGTACTAAAGAGAAGCTAAATAAATAGTTAAGAATAAATAAAATAAATATTTGCAAACCAGAAAATTCATCGCTATGATAAGTGTTGATTTTACATACGGCCTTTTAGCTTATTTCATATGCATCCATCATGTGTCTACAACACATAAGGAACAGTGCATTGTTTTTGAAGGGTATAAAAACCAAAACAAAACTCTCTGCCATCAAGTCAATTCCAACTCGTATTGACCCTATAGGACAGAGGAGAACTGCTCTATAGAGTGTCCAAGTCTGTAATCTTTATGGAAGCAGACTGCTGCATCTTTATCCCATGCAGCAGCTACTGGATTTAACCACCAACCTTCTGGTAGTAGCTGAGTGCTTTAACAACTGAGCCACCAGGGGTTCTTGAGAGGCTATGTTGTTATTGTTGTTATGTGCTGTCAAGTCGGACCCAACTCATAGCGACCTCTCCTTGGGTTTCCGAGGCAGTATCACCACAAAAGTAGATTGCCCGACCTTCCTTCCGAGGAGTGGCTGGTGGGTTTGAACCACCAGCCTCTGGTTAGCAGTCAAGTGCCTTAGGCACTATGCTACCAGAGCTCCTTAGAGAGGCTATAGTGATTATCATATAGCAAATCAAATACTTTTTCTCTTCTTTTTTTCCATTGACTCCTCAGAGGTATTTAAGATTATTGACCACGCAAATGTCTTGGCTTCTGTGACACTATGTGCTCATAATTTTTCTCCTAATGTACTAGCTCTATTTCTTATTCTCCTTTTATTGACCTACTCTTCCCTGCTCAATCTCTGGATGTAGATCAGACATTGGTCTCTTTTCCTCTTCAGGTGTATAGTCCCTCTGACTGACTCTCCAAATCCTGTTGAATTAGACATCAATCATTATTGTTGTTGTTAGGTGCTGTTGAGTCATCTCCAACTCATAGCAACCCTATGCACAGCAGAATGAAACATTCCCCAGTCCTGTGCCAGCCTCACAATCCTTGCTATACCTGAGCCCATCATTTTAGCCACTGTGTCAATCCATCTCATTGAGGGACTTCCCCCTTTTTGTTGATCCTTCATTTTTCCAAGCATGATATCCTTCTTCAGGGAATGGTCCCTTCTGACAACATGACCAAAGTAGATCAGATGAAGTCTGGCCATTCTCACTTCCAAAGAGCATTCTGGCTGCACTTCATCCAGGACAGATTTCTTAGTTTTTTTGGCAGTCCATGGTACTAATCACTATTATTGACTTTCAATCTACAACTCAAATACAACATCTCTTGAGAAATCCAAACTTGTGTATCCAATGGCCAACTTGACACCTCTAGCTGGATAACTACATATAAATTTGAATCTTAAAATTCCCAAATATGAATTCTTGCTTTTCTCCTCAAATGTGTTTCTCCCCAAGTTTTACAAAAAATGTACCACAAACCACCCAGTTATTCAAGCCAAAATTTTAGGAAATGCTTTTGATTCTTCTCTATTCTTCATCACTCACATTTAATCCATTAGAAAATCCTACTGACTTTCTCCGAAATTATCCTTAATCTAGCCACCTCTCTTTACCTTCTTTCATCTGGGTTTCTATAACACATCTTTGCTGGTTTCAGTCTTTCCCATCCCTTTCTCCCCAGGCAATATACCCTCACCCCCTCCACCTCTGACCTTTTAAGAACACAAATTAGAACATATCATTCTTTGCTTAAAACTTTTCTTTGGCTACCCATTACAGTGAAGTAAAATCCAAATCCCTTATCATGTTCAACAAAGCCCTTTTGGCCTCTGTCTCCTTCTCCAACTACATCTTTCTACTAACTATATAATTTACCTGATTTAAGACATTGGCCTGCTTTCTCATCTCAAACTTATTGCTGCCTTTGACCTAGTTATTTCCTCTACTGGAAAGCTCTTCCTTGTGCACCTTCTTGTCATTCAGGTCTCATCTTATGTTTCACTGGTTTGGAGAAGTTTTCACTGGCTTCTCATATGCAATTGCAATACAGACTTTTAAATGCATTCTTGTATTTTAATTGTCTTCAATAGTGCTTGTCAGTAACTGTCAGTTACTCCTTTTTTCAATTTTTTTTTCGACTTTACAACTTCATTTTTTGTCTTTTTCTCTCCGTGAGAAGTAGGCTTGATGTGAGCTGGGACTTTATCTTTCTCACCACTGCCTCCACAGCCCTAAGGACAATGCCTAATGCATTATAGAGTGCCAATATATTTTTGTTGAATTGATAATGTAAGTGTTTATGACATTAGAGCCATGACTCAAGTCCAAGTCTTGTGAAAGGCCAGTGTGTTCCAAATAGCTTATTCTCCAGCTTGCACAAGCAAATTCAATTCTGAAACCAATGATTTACTTTGTTGGATTTAAAAAAACCATGCAGAAGTCAACACTCCAGGAAGCATTCCTATAAGATGCAAATACTCCTGGGAGAAGAACTATTAAATCACTAGCCTCTTCCTATACACTTCTACACCAGTTCAATAAACCAGTTTTTAGCAAGATCTTAAAGAATTGTACCCCTAGACTATTTAGTTTTGATCAAAGAGGGAAAGGAATGATCAGGAATATTGCATTGTACAAAGAGACTGACTAGAAGAATATTACTCTAGAGGCCCTTGAACTATCATGACTAGAGTCCTGAATGCAGGAGACAGATTGTTAGTGAAGAGAAGTAAAAAAAAAGAGAAGACATTTTTTCATTCTTTTGCATATTTCCTTCCCTGACAACTGTTCATTCATCCTTCACAGAGAACTATAAGGCCTTATGTCATCTCCAAGCATGTCTCATTCTCTGGGAATATTCCCTATGTCTCTTTCCTCACTGTCAAGCTACTCTAGACCAAAACGAAAGCAGTTACCATCCAGCTGATTCTAACTCATGGTGCCCTATACAGGTCAGAGAACTGTGTTCCACAGAGTTTTCAGTGGCTGACTGTTTGGGAAGTAAATCACCAAGTCTTTTTTCCAAGATGTCTCTGAGTGGACTTGAACCACCAACCCTTCAGTTAACAGCAGAACACTTAAGAGTTGTGCCACCCAAGGCACTCCTGGAACCTGAATTTCTTGCTACTCTCCATCATTTCCAGCATTTCCTCTCTTCATGGCCTCTGTATTTGCTATTCTTTTGGCCCGGAAGAATTTTCTGCCAGATACTTTGAAGATCACTCCCTCAACTCCTCTAGGACTTTGCTCAGATGTCATTTTAACAGAGAGGCTGGCCCTGACCACTAGTTTAAAATTATAACTCCATCCTCCCCCAGATATCCACTGCTCCCCCAGCACTCCCAATATATTTTATTGTTTCTTTAACCCTTTCCTTACTGAATTATTTCCTGCTTTGAATTTTTTGTTGATACCACGTGTTTTCAGTAATTGAATGTAGCATGGGCTGACAGAAAAAATTGAAGTAACATGGATTTTGATATAATTATGTGAGACATATATGTCCCAAGTTGACCCTGGTAGTAGGATTTTTGAGGTGAGGCCTGCTTCTTCAGATTCAAACTGCTGTACAAGTCCTCGCCAGGACTTGTACTACAATTGGGTAACAGCTTCCCAAGACTCCTGACAGGCTGAAAATGTAAGTGAGGGATATATGTCTCACAGTCACAAAAGGGTTAATATTTGCCTTACCATTTATTTGTGCCTGATACACTACATGTTCTATCTGTTTTTGATTGTTTGTTTATTGCCTTGCTTCTTTCACTAAAATATAAACTTCATGAAAGAGATTTTGCCTGTCTTTCTCACAAATATTTTCCAGTATCTAAAAGAATGCATAGCACATAGTAGATAATAAATAATCACTTAATAGACAATAAAGGAGCTCTGGTAGCGTAGTGGCTAAAGCACTTGACTGCTAACCAGAAGGCTGGCAGTTCAAACCCACCAGCCACTCCTCGGAAGGAAGGTTGGGCAATCCTACTTCCGTAGTGATACTGCCTCAGAAACCCAAGGAGGGGCCGCTAGGAGTCGGGGCCGCTAGGAGTCAGGGCAAACTCGACGGCACATAACAACAACAACAACAACAATAGACAATAAAGGAATATTTACTACCAGGTACTTTAATGTTGCTGTTGTTGTGTACCATTGAGTTGATTCTGACTCGTAGTGACCCCATAGGACAAGGTAGAACTGTGACCCCATAGGACAAGGTAGAACTGCCCTTGCAGGATTTCTTAGCCCATAATCTTTATGGAAACAGATTTCTTGGCCTTTTCTCCCATGGAGCTGCTGGTGGCTTTGAACAGTTGAACTTTTGGTTAGCAGCCAAGAGCTTAACCATTGGCCCAACAAGACTCCTTGTTGTTGTTATGTGCCATGGAGTCGGACCTGACTCAGAGGGACCCTCCTTGGGTTTCCAAGGCAGTATCACTATGGAAGTAGATTGCCCAACCTTCTTTCTGAGGGGTGGCTGGTAGGTTTGAACCACCAGCCTTCTAGTTGGCAGTCAAATGTGCCTTTCAGCACTATGCAAGACTCCTTAGATATTCTAATTGATAAGGGATATATCCCATTTCCATGAGTTTCATGAAATTGATCAGGAGAAAAAATAGTAAGGTTATTTTTTCCCTCCAAAAAGCTGAGTTGGGCAAATTGAGTTCCAAAAAAAAAAAAAAAAAGCAAAGCAAAAGGAACAGCAATAACAAAACCTACTAAATACTTCTACTACAATAGCAATTTTTAATTAGAAGGTTTTTTGCCTCCCGACGCATGTCTGGAGATATTTTGGTTGTCACAATGTAGGGTTGGAGGAAGGACGGGGTGCTACAGACATCTAGTGAGTCAAGGTCAGCAATGCTGCTGAACAACATAAAGCACATCCTAAAATGCACAGGACAGTTGCACACCTGAAAATTATCCATCCCAAAATGTCAAAAGTGCTGAGGTAGAGAAATACTGTTTTACTATATAAATGTTAAGTCTTCTCTTGCTCCAAGTATTGAGCCTTTTCTTATTTCAAAGGTAGATTCACTTATGACACAAATTTCATAGTCATTTCCTCTAAATTATGAGGGTTTTAAAGATAATGTAAAATATTTTGCCAGTGGGAGGATGAGGAAAAGTGGTTTATTTAAACTGTTCAATGAGGCTAGAATTCTTTTTACATTGAAAAAAGAAAAAAAAAAAAATAGTTGTACTACTTTTCGAATGGCACAAAATAATACTTTAAGAGTGAGGAAATATGTTGATTTTATGCAAATTTGCGGCTTTAGAATATATGATCCATATGAATCATGTTACCAAAAGGTTTTTATCTAGACACTCTACATAGTTTATTGACAAATAGGTATATTTATCAGAGAAGCTTTATAAATTAAAGAAGTGCTAAAATAAAAATATATTTCTGGTGTAGTCTTATTTCTAAGGTTGAAACATTGTAATTTGACAGAAGTGTCAAGATTTAAAAAAAAATTGTTCTCAAGTCAACATAAGAAAATATTCTCCTATATCATTATGAAATGGCATAGCTCTTTACTTTGTATAAAGCATTCATCAGCTGAAAAACATTTTGATACATGTAAAGTATCCTAAAAGACTTGCATATTTGTGTAGTTGATCATTTGTTCACTTCAACTTCCAGACCACATTTATTCACTGCCTAGCATATATATTATATACCTACTATGAATAAATTGTGAGTTGTGCTCTCAAATATCCTACTATATAGTAATAGTTGTTGTTCTTAGTTTGCCACTAAGTCAGCCCCAGACTCATGGTAACCCCAGGCACAATGGAACAAAATGCTGCTCCATCTTGCCCCATCCCCATATTCCCTTGAGTACTGGGCCACTCTCATCTATAGAGTTTTCTTTGGCTGATTTTTGGAAGTATATCACCAGGTCTTTCTTCCTAGTCTTTCTTAGTCTGGAAGTTCTGCCCAAACCTATTCAACATCATAACAAAACTCAAACCTCACTGACAGAAGGGTGGTGGCTGCACTGGAGGTACATTGGCCAGAAACTGCACCAGGATTTCTCACATGGAAGATGAGAATTCCACCACTGAACCATCAATATCAAGTAGAAATGATAAGAGGGGAAAATAAGGTTAGTGGAGAATTCCTCACATAGCAGGTGGTTTTTAAACATGGGTAGAGATTCTTCCTAGCAGGAGCAACAGAATGATCAAAGCATCAATGGATGGCAGTGCCCATGTTTTAGTAATACTTCAGTCACAGTGAATAGTTGCATTTGTTTTGAGAGCAATTTAAATAAAAATTCATTATGAGAGTCATATTCCTGAAGGTTTTGAATGACAAGCTGTTGGCATTGGGATCAAAAAATAGGGAGAAAATAATGATATGATTAGATGTGTTAAGGCAAATCCTTTAAGAAGTGTATAGATAAATTGATGTGAACAGAGGCTATAAAGTCAGAGTGAACCACTAGAAACCCATTGAAAGAGCTCAGAAAAGCAATAAGCCAGGTCTGAAGTAGGATGATGACAGTGAGAACAGATATGAGATCCTGTGGAAAGAGAAACAGTACAACTTGATGATTTTTCTATGCAAGTAGGAAGTTATGCAGAAGGGCAAAGATAACTCTGTTAAGTTGTACCTAAATAAGTGAAGGAATAGTGGTATCTGTAAGAGAAACTGAAATATTAGGAATCAGTGCAGATTTTGGAAAACAGAACATACATATGATATGCAGCATGTTGAATTTAAGGGCAAAACATCACATCCAGATGAGTCTGTGCTGAAGATGCTGTTTGGGGAAATGTTCAAGTAGCCATGGGAGTTGAAGGTTTAGGGAAGGAAAGTGGGACTGGCTCTGGGTTAGGTGCTATATGAGTGACTTCCACAGAGGAGCCAAAGGGTGTCAATTAATTAATACCTGATGACACAGCTGATAAGAAGCAGAATGAGGACTCAAGCTAAGGTTGGCCAACTCTGTGTTTCCACTGAAAAATCTAGCTAAAGCAAGGAGCAAAGGCAAAGAAAAGACTGAAAATGGAATCCTAAGAATGCTAATTTATGGGCTAGAAAATGCAGTTCACATTTATTAATTTTTTACCTTTTGGCTCTCATTATCTTTGTAGACAAACTGTGTAGCACAAGGAATGAAATTCTCATATCTCAGAAAATCATTTGTGGTTGAGTCATTTTTGATCAAATGCATGTTTTTCACTGATTAAAATAATTGAAGGGGTTGTGCAAACTGACAGCTATAAAAAGTGTTGTTATTATTGTTACATGTCGTCAAGTAAGTTCCAACTCATAGCAACCCTATGTACAAGAGCATAAAATGCTGCTCAGTCCTGTGCCACCACACAACCATTGCTATGTTTGAACTCATTGTTATGTTTGAACTCATTATTACAGCCACTGTGTCAATTTATCTTGTTGACAGTTTTCCTCATCTTTGGTGTCCCTCTACTTTATCAAGCATAATTTCCTTCTCCAGGGAGTCATCCTTCCTGATAACATGTCCTAAGAACTTGAGATGAAGTCTTTCCACCCTAACTTCTAAGGAGCACTCTGACTATGCTTCTTCCAAGACATATTTGTTCCTTCTCTGGCAGTCCATAATGTACTCAGTATTCCTCACCAATACCATAATTCAAATCCATCAATCCTTCGTCTTCTTTGTTTACTGCCTGGTTTTCACATGCATATGAGGTAATTAAAAATACCATGGCTTGGGTCAGGTGTGCCTTAGTTCTCAAAGTGACATGTTTGCTTTTTAACTTTAAAGAGGTCTTTTGCAGCAGATTTGTTTTTTGATTTCTTGACTGTTGCTTCCATGGATTTTGATTATGGATCAAAGTGAAACGAAATCCTTGGCAACTTCAATATTTTCTGTTTATCATGATCTCTTTTATTGGCCCATTGTGAGGATTTTTTTTTTCCTTATGTTCTGAAAAATAGGAATGGCATAATTGGCATCATCTTAATTAGCTTTGGTTGATACAGTAAGTCAAAATTTGCTCTAGAGGTCTGCTTTCTTAAAATATTCAAATCATTTTGAGATATAATCTTGCTTTCATCTAAATATTGTTAATTACTTGTTGTTGTTTTTGTTATGTGCCGTCAAGTTGGACCCAACTCATAGTTAGTCTATCTATAACATATACCACTTGTTCTGGTTACCTAGTGCCACTCTGACAAGAATATACCACAAATGGGATGGCCTTAAACAACGGGAGTTTATTCCCTCATAGTTTGGAGGCTTTAAGTCCAAGTCCAAAGAGTCAAGCTCTAGGAGCTGGGTGAAAGACCCTCAGCCTTGGGCTTCAGCTCTGCCTCCAGCTGCCTGGCCCACTGATGCTAGAGGCTTTTCTTCACTCAGACAGCTGTTAGCTGCTGAAGCTGCCAAGCCCAAGGTTGACAAATAAAAAGGCACAGTCCAGATGTTACCAAACCACATGGCAGGCTATTAATTCAAGTCCATTGTAAGTCACCAGGTTGGCAGAGCATGGCAGGCTGCTGAACAATGACAGGGCTACATGCAGGATTCAAGCGTGCCACAAGTTAGAGACTATTCCCAAAGCTGTTTCTTATATATGGGAAGCAGACCACATACCCAAAGCAGCTACTCAGCTGCTTGTTGTAGATTCCACCATGGAGTTGATTACCAGTCTCATCATGGAGAATAACTACCACCAGCTGCCCAGCCACTCAATCAGACCCAGCCAAGTTGACACACAAACACAATCACCACACCACTCCTTATCTTAAATTGATGATTCCACTTTAGAATGAACTGAGAATGTGTCTCCTAAGTTTGCATAAAAGGAGAACAGTGGTACATTACAGGGATGGTAATAAATGTCGTGAAACATGAACTGTTACATAGAAAATGAATTAACTTGGTAAACTTTCACCCAAATCACGATAAATAAATAAATAAATAAATAAATTCCAGCAAGAAAAAAAGGAGAACAGTAATTCCTCTTCTTAATGAAGAGAATTCATGTGCCTGATACATTGGTAAAATCAAAGAACTGTCAGCGTTGGGGTGGAGGACAAGAATGTAAGATGTTAATTAGGGCATAAAGCAGAGACTCAAAAATGACTTTCATCAATAACTTCCTGACACCTATAATGACAGATTCCATCCCTACGTTTAGTTTGTTTGTATGTTCTGTGGTTGTCAATGTTGGGCTTCTTGTTTTGGATAAGATTGATCAGGGAAGAAGATGTATGAAATTAGGTGCAGGATGTATGTGATCCGAACATTAGGCCTGTAGCCATGTTATCTTTAACCTTGAATATCTTAGAAATAAATGAGTAACCACACATAGTCACACATATAAGAAACAGATATTATAAAAACAACCTACAGGCTGCTTAATTGTATCCCTAAAGAAAAGATTTGCATTTGTTGAATTATATTCACATCTGTGGGATTTAAAAAACTTTACTCAAAATCCACATGAATATGCAGCTTATTATTTATTTTGATTTTGATTATAGAGAGTATTTAAATATCTGAGAAAGATTTTGAGAATTTCCTGTTGGCAAAAGTTAATGAAGTGAGGAAAATAGTGTAATTCTTCTAAAAGTCAGTGATTGAAAAAGAACAAACAAACAAAAAAAAGCAGGTATAAGCATCTTGAACATATCCTCTTTTAGGCTTTTCACAGATCTCTGCACACTAAAATATGTATGTTTCCATTGTTTGGGGTTAGTGTTCTCTCACCCTCCACCCCCCACTCCCACCTCCAAATAGTTGTAAGAAAGAGTATCTCCAGTAGTATTGGCAGTGTTGTTTGGTTCAGCATTTCTCCCTTGAGACACTAGAGGGCACTAGAAGGCATGGAGATGGGAGAGAAAGCCCCTCTACATTTTTCATGTTTACCCACCAGTCACTCCTAGGAAGGAAGATTGGGCAATCTACTTCCATAGAGATAGTGCCTTGGAAACCCAAGGAGGGGTCGTTATGGGTTGAAATTGACTCAATGGCAGTGAGTTTGTTTGGTTTTGTGTGATGTTGTTTGTGCCATCAAGTTGATTCTGACTCATAGCAACCCTATAAAATAGGGTAGAACTGCCTCATAGGGTTTCCTAAGCTGTAATCTTTATGGGCATATATAACCAGGTCTTTTCTTCCACAGAGCCACTGCTTAGTTCAAATCACCAACATTTCAGTTAGCAGCTGCACACTTAACCACCAGAGCTCCTTACCTTTATGATAGCTTCTACAATAATTAAGAAGTCCCTGGTTAATGTTAATGGTAACACGCTTAGCTACTAATTGAGAGTTTGGAAGTTTGAGTTCACCAAGAGGCAGGCACTCAGAAGAAAGGCCTGGTAATCTACTTCCAACCAATCAGCCTTTGAAAACTCTATGGAACACAGTTCTACTTTGATACATGAGGACATTAAGAGTTGGAGGTTACTCAGTGCCCACTGGTTTTGCTATAATCAACATCTATAGAATCTTGGTGTAGTTTCCCCAATACGCACTTAAAATGCATACCCTTTTAAAAGTCTTCATTGGTACTCACCTTTAATTTAATGCTTGCTCTGTCTTAAGAGATAGGTTAAGAAACTGAGGTCAGAAATCTAAGTACAGAGAAGGAAACAAAAATTACATAGACAGTGTCTTTGGCCATCAAGAAGAATATTGTCAAAAAACAAATGGCCTATTTTTTAGGAGCGTTTTCTCCTTCCTGCCACCATCCTGCACCTTTCTTCTCTACATTGTCGTGTAAAAACTGATTAATGCTCTAAGGAAGAATGGGCACACAGAACTAAGCCTTGTCATAAGACAAAGGAAGCAACACTAAAGTAACTTTAAAATAGAGGATTCAGTATTTAGAAGCTTTTGACTTATTGATGGATGCTTGGCTGATTTTATCTCATCATCAACCTTGGAAGCTATTAGCAAAGGAGATTACCATTTACCATCTGTGATGTCCTGGCCATAACTTCAGAGTGTTCTGAAGGTTCAATTCAAATCAATCTAATTCAGCAAACATTTATGAATGTCATGAAGCCTTGCCATCATGCTAAGGGCTACAGGGATACAATGAATAATATAGATTCTACTTCAGTGACTTACAACCTTACAAAAATAATAAGACAAGTACATTAGAAAGTGTAATACCAGGTAGAATACAGTGATAAAAGTTTTGAACAGAAAGCCTAACCATTAATTTATTCACATACTCAATAAATAACTTCCAAACCCAAACCAAACTCACTGCCACTGAGTCAATTCTGACTCATAGGGACTCTCTTTGGGTTTCTGAGGTGGTAAATCTTTACAGAAGTAGATTGCCCAATCTTCCACAGAGTGGCTGGTGAGTTTGAACTACCAACCTTCTGGTTAACAGTCAAATGCCTTAGGCACTATGCCATAAAGGTACGGTGGTAAAAGAGCTTGGCTGCTAACCAGAAGCTCAGTGATCTCCCAGCTGCTCCACTGAAGAAACATGAGGCAGACTGCTTCTGTAAAGATTATCACTTTGGAAATCATGTAGAGTAGCTCTATTCTGTTCTCTTGTGTCTTGCTATGGGTCAGAACCCACTAGATGGCCACAGCATTTTTTTTTTCAAGCCAAGAATAAATTAATAAGCTGTGTACACATGTGGGGAGCTCTGGTGGCATAGTGCCTAAGACATTTGACTGCTAACCAGAAGGCTGGTGGTTCAAACCCACTAGCCACTCCTCAGAAGGAAGGGTGGGCAATCTACTTCCATAGTGATACTGCCTCAGAAAACCAAGGAGGGGTTGGTATGAGTCAGATCTGACTTGATGGTAGTGGGTTTGGTTTGTTTTTTTTCTGGTAGACATGTGGGTTTTGCTCTGCCTTCATCTAGCTGTCAGTCAATTGAAGAAAAGACAACAGAGTGGCATGATAAAGAATTCTTCAACATGAAAGGTAGTTCTGAAAATCTATTTAAATAGAGTGGAAGAAGAAGTACTTTCATAGGAGATTATATTTAAGACAGAGCAATGCGTTTTAAGGATAAGGAAAAGAGAAGCTCGGTGGCATAATGCCTAAGGCAATTGACTGCTAACCAGAAGGCTGGTGGTTCAAACCCACCAGCCACTCCTCGGAAGGAAGATGGGGCAATCTACTATCTGTAGTGATACTGCCTCGGAAACCCAGGGAGGGGTTGCTATGAGTCGGCCAACTCGATGGCACATAACAACAACAGGTACACAAAACAGTTTTATGAATATTTTGAAGGAAGATAAGACTTGTGTGTTTAAGAAGCCAAAAGGAAAGGTAATGGGCTGGAGTATAATGAATGGTATGCAGAAAGCAGGATATGTAGAGTATTGCAGACCATAGTAAGGACTGAAATAAAGACGGAGCACATTTAGCCACAGGGAGCCAATGTCTTCACAAAAAGAGGTTCTCATTTGAGAAGGATGAATAAGATTTTAGGGCAGTGCTTATGGGGAAGAAAGTAACTAATGCACTCTAAGCTTAAACTCCCAAGCGATGATGTGTGTAAAGTTTGGGCCTTAACAAGTGTCAGAGCGTGAATGGAGGGAAGAGAGCTAACAGCTGAGAAGTATGCCATCAGGCTAGAAACAGGGACTGGAACACATTATGAGAATGTGGAGACCAATGGTTCTTTAGGGGCAGCTGATATTCCTGCTGGGGAGTGGTTTTGTGGGAGTAACACTTTAGGAAGCCTAATTTGGCAGCAGCACGTGTTACACACTGAAAGAGGCAGAAAGAGCATTTAGAATGAGTCCCTAGAAATCTAATGTGATCATCAGTGGAGAGTTCATTAGGGTCTTACAGTGGTGGCAGTGAGAATGAGGAGCAGGGAACAGATATGAAGGTCAATGAATTTTGAAATTTAATTAGTGGAGAAGTTCAAAATAGAAGGAAGAGTCAAGGAAAACTCAACTGTGATTCTGAGTGACTGAGAGAATAATAATGCTACCAGCTAATTAGAAAAAACATAAAGAAGTAAGGAGATTGGTGGTGAGTTGTATGTGGGAGAGAAAAGAGAAAGAGAACAAGGAAGCTCCAGTATGGAGAGCTGAATAAATAAAATCAAGTAACTGGGAAGATTTTGGGAATACTGTTGAGAACAGTTATATGTCCTCTTGAAGCCATTATCTAGTATCCAAACACCATTGATGGAAAATGAAAGTCCAGAACAAATACAGAGGATCAAATGATAAATTGTTTTTGAATATATTTAATTTGAGGTAATAGAGAGACAAATAATCAATTATTACAATGCAGATACATAGTTTCAGAGGGATCAAGGCCAAAAATATGAAAGTGGGAGTATTCTGCTTAGAAGCAATAATTTGACACTGTAGTAATTGAAAAAATGATGGACAGAAAGTATAGAAAAAATTAAAGAGGAAAGGAGAGAGGGAGGAAGGGAAGAGGAGAGAAATGGGAAGGAAAATGGAAAGGACAATGTGAAAGAAGGAACAACCCACTCCACCCCCCTAAAAAAAATCCAGTGGCATCAAGTTAATTTTGACTCACTCCAACCCTATGGGACAGAGTAGAACTGCCCTATGGGGTTTCCAAAGCTGTAAATCTTTATGGAAGTAGACGGCCTGATCATTCTCTTGCAGAACAGCTGGTGGTTTCAAATCAGCTAAATGCTTTAACCACTGTGCCACCAAAGCAGGAGGCTAATAACTATGCCTTTAGAAATTCCTAAAATTATGAAGAAGAAAATGAAACATTGAAAGAGAGAGAAAGAACACTAGGTAGATAAAGCATGGGAAAGGCAGAATGAAGAAGAACCAGTAAAATCAACAAGGATCAGATTTGGAGAAGAGGATAGGGTTCCAATTAAATTAGGTTACATTTTTATACGGTATTTTACTACAAAGGAAATGTATGATATCTATCTACCTACTACCTACCTACCTACCTACCTACCTATCTTTCTATGTGAGCTCTGGTAGCATAGTGCCTAAGTCATGTGACTGCTAACCAGAAGGCTGGTGGTTCAAACCCACCAATCTACTTCTATTTCCATAGTGATGTTGTTGTTGTTGTT
>NW_006921695.1:8730034-8731072 GCF_000298275.1 Orycteropus afer afer | reverse complement strand
GATCTGTTGTCAAAAGTTGAGGCTTGCAGTATTTCCTTACTAGTTCATGCAGACCTCAGCTAAGGGTATAATTTTGACCTTCAAGTTTTATTGCTACTAGGTTTTAGTTGATGTCAGATATTTAGTAGCATTGACTAAATAGTCTGACAACTGCATAAATACGTTGCATGCGAAGCTAAAACAAGTTAGGGCTCTAGATACTTAAAATTTTAAAGAAATCCATACTTACAGAAAAAAAATTAAATTAAGCAAAAGGAAAAAAATAGAAAGACAGAGACATCTATTAGAGCAAACATCAAATTAATACCAATAACCCACTGAGTGTTTACTCCAGAGACATCATTCCTTTCAAAATGGCATAATGAGAGTGTGAGTACAACTCCCATTGTCACTCTGCTGTCAGAAAATGACACTTGCCTGTACCAGCTCTACTCCCAATGCACTGACTATCATAGAGTGAAAACTTGGACGTGACAGAACCAACTTCCTGCCCTCCAACTGTGAGTCTGTAGGGACTGAAACAGTCAAAAGGAAGAATCATCACTCTAGAAGAAGTGAATGTATAAATTTAAATCACCAGTGAAACAGAGCTCCTTTACTGAAGGAAGGAGAGCCGGCTCCACATAATCTTCCTTAGTTAATCACCCTCTCCAACCCTTGACAAATGAATTAATTTGTAAGTCTATTCCTGCTAAATTAAAATCCATCTATCTTTTCTTGGAATTTTCTCCTCCTATAGAAATGGAGTGAGCTCTGGTAGCATAGTGCCAAAGCACTTGACTGCTAACCAGAAAGCTGGCGATTCAAACCCACCAGCCACTCCTCGGAAGGAAGGTTGGGCAATCCTACTTTTGTAGTGATACGGCCTCGGAAACCCAAGGAGGGGTTGCTATGAGTCAGGGCCGACTCGATGGCACATGACAACAACAACATAGAAATGGAGGGAGCTCAGGTAGCGTAGTGCCTAAGGCACTTGACTGCTAACCAGAAGGCTGGCAGTTCAAACCCACCAGCCACTCCTTGGAAGGAAGGTTGGGC
>NW_006921695.1:8724332-8729139 GCF_000298275.1 Orycteropus afer afer | reverse complement strand
GATCTGTTGTCAAAAGTTGAGGCTTGCAGTATTTCCTTACTAGTTCATGCAGACCTCAGCTAAGGGTATAATTTTGACCTTCAAGTTTTATTGCTCTCTTCCCTTCACTTTATTTCATCGTTTCTCACTTCACTCTATGTTCTTAAGAGAAAAGAATATATGTATCCACTTGCAGCAAATACTCCATTTTCCTTTCTCAACATGATTTCAAATCACCATGAAAAAAGATGGAAATAAAAGTGGGAGGTTAACTATATTGTATTTCTGGTTACATTCTCTCAGGACCATCAACCAAAGCCAAAAGATACATAATCTCTTGAATTTTCACTTTGGAAAACAAACAATTGCCTGAGTAATTTGAAACAGTGGATTTATCCAGATTATTTGTAATTGGCTTTGTAGTGAATTGCATGCTTTTTGGCAAATAACATTGAAGCATTCACTGAGGCAAAACACACGGAATAAAAGGAATCAACTAGAGGCTTAGCAAGCCTGTAATAATTCATCCAGAAATAATAAAAGCGTGATCACATGAGACAGAGGCAACAATTACTAGGAAGTGTTGAGTCTCAGAAGCAGCCACATGAAAACAGAGTACAGTTCTGTTCATTTTGTAGCTGAGGTGATGGTGGGCATTGTGGTGAGCATCTGTTGACTTTCACAGGCAGGCAAAATTTCCGAGAAAAAAAGGACCATCGAAGAAACTGTGGAAGAAATAAGTTTGTGAAAGTATCATTAGATATCAGTATATCCTTGGGCCATCCCTTTGTAATAATCGTGGTGTGGTCCAGATGTCATGGAAAGAATCTTGACTTGTCACAAGTATCAGATATATCCATTCATAGCTTATTTGGACTTGATTTGTGAATGATTTATGTCCCTTTGTGGACCCTGATGACATGTGGACTGAACTCTATTATGTCCATATTGTTGTTGTTAGATGCTGTCAAGTCAGTCACCTACTCATGGTGATTCCCTGTGAAATAGAACAAAAACTGCCCAGTCCTGTGACATTCCATGATTGGTACAGATCACACCATTGTTATCCACAGGATTTGCATTGTCTGTGTTTCAGAAGTAGATTACCAGGCTTTTCTTCCTTGTCCATCTTCTTCTGGAAGCTCCACTGAAACTGGTTCAGCATTATAGCAACATGCAAAGCCTCCACGAACAGATGTGGGGTGACTAAGCATGAGGTGCATTGGCTAGGAATCAAATCCTGCTGTCCTTGATCGAAGGCAAGAATTTTACCACTAACCCAACAATACCTCATTATATCCGTAGACAGAATCAATATTCTAATTTCAGAAAATATGGAGATAAAAGAGTAAATAGCTCTCATTTATTATCACTATTGGAAGAATAACTATTTCACTCCTCAGAATAAATCAGAAGCAGCGTGCCATCCTCAGAGATGACAACAATAATGAAGTTCTTATATATATCTGCCCGAAGTCTAAATTGACAGAGGAATCTAAATTCATGATGTTTTCCACTAAGAGAATGAAGCAATGCATGAGTTTTTACAGTTTTGATGCACAATTTAAAATTTGAAAGTATTCAGTTAACATTGCTTATTTTTGCTGCATGACATAAACACATATTGATTATCAATCAACAATGGAAAGTTATTACAGCTATCATAATCAAGTTAAATATAACTCACTGTCCAGTTTGTAGTGGTGTGTGTATTCTATACAATTTCATAAAAATTAAAATGCATTTGATACAGCTTTATTTGCTTAGACAAGTAAATACAAAAATAAAAGAAGACAAATATTTCATATGCTTTTGCTTGCTAGCTAGCTAAATAATACCAAACCATCCAGATGTAAAGTTAAGTTCAGTCAACCAATATAATCATGCACTTGCTAAGCTCTGTCCTCTTCCCATTTATTTGCCAAGCTGAATCTCCTGTCTATGTTTTTGCAGCTGGTGTGTGTGTTTTATGAAATTGTGGCTATCAGGGTGGCTTTGTTTGGAAGCTATTTTCTATAGTGAATTACTGTTGGATTTGGCCTTAAGCTTCCATGTTCTACATTGAGAGTCGTCTGGATATTTCACCAAAAGAATACTAGAAAATGTCATTAACTGTTCAGACACAGTGTAAAACGAATTATTTTGAGCCCAAACAATCACTGGATTTATTTTGCATGAAATTGTTTTTGCCCTTCTTAACTCTGAGCCCCTTGTCAAACCAGATCAGTCCTTCAGATAGCTGTCTTCAAAATGATAGTTTGTATAGCATTAGGTAGTGATTCCTCAAGTATGATGCAGGGACATCCTTGTTGTTGTTGTTGTTATGTGCCGTCGAGTAGGACCCAACTCATAACAACCCCTCCTTGGGTTTCCGAGGCAGTATCATGGAAGTAGATTGCCCCATCTTCCTTCCAAGGAGTGGCTGGTGGGTTTGAACCACCAGCCTTCTGGTTAGCAGTCAAGTGCCTTAGGCACTACACTGTCAGAGCTCCCAGGGCCATCCTTAGAAAGTGAATTTTAGGAATTCCAGTCAAGTAAAAAGTTGTGGTTGTGCTTTCTCTCTTCTCCATTTCCAAGATTTTAAAAGATAATATAATATGAAAAAAGTCATAAAAGGAAGACAACGTTACAGAACTCAACTTGTCCATTCTGGTGAATTTCAAGAAAGTGGAAGTGACAAGGAGCAATGATGAGCTCAAACAGAGCAACAATTGTGAGGATGGCACAGGACCAGGCAGTATTTCCTTCTGTTGTACACAGGGTCCCTATGAGTTGCAATCAACTTGACAGCAACTAACAACAACAACTTATCTTATAAAGATCTAGATAAAGAATGTATTAATATCCTGAAAAGTTTTTGACTTCAAAACTCCTTTCCTAAAAGCCATATTAGATTGTATTGTTAGTGAAGCATGGCCTCTGATCACATATTTATCTTATTTATTTATTTTTAACTATAATTTGGAGTAAGAGATAGAAAGACAGGGATGAAAACAGTTTTCTCCATATCATCGAATCTCAAGGTGAAAAAGGCCATTGAGTCATGAATTCCAAATTAGGTTCCTATCTTTCAGTCCTCATTCTTGTGTTGTTAGGTGGTTGAATTGCTTCTAACTCATAGCAACCCTATGTACAATAGAACAAAACATTCCCTAGTCCTGCATCATATTCATGATTGTTGCTGTATTTGAGCCCCTCTTTTCATCCACTGTGTCAATCCATGCCATTCAAGCTCTTCCTTCTTTTCACTGACCCTCTACTTTGCCATTCATGATGTCCTTCTCCAGGGACCGGTCCTTCCTGATACCAGGTCCAAAGTATGTGAGACAAAGTCTCACCATCCTCACTTCTAAGGAGCATTTTGGCTATATTTCTTCTAAGACATATTTGCTCATTCTTTTGGCAGTCTGTGGTATATTCAAAATTCTTTGCCAATACTAATTAAAATTCAATAAATTCTTCCTTGGTTTTCCTTATTCACTGTCCAGCTTTTGCATGCATATGAGGCAAGTGATTTGGGTGAGGCACACCTTTTCCCTCAAAATGATAGCTTTGCTTATTAACACTTTAAAGAGGTCTTTTGCAGCAGATTTGCCCAATGCAATATGCTGTTTGATTTCTTGACTGCTGCTTCCATGAGTCTTGATTGTGGATCCAAGTAAAATGAAATCCTTGACAAATTTAATCTTTTCTCCATTTATCATGATGCTGCTTATTGTTTCAGTTGTGAGGATTTATGTTTCCTTTATATTGAGGTATATTCCAAACTGAAAGCTATAGTCTTTGATCTTTATCAATAAGTGAGATTTGAGTCATCTTCACTTTCAACAAGCAAGGTTGTGTCATATGCATATCACAGGAAGCTAATGAGTTTTCCTCCAACCCTGATGCCACATTCTTCTTCAAATTCTTTGGATTATTTGCTCAGAATACAGATTAAATAAGTATGATGAAGGATACAACCTTTATGCACATCTTTCCTGATTTTGAACCATGCAGCATACCCTTGTTCTGTTTGAATGACTGCCTCTTGGTCTATGGACAAGTTCTTCAGGAACATGATTAAGTGTTCTGGAATTCCCATTCTTCACAATGTTGTCTCTAATTTTTTTTTTTTTTATGATCTGTTCAGTCAAATGCCTTTGCCCACTCAATAAAAACAGGTAGACATTTTTCTGATATTCTCTGCTTTCAGCCAAGATCCATCTAAAATCAGTAATGATATCCCTTGTTTCATATCCTCTTCAGAATCCAACTTGAATTTCTGGCAGTTGCCTGTCAATATATTGCTGCAACCATTTTTGAATTATCTTCAGCATTATTTTACATACATGTGATTTTAATAATATTGTTTGACAATTTCCACATGCTTTTGGATCTCCCTTCTTTGGAATGGACATAAATATGGATCTTTTTCAGTCAATTGGCCAGATACCTATCTTCCAATTTTCTTAGCATAAAGTTGTGAGCACTTTCATTGGTGCATCCATTTGTAGAACTATTTCAATTAATATTCTGTCAATTCCATGGGAGAAAGATGAAGCAGTCTGCTTCCATAAAGATGTACAGCCTTCTAAACACTACAGACAATTCTACTCTGTCCTATGAATCAGAATAGATTTGATGGCAGTGGGTTTGGTCTTAGTTTGCTTTTTGCCAATGTCTTCAGTGTAGCTTGTACTTCTTCCTTCAGTGCTATCAGTTCTTGTTCATATGTTACCTTCTAAATGTTTGAACATTGATCAATTCTTCTTAATACATGACTCTGCATATTCCTTCTATCTTCTTTTGATTCTTCCCACATTGTTCTTTTTTTTTTTTTTTTTTT
>NW_006921695.1:8654319-8724232 GCF_000298275.1 Orycteropus afer afer | reverse complement strand
TTTTGGTTTTCTAACTCCAGGTCTTTGGACATTTCATTACAATGTTTCACCCTGTCTTCCAAAGCTGCCCTTTAAAATCTTCTTTTCAGCTCTTTTGTGTCATCATTTCTCCTATTTGCTTTAACTATTCTGTGCTCAAGAGCAAGTTTCAGCATTTCTTCTGATATCCATTTGGGTCTTTTGTTTCTTTCTTGTCTTTTTAATTATGATGGGGAAAAAAAAAAAAGAAGAAGAAGAAGCACAAGGAACTTCTCCAGAGGTTACTACAGCCCTAATTTTATACCTAAATATACGTCTGTCCTGGAAGAAGTGCAGTCAGAATGTTCCTTAGAAGAGAGAATGGCTAGATTTTACCTCACCTACTTTGGTCATGTTGTGAGAAAGGACTCTGTGAAGAAGGAAATCATTCTTGGTAAAATTTAGGGTCAGTAAAGAAGGGAAAATGTTTGGGGCAGTGTTTCATTCTGTTGTACATAGGGTTGCTGTGAGTTGGAACCAACTCAATGCACCTAACAATAAAAACAACAAATATAACTTTATTAATGTAAATAATTTTATATATAATTTTATATGCATACTATTATAGACTCTCCTACTACACAGAGTTTATTACATGTTTACTAATACATGCTAATTGAATAAATAAATGAATTCATAGGAAGGGAAGTCCATTAGAAAAATAAGATAATGTTACCATAAATTTTTAGGAAAAAATATTTTTTTGGTTTTAATATTTTTTAGCATAATGATTCAATAACATTTTTTAACCTTAGTTAGCATAGCTTATAAATCAACAAAAAACAAATAAATCAAAAATTTTTTCCTATTTCCTAGTATTTGTTGTTTCGGAAAAAAAAAATCCTGGGATTTTTAAAATTTTTTAGTTGATGGAGTATATCTTGGAACAATATTTTAAGACCATGCAAAGTGGGAACAACTAGTGTTTAGTGACTTTCTGGTTTAAAAAGATAATGTAGCTAAGTCTAATCATGATGGACTGCATTGCCAGTGGTACTTCTAAATTTCTATGAGTTATTTTAAGAGAACATATAAAAGAAAAATATGAAAGCTATAAGAATGGTCAAAATCTCACATTTGTAGAAAATAAGTGCTACATTAAGAAATATGCTTGAAATTTCTAGATGACTTCCAATATCATCTTTTACCTAAATTTTATATCAACAATGCACACAGTCCTGGATCACAATTTAAACCAGAATTGTTCTGAAACATCTTATTTATATGCTACTTTAGAGAATGATCTTTTCCTCTCCACTCAAACTTGCTTGACCTTATTTGAGAGGAAATTCCACTCTTTCAGAATAATTTTTTTAAAAAAAGGAAACCATGGAGTCTTCTCTGCATTCACATTCATTCTTCTCCAAAGGAAGGTACTCATTCATCTGATTGGTGAGACTGGGAAGAGTGTGTGCACATAGCCTTGGCTTCTTTTTCAGAGTCTGCCCTCGGTCTCCTATCTTTCTTATGGCATGTTTTCTGAGTGAGAGCCTGTGCACTGTTCACTAATGTGGGAAGAGTTGAATAGGAAGAAGCCTAATTGACATTTGCCTAAGTCATAACCTTGACTCTAACAGCACTAATTTTCAACTCCATCTGTTTGATAATTAAAACTCTCTCTCAATTGGCTCACATCTCATGCTGGGGTTGAAGGACATAAATAATAATCATACCTCAACTCCCAACAGATATTAATTTCAAAATAGAAGAATGAATTACTTATGTTTTAGACTTAAGTAATAGTTCTCAAAGTCTCCTACATGATACCAATAAAGTAAATTAGGGATATTCTCAGAAAAGTTGTGCTTCCATTTCAATGATAAATACCTTAGTTTATACGCAAAATCACATTATTGTGTCAAGGTGACATAGTTACATCACTGGGGCTAAGGAATTATCCATGTTAGTAAGCTTTTGTATTTGTTCAAACTCATCTCCAATCAAAATGTTGCTATGTTTTAGGATCAGTTAACTGGGTAAGTACAATCAAAACATCCTGACTTAATAAAGAAACACAATTGAAATCACGTTAAAGAAATGTACTACAATTCAACACTTGAAATTCTTACATATAGTGTTTAAAGTTGCTATTTTAATTCTGAAACCTTCATAATTTTTAAAGATGATTATATTTTGGACTCAAGCTCTAGGAGAAAATTATTTTTACAACTTTAAAGATTATCAGAATCCAACAGAATAAAAGATTAATGGATAATGATGGTTTTATGAATATAAATATATATCATAATATTTTACAATGCCCAAACTACGATGAGTCAACAATGTGTTATAGCAAGTTGCAAAAACATGAAAGGTTTTAGATGACTGAATGTACATGATATCACTCTTACAGAAAGACTCTCATAATCAGTATTTGATATAATGATCAGCCACTGTAACCAAGTGGGTGGACATCCTAGGTTACCATGAATTCTATTATCTTTCCATTAACAGGTATCACAAGTACTGTAAATGACTTAAGAGTGATAATTTAAATAAGCTGTCAAAGGTATTTATATATCTGCCAAGTGGTGATTAATGAAAGTGGAACAAAAGAAGGGAGAAAATGAAAGAGAGAAATAGTAGACCTGTTTTGTTTATCTATCACTATTCAAAAATCACCCTAAAGCTTATGCCTCAAAAGAAACACTAATTTATTTGCTCATGATTCTCAATTTGGACTGTTCTCCACTAGATGGTTCCTGCACTGGTCTTGCCAGTGGCTCCTTGTGTAATTGCATTCAGCTAGTATGTCAGTTGGAGGCTTGAATCAGGTGGGACACAGAGAGTTGAGCCAACCTCTCTCTGTATATAGTCTCATAACTTCTCCCTTTTGGCATAGTCTTTCTAGTAAAATAGTGAGATTTCTTGTAGAGTGACTCAGTTGTTTCAAAAATGCAAAAAGCAGAAGCTGCTGGAACTTCTGAAAGCTGACCTATGGAATTCGCACAATGTCTTTTCTGTGACATCCTTTTGGGGAAAGTGAGTCACAAGATCTTGCAAATTAAAAAGGATACTACAAGAAAACATGGCCATTATCAGATGTGGTTTGTTGGAGGTTGCCAGTGTAACAGAATGCCATGAACCCAAGGCCATTTAGGCCTGAAAATAGTAAATTATTTGAGTATAGGTGGGCCTTTGCTTTAAGTGGTTTGAAATAGTGTTAAATTTAATATTTTAAGATAAAATAGCTATTTTCATAATAACTTTGACATTATTTAATATATATTAAAGCCAGAGATGGTGCAAAGTATGTTATATAATGTATTTAACTTTGTTCATATACCTCCTAATGAGATAGGCTTTCATTATTAGTCCCATTTTACAGATTAGGAATAGGACTCAATGCTGTCAAATATTTGTTAAGATAACACAGCTAGACAGCAGAGCCAATTGTGTAAGTCAGCAGAGCAGAGCCACCATTTAAACACCTCCCTGGGCTGTCATCCAGTCTTAGAGGTCCTACTTTCCAAATTCCAGGGGTACATCACCACATAATTGATTGATTCTCTCTTCTAGGTCTGATGTGAATTAATTTCCAATGTGGCTTAAGATAAAAAATATGTGAAGCCTACATAAACTCCATACTTGTATTTAACTGTCATAAAAAATGTATTTCCAGGGTAAAAATAAAGACACAAGTTAGTAAACATCTCATCATATGATGCAATGAACTCATGAGATCCTAATAGGACAAAAGCCTGGTGGTTCTGTTCATTAGTTTGAAAAGGAGCCTACTTCTGGACCATTATCTGAAACAAGTGTGATGTAACGATTTTATTTTATGTGTCTCTACCAATAGTGGTAAGCTCTCTGGACCCAGAGACAATGTTATACCTTTATCTTTTTTTTTTTTTTTTTTTGAACCTCCAACACTGAACATCCTATAGGACCCAAGTAGGAGTTCAATGAACATTTATTGAATGAATGTTTGGTGGTGACAAATACCTACATATTTTTCTATCTGTGTTAGCAGCAGTACTATTGAATGACATTTCACTCATTCTAAATGATAGATTCTGCCACCCAAGCACAAACACAATGAGCTGATGGAGATGAATTTAAGAAGTATTTGAGGCCCTATCTGCCATGGAATGTTGCCTGATAGAACTCAATACCACACGCTGTCAGATATGAATTATTCATTGACACTTCACTCCTACATCATTATACCTTTCATTTTGCTATATCTGCACAGATAGGACAGATTCACACATCACACTCTGTAACATTTATAACCAGAAAGACGAAAAGTGTTTTTACAGAGAAGAAAAACATGTAAGAATACACTTAGGGTAACTCCACTAATAAGAATTTGTTCTCCAGCTTCCAACTGAGCAAGGGATGGGCTGGAAGAAAGAGAAAGCTAGTTCCTTTTTGTCAAAATATTCATTGTATAAGAAGTAATTCCAAAATAGAAACATCTACATTCACAAGGTCTGGGAAATATGAATCAATTTTTGAAATCTGACACCACATATTCCTAAGTAGGATATTTTGCTGGAGATGATTGGAAAGTATTGGTTTGGAAAATCTACACATAGAATCATTCCAACCATGAAAATGGATGAATCAAGAAACCTGCTCTGAATTAATTATCATTACATGTATGAGTGTTTAGAAGCCATGATGGCATGGTGCCTAAGGCATTTGACTGCTAACGGGAAAAAAACAAAACAAAATAAAACACTGCGGTGGAGTCGAATCTGACTCATAGTGACCCCTCCTTGGTTTTCCGAGGTGGTATCTCTATGGAAATAGATTGCCTCCACCTTCCTTCCAAGGAGTGGGTTGTTGTTGTTGTTGTTATGTGCCGTCGAGTCGGACCCGACTCATAGCGACCCCTCCTTGGGTTTCCGAGGCAGTATCACTACGGAAGTAGATTGCCCAACCTTCCTTCCGAGGAGTGGCTGGTGGGATTGAACTGCCAGCCTTCTGGTTAGCAGTCAAATGCCTAAGGCCCTACACCACCAGAACTCCCTTGGTTAGGATAAGACATCAGTTAAAGTATATGCAGAAAAAGAAGTTCTATTTGTCTGGATAGAGAGAAAGAGAAACAGAAAGCAGATACAGAGACAGAGATAGAGATAGAGATTGATAAAGAGCCTTGGTGATGTAGTGGTGAAGGCATATGTCTGCTAAATAAAAAGTTAAATGGCTTAAACCCACCAGCCAGGAAGAGAGATGGGACAATCTGCTTCCACAAAGCTTTTATAGCCTTGGATACCCAGTGGGGATTGCTATGAGTCAGAGTCAACTCGATGGCAATGAGTTTAGTTTGGCTTTTTAATAGATATAAATGTAGCTCTGGTAGTGTAGTGCCTAAGGCGCTTGACTGCTAACCAGAAGGCTGGCAGTTCAATCCCACCAGCCACTCCTCGGAAGGAAGTTTAGGGAATCTACTTCCTTAGTGATACTGCCTCGGAAACCCAAGGAGGGGTCGCTATGAGTTGGATCGATATGCTTGGACGGCACATAACAACAACAATAACATAGATGTAGCTGTAGTATATGTATATATATATGAGTCAATCTACCCATCTACTGAAAATCTGCTCTTTTCTGGGTGTGCTATAATATTCTACTACAATTATCAACAAAATATAAATGTATCAAACATTGAAGTGGTTGTGAACTTCATTGAAATGCACAGTATTTGCAAAAGAAAAATGTTTTTATGTTTAACCTTTTTAAATGAAAAATGGAGGTAAAAAGTCTGAAATGTTTTGTGAAGCCTACCTGGTCCTGTGTGGTCCAGGTCCTCTTCTCCTGCATTCTCGAAAATGTTCTTGCATTCTTAACATTATGACCGACTTCATAATCACCTTAGTGATACTCTAATATTGTCACACATTATTCTATTAAAAAATAGATATATGACGTAAGGTCTTCCTTCCTATCTCTTACACTCTTTTCTCTTGCAACTACAATTGTAGAGGTTTTCCAAAAGATGTGCACCTTTTAACAAGAGTCAAAGAAACACAAAAAATCCTATTTTACTTCTTTAATGACTCTCCATTAGGAATGGAATTATTTCTTAAAAATCACTTAAATGATTAGACTCTCTAGCTCTTAACTTTCGATTATTTATTTCAATAATTCATTCTTCCCATAAACATATATTAAATATTTGTTCTATAAATGGAGATTCTAATATCCAGTTGACTTAAAATATATGCAACATCAAACCACTTCTCACCACCTTCACCATTTCTAGGAAAGCCACCATCATCTTTCACCTGAGTGCTTATAGTATGTTTTCTGATCTCTTTGTGTTCAAACTTGCCCCATTCAATCTATTCTCCACAGAAAGGTCAGTCCACCCAAGGCCTCTGAGTCTATTCTTACTCATAGAGACCCTATAGAACAGAGTAAAACTGCCCCATATGATTTCCAAGGCTATAAATCTTTATGGAAGCAGACTGACACATCTTACTCCCGTGGAAACACTGGTGAGTTTGAATCACCAACCTTTTGATTAGCAGCTGAGCTCATTAACCATGGCATCATCAGGCTCCTTGAGAGGTCAGTAAGATCCTGTTAAGTAGATTGGTTCTCAATGATCTTCTTAAAGTCCTCCAGAAGCTTCTAATTAAACTCAGCATAAAGGCTGTGTTAGACTGGGTTCTCTAGAGAAACAAAACCAGTAAAGCTTATGTATATATATACATATATATATAGACAGAGAGAGAGAGAGAGAGAGAGAGAGAGATTTATCTTAGGAAAATGGCTCACACACTTATAGAAGCTGGCAAGTCCAAAGTTCCTGGGTCAAACGTCAAGCTGGAGGCTTTTCCCGACTCTTTCAGCCGCAGGGGCTGAGGAGCTCAAGGCTGGCAGGCAGTACACCAGCTGTTGACTCCAACAAATGACAAATCCAAGATCTCCAGGCCGAATGGTGGATTGTTCACTCATAAACAGTTGTAGGCAGCACAACAGAATCCCGATTCACAGAATGTCTCCTCTCCCAGGATGTGCACAGATATACTGGAAGCAGGCCACTCCCTTAGGGAAACTCCCTTTCAACAGATTGGCAGCTCAAAACATAGTCATCTGATCTCATCATGGGAACAACCACACCACAACAGCTCAAACCACACAGAATTGTGGTCCAGCCTTGTTGAGACACAGCTCCAACTATCACAAAGGCCAAGGCCTCTAAAGACTTCTGATATTGTCCCCTTTCTCTTAATTTATGTGCAGTTATTTCTCTCTACGTTTGCTTTGCTCTAGACTCACAAGCTTACTTGAAATTTGTCTAGCGTGACCAGCGTGCTCCTGCCTCAGGGGCTTTACTCATCCATAAAGCTGACTTATTTTCTCATTGAGTACTCTGTGAAAGTAACTACTGATAAGAGATGTCTTTTCAGACTATTCTATTTAAATGCACTTCCTCCCTCACTTCCCTTCTATTGATCCTATATTTTGTTACCACTATCTAGAATTTTACATATGTATGATTATGGTCTCTCCAGAGAAAATGTAATCTTCATGGGAGAAGATTATTTATATATTTTGTTCACTACAATATCCCCAGAATCTATAAACAGTACCTGATATATTGGGAACAACTACCTAGGAGCTCTGGTAGCATAGTGCCTAAGGCACTTGACTGCTAACCAGAAGGCTGGCGGTTCAAACCCACCAGCCACTCCTTGGAAGGAAGGTTGGGCAATCCTCTTCTGTAGTGATACTGCCTCGGAAACCCAAGGGGGGGTCGCTATGAGTCAGGGCCGACTCGATGGCAAATAACAACATAACAATAACAACCTGATATAGTAGAAACCCAGTGCCGTTGAGTCAATTCACATTCATGTTACAGATTACAGTTGTTCCATAGGGTTTTCGTGGTTTTAATCTTAATGAGGGCAGGTTGCCAGGTCTTTCTTCCACAGTACCATTGGGTGGGTTTGAATCTCTAACTTTTATGTTAGCAGCCCAGCACACACCCTTTATGCCACTCAGGGATCGTGAGGCACTCAAGAAATGTGAATGGATAAATAATACACAGGAAACGTCTTAGAAGCCCCATTCTACTTGGAAATAAAAGTATATAAATTAAATTCACAACTCAGGAGATACTGAGCTTCTGTTAAGGGTGACGGGAAATTTGGAAATAGATAATGGTGAGGGTTGCACAATACGAACATAATTAATGTTACTGAATTGTACATGTAGAACATTGAATGGCAAGTGTTTTCTTACATATACATATATTGTTGTTGTTAAGTGCGATCGAGTCAGCCCTGACTCATAGTGACCCCTCCTTGGGTTGCCAAAGCAGTATCACTACAGAAGTAGATTGCCCAACTTTCCTTGCGAGGAGTGGCTGGTGGGTTTGAACCGCCAGCCTTCTGGTTAGCAGTCAAATGCCTTAGGCACTGTGCTACCGGAGCTCCTATATATATATATACATATATATATAAAATCTATGCATATTATATACTTATTAATTATTTATATTAAATGAAACAGTAAAATAGTAAAACAAATATATTTACAGTGTGTATGGGAGGATATGGAGCAAGAAATATGTTTTGCTTGAGAGAGATAGAAAAGACTTCAAAAAGAACAACACATTTAAGCCTGAAGATAAGCAAAAAATTATTGGCCAGAGATGGCCTAGAAGTTTAAGGAGCAGAATAGATAATTGTTGTGAAGTGTTGTTGAGTTGATTCTGAGTCATAGCAACAGTATGTCCAAAAGAAGAAACATGGCCTGGTCGTGCTCTATCCTCACAATCCTTGCTATGCTTGAGCCCATTTTTGCAGCCACTGTGTCAAGCCATCTCACTGAGGGACTTGCCATTTTTTCTGAACCTCTACTTTACCAAGCCTGATATCCTTCTCCAGGACATGGTCACTTCTGACAACACGACCAAAGTAGGTGAAAAGAAGTCTGGCCAATCTTACTTCTAAGATTCAATCAACCTGCACTTCTTTCAAGACAAATTTGCTCATTCTTCTCACAGTCCATGGTGCTTTCAGTATTCTTCACCACCACCACAATTCAAAGGCATTAACTCTTTGTTAGTCTTCCTTATTCATTGCTGAGCTTTCCCATGCATATGAAGCAATTAAAAATACCATACAAGGAGCTAAAAAATATGTAGCATGTTTAGGGAATCATAAGTTAAACAGTGTGGTTGAGTGTATTCAGGTCAATCTTACTTGAGAGATTATCCTTTGGTTAAGTACCCTAATATTTCTTCTTTCAACTCCTTTCTTCCACTATATATGTATCTTCACAAAAGATGGTTTTTGTAGTTTATCATATTGAGTTTCAACAAACATATACCCCACATGCGTCAAATACTATATTGATATGTTAGGCTATACTTCTATTTATAATTATTTACATTTATTATTTTAATTTCTAAATAAATATGTTTATTATAATGTTATTGTTGTTGTTGTTGTTGTGTGCCATCAAGTCAGTCCTGACTCATAGCAACCCCTCCTTGGGTTTCCGAGGCAGTATCTCTACGGAAGTAGATTGCCCCATCTTCCTTCCGAGGAGTGGCTGGTGGGTTTGAACCGCCAACCTTGTTTATTATAATAAATACATTTAAAACAAAACAAAAAATCTCACTACCAATGAGTTGATTCAACTCGTAGCCACCCCTCTTTTGGTTTCTAAGGTGGTATTTCTATGGAAATAGATTGCCCAATCTTCCTTCTGAGGAGTGGCTGGTGGGTTTGAACCACCAGCCTTCTGGTTAGCAGTCAAATGCTTTAGGCACTATGCCACCAGGACTCCCAATAAATGCATACATATTATAAAATAAAAAAGCTCTGGTAGCGTAGTGCTTAAGGCACTTGACTGCTAACCAGAAGGCTGGCAGTTCAAACCCACCAGCCACTCCTTGGAAGGAAGGTTGGGCAATCTACTTCTGTAGTGATATCGCCTGAGAAACCCAAGGAGGAGTCGCTATGAGTCGGGTCTAACTCAATGGCACATAACAACAACATTATAAAGTGAAATTTGAAATCTCCCCTTACCTCATCTTTAATTGCACTATGCTGAGGTAATTAGTGTTACTATATATTGGTATGTATTCTGCCATATATTTTCCATGTACATACAAATCATATATATATATATATATATATGTATACACACACACATTTATATATGTGTGTATATACACATATATACATACATCTTCTACAAATATTACTCTGCCACTTTTGTTTGTTACTTCATTTTAGAAACCCTGTGCATTGCATAATGTTGTTCTGGGCTGTCAAGTCAATTTAGACTCTTAGTGACCCTAGGAAATGGGGTAGAACTGCTGATACTCCTATTTTCTAGACTTTAATCTTTACAAAAGCGAACTGGCATATTTTTCTCCCATGGAGTGGCTGATCAGTTTGAACTGCCAACTTTTTGGTTAGCAGTTGTGTGCTGAACCCCTGTGTTGGCAGGGCTCCTTGAATTAGGTGTACCCTATTCTATTTTAAGGAGCCCTGATGGTGTAGTGGATAAAGCATTTGGCTGCTAACCAGAAGGTCGGCAGTTAAACCCACCAGCCAGTCTGTGAAAGGAAGACAGGGTGATCTACTTCCATAAAGATTTATGGCCTCGGAAACCCAATGAGGGTTGCTATGAGTCAGAATCAACTCGATGGAGGTGAGTTCTGCTCTGTTATTCTATTTTACAAATGAAAAAACTAGCAGTGACATTAAAGCCACTTGCCCAGAAAGACGCATTAAGTGACAGATCCAGTTTTATGACTTTGTATTCACTGCTGTTTTCTTAAGTCACATATCTTCCCATGCTGTCATTATATAGTACTTGTAGCACAAGTGCATCTTATTGATAGAGTTAAGAAAGATAAATGACCATAGATAGAGTTAGATAAGGCTGTGTGTGATTGAAAACCTGAGGAGTAGCAAGTTAATCAAGGGGCTTGTTTCTTCTTCATATTAAAGTAGTCAGGATATAGATTTCCTTGATGGCCCAAGATTTGAAAAACTTAGGTTTCTTTGATCTTCCTGTTTCATTATTGCTTTACGATTCAAAAGATGGCCACCTAGTCCAAGACGGCTATTGGAACTCCATACATTTCCTCCATGTACAAGTCTCCAAGAAAGAGGAGGTTATTTGTCTTTGTGGGTATTTCCTAGAAGATATGAATACCACTTTTAGTTATTTCCCACTGGTCAGAATTTATCATATGGTCACAAATTGTTACAAGATATGAAAGGTGGCTTTTATTGTGGGTGGTTATATGTCCAGCTTAAAAAAAAAAAAAAATCATGGCGCCTAAGGCACTTGACTGCTAACCAGAGGCTGGTGGTTCAAACCCACGAGCCACTCCTCAAAAGGAAAATGGGGCAATCTACTTCCATAATGATACTGCCTTGGAAACCCAAGGAGGGGTCGCTATGAGTTGGGTCCGACTCGATGGCACATAACAACAACATTTTCAAAAAATAAAATGAGTACATTGGAAAAAAGTAGCACTCTCTACCACAGTCATGAAACAGCTTTGGACAATTTTCATTGTACAGACAATTACCTAACTCTCCAGCATTCATTTCATTATAATATTCTAGATCAGGGAGCCCAGGGGTCAGAAAATGACAACCCATAGACCAAATCCAGTCTGCTACCAATTTCTATAAATAAATAATTGGAACATAGCCATACTCATTTGTTTACAAATTGTCTATAGCTGCTTTGATGGTATAGTGACAGAGGTAAATTATTGCAACAGAGACTGTCTGGCTTGCAAACCCTAAAATATTTACTACATAACCCTTTACAGGAAAAGATTCCTGGCCCCTGCTCTAGAACACTAGGCTCAAATTGTTTAAATGGGTTATTTTTTATTTTTAATACTATCCAACCCTGTTAATAAGGAGTTCTGGTGGCATAGTGAGTAAGACATTCGTCTGACAACCAGAAGGTCAATGGTTCAAACCCACCAGATACTCCATTGGAGGAAGATAAGGCAATCTACTTCTGTAAAGATATACAGCCTTGGAAACTTAATAGGAATCACTAAGAGTAGGAATTGACTTGATAGCAGTGGATTTGTTTTTTTGGTTTGGTGGTACAGTGGTTAAGGCATCTGGCTACTAACCAGAAAGATGAGGCTTTCTGCTTTGACAAAGATTTAAAGCCTTGGAGAGTCAATGGGGGTCACTATGAATTGAAACTGAATAGATGAAAGTGAGTTAGTTTTTGGTTTGGAACCTGGCTGATGAGAAAGAAAGCCCCTCTCAAAAATAAAGGGAATACACACACACACACACACACAACATATATAGTTGGGAGCTCTGGTGGCACGGTGCCTAAGGTATTTGACAGCTAACCAGAAGACTGGCAGTTAAAACCCACCAGCTTCTCTGTGGAAGAAAGATGGAGCAATCAATTTCCATAAAGATTTGCTGCCTTGGAAACCCAAAGAGAGTCGCTATGAGTCAGAATTAACTCTATGGCAGTGGGTTTGGGTTTGGTTTTGGCTTTTTATATTTAGTTGTGTGTTTTCAAGTTAATTCTGACTCATAGTGACTCCACATGACAAAATAGAACTGCCTCATAGGGTTTCCAGGCTATAATCTTTATGGGAAGGAGATCACCAGCTCTTTTCCCCCCAAAGAGCTGCTGGTGGGTTTAAATTGTTGACCTTTTTGTTAGCACACAAGAGTTTAACCATTATACCATCAGGGCTCCTCCTAAATGTATCTTGTCTTTAAGTGTCATTGAGTCACCTCTGACTCAATGTATAACATAATGACCCCATGTATAACAGAACGAAAGACTGCCCAGTTCTGTGCCATATTCACAATAGCTAAGTTTGAGCCCATCTCTGCAGGCACTATGTCAATCCATCTCATTGAGAGTCTTGCCTTTTTCTGCTGACCTTCCACTTACCAAGTGTGTTATCCTTCTCCAGGGAACTGTCCTTTCTGCCAAAATGACCAAATTACGGGAGACAGAGTCTGGCCATTCTCATTTCTAAGAAGCATTCCAGCAGTACTTCCTCCAAGACAGATGATTTGTTTGATCTTCTGGCAGTCTATGATATTTTCACTGTTTATCACCAACATCACAATAGAGTCATTAACTCTTTTTTGGTCTTCCTTATGCATTATCCAGCTTTCACATGCATATGAGGCTATTGAAAATGCCATGGCTTGGATCAGGAGCACCTTAGTTTTCAAAGTGACATCTTTGTTGTTTACACTTTAAAGAGGACTTTTGCATGTATAGCAGTAATAAAATTGTATGAAGCTGAGTTTCAATCCAGCTCTGCATTAACTAGCTAGGAGAACAAGGATGAATCATCTGTGCCATTATTCCCTAATCTGTAAAATGGGAAATATAATAACATATGTATTACACAATTGTAAAAATTGACTTACCAGATTTGAAGCACTTAGAAAAATGTCTGGTATATTTCTAATATACCACATTGTCTGGGGCAAAAATGGTGTTTTTTAAAGTTTCAATGGATCCCAATTTTGTAGAATATTGCTCAGAATTTTCTAGATAAGAATGAGTGGGTAGTTCCAAATGGTGGACATAAAAAGCTATCATTCCCCCAGTGATCAGATCTGACACATTCCTTTACTAGGTGGGTGACCTTGGGTAGGGTTTTTGAGGTCTCTGTGTCTCAGTTCATCTCTAAAATTGGGATAATAATCCTGATTATTTAGGAATAAATAAGTTAATTCATCTAATTCATTCCAATTGATGCCTGGAACATGATAAACATATTATCATCAATTTTTTTTGTTGTTGTTATGTGCCGTCGAGTTGGACCTGACTCATAGCGACACCTCCTTGGGTTGCCAAGGCAGTATCACTTCGGAAGTAGATTGCCCCATCTTCCTTCCAAGGAGTGGCTGGTGGGTTTGAACCGCCAGCCTTCTGGTTAGAAGTCAAGTGCCTTAGGCACTATGCTACCAGAGCTCCCATTATTATCATTATCCTCCCCTTTTAAAACTTTTCTTCTTATCCTAACTTGCCAAATGTGTCTTTTTCTCAGTAATTCCCTTTCAAAGCACTTTACAGAAGCATAGTGGAAAATAGAAAAAAGCACATTGAAAGCACTGAACTTTAATATTTCAAAGCAAAGACTACCACTCATCTCTCAGTTTGTTGTAATGTGGTTGCTTGTGGGCTGCTATAATACTAGAAGCTATGCCACTAGTATTTCAAATACCATCAGAGTCATCTATGGTGGAGATTTCAGCAGGGCTTCCAGACTGAGACAAACTAGGAAGAAAGTCCTGATAATCTACTTTTGAAAATTAGCCAATGAAAATCTTAAGGTTCACACTACATTGGTCAACTCATTTTTGGACATATCTTCAAGAGTAATCAATTGGAGGAGAAAGACATCAGGTTCTTTGAAGTAGAGGGCCAGTGAAAGCAAATTAGATGCTTGGTGAGATGGATTGACACAATAGCTTCAGTGATGAACTTCAACATGCCGGTAATCATGAGGATGCTGTAGGACCAGACAATGTTTCCTTCTGTTGTACACAGATCACCATGTGTCAGACTTGACTAGCTGCCATATCTATCTATCTGTCTGTCTATCATCTATCTAAAAATGTCTGCAGCTTTAATTTAATTAGCATATGTGGAAAAACTACAGCCTACGGAGTCCAGGATTTTCCACTAGTGATGAGTATATAGGGGAGCTCTGACGTTGGAGTGCCTAAGGCATTTGACTGCTAATCAGAAGGGTGGTAGTTCAAACTCACCAGCCACTCCTCAGAAGGAAGACTGGGCAATCTACTTCCATAGAGATACCGCTTTGGAAACCCAAAGAGGGGTCGCTATGAGTCAGATTCGACTCAACAGCAGTGAGATTTTTTTTTTTTTTTTTTTTAATATGAGGATACATTAATGTAACAGCAGCCCTTACTGCTGACTTGCAGTGATATTCCCGCAATCCTAATTCAACCCTGTGACACCTCATACCCATGGTTTCTGTGCCATTTCTCCTCTTTTCCCCTTTCTACCATCTATTTTAGCCACCATATCCATTTAGTTTCCCTCAGAATGAGAATTCTAATTAGAATTTCTCAAGAAACTTATCTTCCCCATCTTCCATTCCATTTCTTATAATCTTTACTAAAAAAAAAAAGACACATTGAATACTGTTGATGTATCAAGAAAGATGAATTCTGCAAAAAGGCCATTGGATTTATGATGGATGCCACTAGTGGCCTTGATAAGAAGCAGTTTCAGTGAAGCAATGGGTGTAAAAACTTGATTAAAATGAAAGGTAGTACAGAAAGAGAAAAATTGGAAGCAGCAAGTTTAGACAACTTTTTCAAAGATTACCTGAATAATATATGTTCAGTTTCCCATGTATTGAACATGTGTGCCACAGATTACCATGTAGCCAATGATCCTCTATATATCTTGGACAATGTATGTAAACAGTATACAACATCTGTCATATAGTGAGCACTCTATGATACCTTGCAGTTGTTGTTAACCTCTGGAAAAGTTCCAGAAAAAGGCAAATTTTTTAGTCACTTCTTGTTTCAAATTCTTGTGCATTTAATGTAAAATAAATAAAAATAAAACAGTTTAGCCTCTGCTTCAGATTCATCCTAGCTTCAATGATTTGAACAAAGATCAGCAGTTCAATTGGACCATTTGATGAGGTAAAAGTGTGGGGGGAGGGTGTTAATGGGTGTTCATTGTCATAGAGTTTAGAGTCTCACACAGAACTTGATCCTTTGACTACTCTTGCTCTCTTGGAAAGTTGTAATTCTTTTCTTAGCTTTTATTTCAAGCACTGGTGGCTACTGCCTTCAAGCCTAGAGCCTCACAATTACTGTCATATTTCTCTGTGGGAGGAGGAATTATGATGACTGTACAGAAGTTGGTTGTATATTCTCCATTGAGACCCAGAGGATATGTGGCCCATAACCCACTAGTGTCCCAGTTGACAACCTATACATTGTTCCAGAGTTGAATGCAAGTTGATTGGAAATAACCTCAATAGTGAACTCCAAATATCATGCTATAAAAGAGAAACAGGAAAAAAAAAAAAATCTCTCTTTCACATACACAAATACACACAATCACACAAGACTTGGTGGCAGCCCTGGCATTCGTCCTTTCTGATTTTTAATTTGGGTCTGTTTTTAGAAATAAAAAAGCATGTACCATAAATCCTGTTAACTTAATGGGAGCATTTTTCTCCCCTGTAGCTCAAGCTACAAGTGTTTCTAAGCAGCCAGTCTTTATGCATAAATTGCAGTGAAGAGCTTCAAGCTCATTCAAAATGGAAGTGGTGTTTAGTGAGATTGGGAGAAGGGATGCATTTTCAACTAATAAATAATCATCATTTGTGCCTACTTGGAAAATAGATTTCTTGTTGAATAATATTTTAATATATAATATCTTGAAATGAGATTACCATTAATAATTTAAGTGTAACTTGCCATATAAATCCTACAAATATGTACATACATGTGGCCTAAACTACTCTCTGGAGCTGCATTTTCCTGCTTAAATTACCTTAAGGAGAAACCCATTTAGGTGATATTAGGGCTGGTTAAGGGAGAGGATAATGAGCAGGGCAGAGTGTGAAGCCTGTCTATTCTGACTTCCCTCTTTTGCCAGGCTGGGGAGCTTGTTGGACAAATGTGCCTGGTGTCTTCCACATTCTTAGGTCAGACTTCTGGGTGATTGGTGAAGATCTAGGAGTAAGACAAAGTCAGATTCATCCTAAATATGATCCATAGCACATAAGAGGCTCCTAGACTAATCTACTGTGCCACTGTATCTGAATTTCAATCAGGAAGAACAAATCTCTCAGAATCCTTGTGTATGCCAGTGGTATCACGCTGACCTTTGAATTACAAATAGATAGTGAGAAAGAAATCCCAGGAGAAGGCAATACCCATTAAATAACAATTATGAAAAGCTGTTTGCCTTTTGGAATGGCTTTTCCCATAATGAGGATATGACCAAGTTGGGAGGCTGGGGAATGATGAGACTCATGTTGCAGAGTTCCTAATTCTGAATTATTCATGTCTGAAATGGAGAGAAATCCTCCAAACGGGGCTAAGGAGAGAAAGTCAAGGAGGCCCAGGGGGCTTTCTTAAGGCCAGGGCTTAGACAAAAAGGGCCATGGAGACTGTGCTAAGAATCTGGAAGAATTAGACTGAAAACCAGCTTCTTTTCTTCATGAGAATTTAAATCATTTGAGTATGATTCAGCCTAGTTTGGTTATATGTCTGAGTTACCTAAGTAAATCCAGTTCTATAAAAGGCTTTATTCTAATAAATTATGATCATTTCTCAATATTAATTACTTTTTAATCTGTTCAGAAAATATTGTGTGTATCATTTCTCTTGTTTATAATATATTAAAAAGGGTGCTCTTGTGGTGTAGTGGTTAAGGTGTTCAACTGCTAATTAAAAGGTCAGTAGTTCACACCTACCAACCACTCTGTGGGAGAAAGATAAAGCAAATCATCATTGTAGCCTTAGAAAACCTATGGTGCAGTTCTACTCTGTCTTAGAGTATTGCTATGAATCAGAATTGACTTGATGGCAGTGGGTTTGATTTTCTGGTTTGGTATATTAAGAATTCTTAAGTTGAACTACAATATGGAATGGCTGAGGTATGGTCATATTTCATCTTCAAATCTAGTCCTTTCATATAGTTTGTAATAATAGACTCCACCTTAAACCACGGTACACCATATTGTCTAAGACTCCAGATTTTGAGGTGCAGTGGTCCTGAATTGAATCCCAGCTTGGCCCTCAACAAGTTATGTAGCAAATTATTTGACATTTTTTAACTCTGTTCCTCATTTGTAAAGTAGGAATAATGATACTTATCTAGCTCATAGAAATTGGGAGAGGATAAAAGGACAGACAGTGTTTAATACTTATCCCACCAGAATCAATTGCCATTGAGACAATCCTGACTCATGGTGAACGCATGTGTGTCGGAGTAGAAATGTTCTTCATAGGGCTTTCCATGGCTGATTTTGTGGAAGTAGATAACCAGACTTTCCAAGGTGCCTCTGGGTGGACTTAAACGCCCAAATGTTTGGTTAGCATCTGAATATAAAAGCCATTTGCACCACCAAAGAACTTTGTGCTTAACCCAATCCTTGATAAATGCCTCCACATTTGTTATTTGGCTTTTATTGCAGCATCAACATCAGCTTTGTTAAAAAGCAAAGATGTCACTTTGAGAAATAAGATGTGCCTGACCCAAACCATGGTATTTTCAATTGCCTTATATGCAGGTGAAAGCTGGATACTGAATAAGGAAGACCAGAGAATAATTGGCTCATTTGCACTATGGTATGTGCAAAAAATATTGGCTATCCCATGAACTGCCCAAAGAACAAACAAATCTGTCTTGGAAGAAGAACAGCTTCTTAGAAGGGAGAATGGCAAGATTTTATTTCACATACTTTGGACTTGTTACCAGAAAGGACCAGTCCCTAGAGAAGGACATCATGCCTGATAAAGTAGAGGGTCAGTGAAAAAAGGAAGATCTTCTGTGAAATGGATTGACACAGTAGCTGCAGCAATGAACTCAAGTATAGCAAGGATTGTGAGGGTGGTGCATGGCCGGGCAGAACACAGTTGTACATAGGGTTACCATCAGTCAGGACTGGCTTGACAACATCTAACAACAATAACAACTACAGCATCAAACGACTTTGAAATTCCAGTAGCTAATAATAGCAAACCATTAACTTATTGTTCTTGTTACATGATTGCTGCAAGTCTACTGTGATTCTGTTGGGTTCTACTTGGCTCAGTTGGGTTCCATGTGACTTTTCTGAATGAACAACTGTTCTCTAGAGCATACTGCTAGCATAGTAGAGAGCAGAAACTTAAGAGGGTGAGCAAAAACTCAAGCTGCCTCTTACAGTACCTGTTCAGAATTAGTACTTTAACACATCCACCCACCTTCCATTGATCAAAATAAAGCATGTGGTCAAGGCCAAATACATCAAAATAGGAAAGAGTGTTCCATCTCTTGGGAGGCAATGAAAAGTTGGAAACAATAATCCAATCTGCATAGTAATAATTTAATATTATTAGGTCATTAACATGGACTCATAAAATTTCAATTTGGTTTAAATTTTTGTGGTAACTAGGTGTTAAGGGACACTATATTTTAATCAAATTTATATCTGTAATTTTCATTCCATAAATATTAACCAGTTATAGTTGCTAGAGCTTATCATAATTGTAACATTGATAATCATGATAATTCAATATTGTTTATGGTAGAATGATAAGACCATTCTTTTTATAAACACACTTTGGTATGTACTTTGAGAAGCCCTGGTGGTATAGTGTTAAGAGCTCACCTCATAACTGCAAGGTCAACAGTTCAAATCTACCAGCCACTCTGTTGAAGAAAGATGTAGCAATCTGGTTCTGTAAAGATTATAGTCTTGAAAACTCTATGGGGAAGTTCTACTCTGCCCTACAAGGTTACTATGAGTTGGAATTGACTTGACAGCACACAAAAACAACATATGTACTTTATATGTGTTGTTGTCTTTAGGTGCCGTCAAGTCAGCTCAGACTCATAGTGACCCTTTATACAACAGAATGAAACACCACCAGGTCCTGCACCAGCTTCACAATCCTTGCTATACCTGAGCCCATCATTGTACCCACTGTGTCAGTCCAGGGCCTTCCTCTCCATTTTATTTTTTCATAACCCTCAATAGAAGTTCAGTGTCACCTAAGCAGTGAATCCTCCTTTTCCCCTCCCTCCCACTAGCCTTTGGAAACTACTAATAAACTTTTAATATTTGCCTATTCTAGACATTTCTTATAATAAATATCTTATATGTGATACAGTGCCTAAGGCATTTGACTGCTAACCAGAAGGTTGATGGTTCAAACTCACCAGCTACTCCATTGAAGAAAGATAGGGCAATCTACTTCCATAAAGATTTGTTGTATTGGAAACCCAGTAGCTATACCTGAGCCCACATTGCAGTCACTGTGTTGATCCATCTCATTGAGGGCCTTCCCCTTCTTTACTGACCCTCCACTTTACCAAGCATGACATCCTTCTCCAGGGAATGGTCCCTTCTGACAACATGACCAAAGCACGCAAGATGAAGTCTGGCCATTCTAGCTTCCAAGGAGCATTTTGGCTGCACTTCTTCCAGGACAGATTTGTTAATCCTTTTAGCAGACCATGGTACTAGACATGGTCTTGTGATAGGTGAGACATTGTTTAATGCATTTAAACTTGTTAATGGATCTTATCACCATCTCCATTATACAGACCCAGAGAGTTGAAATAATTAGGCCAAGGCTGTACAGCTAGTTAAGTGGTGGAGGCTAGTTTTAAAATAAGGCATTCAGGTATCAGAGCTTGCACTCTAACTGTATGCATTATTGCCTTTATAAAAATAAAATTGGAAAGCATAATTAACTTCAAAATGCCCACACTCACCTATGTGCAGGCTATCCAAAATTTCCAGTCTATCTCACACACAACAGATTTTAGAGATGAGTTCCTGTTCATGTTATTTTCTCTCTTAGCTTCCAAAGTTATTCACCCTCCTGTCACCATAACAACCCACAACCTGCAACACACTATTGGAATCGTTATCAAGAGAGGCAGAAGGGAGAAGTATTTGATGTATCTCTTCAGGGGTCCTCTCTGACATCTTTATCTCCTCCTGGTGAACTTTGGGCATCCTGTGATCTACGACACTGCCAATTAGGCTATAAACGGCCCAGCTGCCTCTGTGCACTCCTGACTTGTGGGAGCCCAGTAGGACATTTCACATCCATATGCATGCTCTCCCAATACCCAGCCTCCTGAATTCAGAACAGGAAGATCATCTAAGTTACACAAAACCTAGATGGAGTAAATAAGGGAAAAACACCAAATGCATCTGCCTATTTCTTCTTTATCACAAATTGCTGGAAGGTAGAGGGAGATAGAGAATGCTTCCAGATGACTTTCTCCTTGGTTAAGGAAATGAGGAAGCCAGAAATCAGTGCACTGCCCAGAACAGAGAACAAAGAAGAGAAAAATAAAATTTAGCAAATAGAATCTGGCTCTGGAAATCCCTATCCTTTAATCAGGAACTGAGGAGTTCTGGTGGTGCTGTGATTAAGAGCTCAGCGGCTAACCAAAAGGTCAGTGGTTCAAACTCAACAGCGGCTCTGTGGGAGAAAGATGTGGCAATCAGTTTCTGTAAAGATTACAGCCTTGATAGCCTTGTACAGCAGTTCTATTTTATCCTATAGGGTCTCTATGAGTTGCAATTGACTTGATGACAATGTGTTTTCCGGTCATCAAGAACCAAAATAGCTTTCCCTGTGCTCATATCTCTTACATTTTTTTTTTAATTGTGGAAAATACATATGTAACAAATTGTTTGCCTTTTCAACATTTTTCCCATGTACAGTTCAGTGACACCAGTGACATTAATTATCCTTACCATGTTGTTCAATAATTACCATTATCCATTTCCAAATTTTTCCATAACCCTCAATAGATGCTCGGTGTCACCTAAGCAGTGAATATCACTGCTTTGCCCTTGCCTCCCACTAGCCTCTGGAAACCACTAATAAACTTTTATTTCTGTATATTTGCCTATTCTAGATGGTTCTTATAAGTGGAATCATATAATAGTTGTCCCTTTGTGACTGACTTATTTTACTTAATATAATGCTTTCAAGGTTCATTCATATTGTAACATGTCTCAGAACTCCATTTCCCTTTATGGCTGGGAGAAAATTTGGAGGAATCCATATATCAGATAGAGTTCTGGTGGCTTAGTGGATAAGGCCTTTGGCTGCTACCTGGAAGGTCAGTGGTTCAAACCTACCAGCCGCTTGGTGGAAGGAAGATGGGCAATCTACCTCTGTAAAGCTTCAAAGCCTCAGAAATCCAGTAGGGATCGCTATAAGTCAGATTCAACTCAATGGCAGTGAGTTTGGTTTTTGTTTGAGTATACATCAGATAAAACCTCTTTTACACTATATATGTTATTTCACATATATAATGTGAAATAACATATGTTATATATGTTTTTTCCCTTTTATTAGATCTGCTTATCAAAAAATTATGCCATAACCACCTATTGAAAACATGTCAATATCATTTGCTAAGGTATTACCCATTTATATATAAGGTATTTAAAATCTGAGCTGCTCCTGGCCCCAGTGCTTCCTGTGTGACTGTAGAGAAGCCAATACACTTTGGGTTACAGTTTCTTCATGTGGAATTGAGAGTGATTGTGAATCTGCTTTTCAATACAGTGTTGTGTGAGAAGAGCAAATAAAATATTTTAAGAAAAACCTATACATAAATCATGAGTCTTGGGCTCCAGGAAGGATTTTTTATCAGGGTGGTATGAATGGTTAAGTGCTGGGCTACTAACCAAGAGGTTAGTGGTTCAAATTCACCCAGAGGTGACCTCAGAAGAAAGGTCTGGCAATCTACTTCAGAAAGATCAGTCACCATGAGTTGAAACTGACTCAATGGCTATGGGTTTAGTTTTTTTTTTTTTTTTTTAATGCATGTTATTGTTATTAATATACAAGGTATGTATTAATATACAGGCTATATTGGCTGTCTCATTCTTTAGATACAGATGAGTAAGACACAATCTACATTAGTTTTAAATTGCAAATCACTATTTACCCAACATTCAAACTACTCAGCAGCACTGGGTTTAGAAGTTGCATTTTTTATATTGATAGAAAAGTGTGTGAACCCAAGTTTCTCAACAAAACACACAAGTGTATTGTCACCAGCTGTAGTAATGACCAATTTTCTCAGATATTTTTCAATTTCCATTTTCTCTTGAGCTCTTCAGCCGAGAACATCAGCTGTTTAAAATATGACTGAATGAACACATTAGTTTGAGTAAAGTGCAAAATGCCCTTTCTTTCAGCAAGAATTAATTCTTCAGTGCTCTACTTCTAACTGTTCAGTAGCATCTCGGTGCAAATTATTGTTAAGTCAATACTCACGATGCCTCAGATATGTAATATCAGCAGTTCCACAATACTTCCTGTCAACAAATCTTGCTAACATATTCTTCAGTAATGCAAGATTTTACATGCACACACACACACACGTATTTATTGTTGTTAGTTGCTGCTGAGTTGGCTTTGACTCATAGTGACCCTCTGTACAACAGAATAAGAAAATGTCCTATCTATCTATCTATGTATCTATCTATCTATAGATATATTGGATGCTTCTGAAAGTGCTGCCTAGAGAAATTTTACAGACCCAGTTGTCCAATCTCAAATAGCAGGTTCCAGATGCCACATTGTTGTGTTCACTGCACTGATATGATACACAGAAAAGCCTGTAACGTCACCAGTACCCAGAATTATCTTATGGATAATTTTTTCTCTTAGATTTCAAAAAAAATCTATTCACTATGTCCCTGCATTCAGTCACAAAGAATGACATGTTAAAAGGAGATGTCAAATGCATCAACGAAAATATTTCTGCAGATTTCTAATATGTGGAAACTTTAGCACACTGATCTGTGTTCTCAGAAGCTTCACAAATGAGCTCTCACCAGTCACTAGATATTGGATATTTTATTTGTGAGAATCCAAAGGTAATTAAAGTGTTCACAACAGAAGAGAATACAAGCTTGTCACCCTGATCCAGTCACAATTGCACTCACACCATGGAGCCATTCAGACAGATGCTGTTACATGCTGTTATCACTGCTGGGAGCAATTCATTACTGATGGAACTGAAAAAAAAAAAAAAAAAAGTTTGAGAATGAGTTTCTTTATAGAGACATTACAAAGGATTTAAGGATCTGCTTTGATTGTAATCACTTTTATTGATTTATGTTTTGATGTGCTTTCTTGAATGATAGGGTGAAGGAGAGTCAGAGGTATTTGGTCAGGAGATTGATGAGCAACATCCTAACTTCCCTGCCATGATACCTTGTTTCTCTTTTCCTGATTCATTTATTGATTTTCCAAATACCTAAAGAATTCAAATATGTGACAGGTGCTATTCCAGAGGGTAAGGTTATGGCAGTAAAAAGAGAGGCAAAATCCCATAGAGTTTATTTTCTGTTGATAGAGGGAGAAAATAAAGTAAATGAATTGATATAAATTGAGATTTTTCATGGAGATAAATGACATGTAGAAAATAAATCAGGTAAGGGGTAAAAGATGACTTGGAGTTGATGAGCCACTTTTCATGGGGCAGATACAGAAGGAAATAAGAAAATATAGAAGATCTTCTAAAAAATGGCCAATGAAAATCCTGTGGATCACAGACCACTATCTGGGACTTTGACTCATTTACTTTGGCTATGTCATCAAGAAGGACTGATCACTGGAGAACATCATGTTTGGTAAAGAATAGAGTCACTGAAGGCAAGGGGAACACTCATTTGGCACAATGGTTACAACAATGGACTCATGCATACCAATGACCCTGAAGATGGGACAGGACCAGACCACATATCATTCTGTTGTATGTGTGATCACCGTGAGTGGGAGCCAAGTCTACAGCAACTAACAAGTTAGGGAAGACTTTCAGAGAAGGTGACAGGTCAGCAGAGACTTGATGGTGAGAAAGTGTGCCATCTAGGAAAGCCCAGAAATGGTGATATGCCTGGTACTCTGGAGAAGTAAGAAGGCCATCATGGCTTTAACAGGGAGAGTGGAAGACAGCATCTAAATAAATGAAAACAGGAGGTAGGCATAAAGGGAAAACTTTTAATTTTATTCTTAGTAAGATTGTGAAGTCTTTGGAGGTTTTTGAGTAAGGATGGACAAGTCCATGAGTGACATTATAAACAGTGTTAGTACAGACATCACACTTAAGAATGGACTCCCCCATGTATACTTTACAGTGTAGGAAAGGTTGAGAACTATAGCTTTAAAAACATTTTTGCAATATAAAAATATAAGGGAGGATATGATAGATAAGAAGAAATTGTTTCTTTGGCCCCATTTAACATTTGCTAAGCTGTACTTAAAATTCCACTTATAGTTCAAGTAACAAGAGTAGAGCAATTCACTAAGTAATACTATATTTATATACTCACTATTACACAATTTAATGAAAATGTGATGTCTGAAAGTAAATAGACATGGTGTAAATATCAATATCCTCATTAACTAGTTACTAAGGACAGGGCACACAGATGTGTGAAAATATGATTTTCACTTTGATTTTCTGACCTTATCTGATGCCTTGAAAGATAGAAATAATTCAACCAATTTCACATTACTCTCCTCTTGTTCTACTTCTCTTCCATGAAACTAAGGCTTTATTTAGTTTCCAAAGAATCTAATTCTGCCAAGATTGCTCCAGAGTGCCTCTAATGACACCCTTTGCTTACACTTCCACTTGGTGCCAGCAGCAACTTGCATCACCAAATTATTGTGAAGCTGAATGAAATAGAGTCATTCATCGAAGCTAAGTAAAAAATAAACAGTCAAAATTGCTTGTCAGTCTCAGTGGGGAAATGAAGGGCCGATTAAAGGTATCTTCCCTTTTAATAAGAAATTTTATTACTTTGGAGTGTGTTGTGTTCCCATTCCCAAATCAGCCAGCTGCCACATCACCTTTGTTGTTGTCTGAGCCTGTACACCAATGGTATGGTGTGTCCTCATACACAGGACCAATAATAGATGCTTGATGAATACTTTAAACTGGTGGGGCTGAAACAAAGCATCATGGAAGAATTTTGAGTCAGCTGTTGCTCTTTCTCTGTCTTTTTTACTTGCTCTCTAAGCTCTCCTGCTATTGCACTGATACTGTATAAATTGCTGAGATTACTAACTGCAGATGTGTCTTCTTCTTAGATCTAACAAATGGAAGGACCAATTGAAATAAGTAAAGTAGTTTTATTTCCAGGAACCAACATACTAGCAAAACAATATAAACTGACTTTAAGGAAAATAAAAAAAGAAAAAGGGAACTATTTTGGCTAATGATGTGTGATTACCTATACTAGAATTATTGGTTTTGTGTTGTTGTTAGTAGGCATGTAATGGTCTCTGATTTATGGTGACCCCATGTGCAATAGAACAAAAAACTTGCCCAATCCCGCACCGTCTTCCCAGTCATTGGTATTCTCAAATTCATTGTTGAGGCTGCTGTGTATATTGAGTGTCTTCCAACCTATGGGTTCATTTTCCAGCACAATATTGGACACTGTTCTATTGTAATCCATTTTTCATTGGTTAATTTTTGGAAGTAGATTTCCAGTCCTTTCATCCTGGACTGTCTTAATCTGGAAGCTCCACCGTGCATCATGGATAGCTCTGCTTATATTGAAATACTGATGACATAGCTTCGGGCTTCATACAACACTCAAGCCACCACAGTATGACAAAATGACAGATGAGTGATGGTCACTGATTTTAAATATTGGATAAAATTTCAATATTTCTCATCATGTTTCTCTCTACTTTCTGTTATACTTCTGTAAAATACATTGAAAAGGAAATACTTAATGACCAAAAACATATTTAACAAATTAAGATAAACAAAAAGGTTTTCAATTGAGGAAACTGATGGTCTTAGAAAGAGAGAAAAAAGGTCATTTATTTAAATAGGAACATAACTGTGAACACAATCCTTAACCAATCCCTTAAGATACAAAGGGCACATTAGCCTTGACTTTTTCTGTTTGTTCCAAATACATTGTTTTTCCATGGTTTTGTTCCAGCTTATCCTATACTTAACAGAGTCAGGAGAATGGGGGTTTAGGGAAAATTACATATTGTACCTTGAAAAGCAAGGGGTATTAGAGGGGCTAGCTAACTCTGAAAGCTAAATATCAGAAAGACACATTTTCAAAAGGAATTATAGATAAGTAGCATGTATTACAAGTACACATTTCCTGTTAGTGCCTCTGTAAGGAGCCAAAACGTGAAAAAGAAACACTGGCATCGAGTGCTACCAAAACTTCAAAAAGAAATGGCCTTGCTTTAGATGACTTCTATCCGTCCACTCATATAAAAACAACCCATCTTGTATTAATAATTCCTTTATGTGAACACTAATAATTAATACATATAATGTCTCAAATTGGACTTAGAATAATCTGCAAAAAATGATCCAGCAATGACAAGACACCATCTCGAAGCTCCTGGTTAGTGCATATCCAGAAACTGTATTCTGTTGGTGCTCCAGAAACGAATCCGTTTTTACCAGCTTTTTATTTTTTTTCCAGCTATTCAATAGGGGAGCAAATCATTGGAACTCACCAATGAGCTTGGTCTTGTGCCTGAGAGCCAAAGTGCAAGCATTGGGGAGTGGAATTAACCCATCTGTGGCTTTCTTCAGAGCCTCACAAATGCTCATCAGTCACTTCAGCTATTACCTGAAAACAGAATTTACCTCTCTTATCCAGGAAATGCTTATAAAGATGAAAATTTGAAATATTTTCCCTTCTCTTTTTATCCATCATTTCCAATAGGACATCAAAGTCAGTGGAGAAGAGGCCAACTCCAAGTGTTCAGTTGACCTTGATTTTCCTCATCTGAGGATTTCAATATATTCCCTTTGTCAAGTAACCCTGAACTTCCCCAGGCCCCTCAGAGAGGGGATCTCAAGCTTCAATTGTGCCTAGTGCACATCACCATGAAAACTGGCTGACCTTCAGTGTAGAGGAAGCCCACTTCTACAGTCAAGACTGTCAGGATGCCATAATTCAGCCTCAACATGCTCTGTATTCCTCCTGAGAAATTATTAAGAATTTCACACACGAATATGCACATGAATATGTGCATAAATATGTGCATGAATTTTCTTTTTTGTTGCTATATTTCATTATAATAATAGATTTTGAAATCAATTTTTAAAAGAAGAATTTTAAACATATACCAATGGTCATTGCAGCACTGACCACAATAGCAAAAAATGTGGAAACAACCCAAGTGTCCCACAACAGATGAATGGATAAAAAAAATGTAGTGCATACATAAAGTGGAACACTACTCACCAATAAAGAGAAATAAAAGTCCTGATCCATGTTACTACTTGGTTAAAATTTGAAAACATCATGCTGAGTGAAACAATTCAGTCACAAAATGGCAAATATTGTATGATCCCACTTATATGAAATGGGCACATGCATATAGGCCAAAGTTTATTATTGATTACCAAGGATAAGAGGTAGGAGGAAAGGGGTATCATTCCTAAGGAGGAATTGAGGTCCTCTTGATGGTGGAGAGTAATTTGGAAACAGATAGTAGTGATAGTTACATAACATGATGAACTTAATAAAGGTCATGGAATGATACATTTTTAAAAAATGTTGAATTAGCAAATGTTTTGTTATAGATGTTATAGATGTGAGCTCTGGTGGCATAGTGCCTAAGGAACTTGGCTGCTAACCAGAAAACTAGTGCTTCAAATCCACCAGCCACTCTTTGGAAGGAAGACTGGGCAATCTATTTCCGTAGAGATACTGCCTCGGAAACCCAAGGAGGGGTTGTTGTGAGTCAGATTCGACTCAATGGCAGTGAGCTTGCTTTTTGGGTGTTGTTTTGTTTTGTTTTGCTTTGCTTGTTATAGATAATTCACCATAATAAAATAATAAGAAAAGAAAAATTTCTTAAAATGTCTCAACAGCTTGAAATACAATCTATATTGCTATTTTTTTTCTTTAGATTTTGAGCATAAGACTATATAAGAATTATAGATACCAACTATATAAGTTAAGGTAAAACTAGCTGCTGTGACAAGCAACCCAAATAATTAATGGTTGAAATGAAATCTTTCTTTCCTAGCTCCCTGGCTTTACTGCCACATGATTCTGATCAACCTCTACATCTACCACAAATGGTGCTTTCAAGATCCAGTTTCATTCCAATGTATGGGTCCCAAAGTTGTCATTCTTGGCTCCCTCAAGCTGGTGCATCATGAATGGGAAGGTTTGACAAGCCACAGCTGGAGGAGGTGTATATTACTTCTGAACACACTGTGTTATCTAGAACACAATCACATTGTCACATCTAACTGGAAGAGACAAGAAAAAATAGCCAACTTGTATGTCCTGAGAGAAAAGGAAAGGAGATTGGTGAGCACCTATGTAGTCTGACACACAAACTTTATTAATAATGAAGATAAGCCCATATATATATATATATATATATATATATATTGCACATCATGTCTCATTTTCTCAAACAAAACTACTAAAATCTTTATCATATTATAAATAGACAAAGATCTGCATGAAACTAAATTTCCATGCAGAGAAAGTTGAGGATAGCCAATTCATGAATCGAGTCGCTAGGTAAAAATAAATAAATAAATAAATAGGCAACACCTGTCTATTTGCCTCATGTCATGCTCAAAATTTCAAACTTAATTTGATTTAAACCAACCTTAGTAAGAATATGTCACCATAAAACAAGTCCTTTACTTTAGGTTAAAACAACCACTTATATCAGTTATACAGCCTACTTGGCTAGCTCTATGAAAGAAGGAATTATTACATTAGCAAGACAGACATCCTTGCATGCTGACCCTACAGAAACATCTGCAAGGGAAAGAAAGCAGTATTTAAGCTTCAGAGCTCCCTCTGATATGACCATCCTCACTTGCCTTTGTAGTTTTCACTGACAAAGATACAGCTGCGTAGAAGGATACACAATCAAACTAAAGTCATGCTGCCCCCAGGAAATTGTACATAAAAATACATATCTCTTTCTCACACCCCACAGCTGCCACAGGAAAGTGACACTGTTGTCAGACTCTTAGGAAATTTCAAACATCACTGAATCTCTATAAATACAGGTAATTATCATGTCATGAGTGATAGCTTTTAAAAAGAAGCTTCAACTTACCTCTTGAAAAACTGTTGTGCTAGACATAAGACACCACACAAACTGTGAACATACTGTAGTTCTGCTGTGTTCAAACCCTACAGAAATGTCAAGAGCAGTAAGACCAGTAGGGTTATGATTTGCATCTTAGTTGGTGTGTTAGTTAAGGTCGTGTGTCAACTTGGCTGGGCCTGGTTGAGTGGCTGGGCAGCTGGCAGTCATTATTCCCTATGATGAGACTGGCAATCAGCTCCATAGTGGGATCTACCACAAGCAGCTGGGTAGCTGCTTTAGGGATGTGGTCTGCTTCCCATATATAAGAAGCAGCTTTGGGAATGGTCTCTAGTTTATGGCATGCTTGAACCCTGTATGTAGCCAACTTGTTGTTCGAACCTGCCATGCTCTGCTGATCTTGGGACTTTCAATGGGCTTAAATCAGTGGCTTTCCATGTTGTTTGGTAACATTGGAACTGTGTCTTTTTACTTGTAAACCTTGGGTTTTTCAGTTTCAGCAGCCAGCAGCTGTCTGAGTGAAGAAAAACCTCTAGCTTCACTGGGCTGCGAACAGGAGGCAAAGCTGAAGCCCAAGGTTGAGTGGCTTTTACCAAGCCCCTAGAGCCTGGCACTTTGAACTCAGACTTAAAGCCTCCAAACCATAAGAGAATAAACTCCTGTTTGTTAAAGCCATTCCATTTGTGGTATATTCTTGTCAGAGTACCACTAGGTAACCAAAATAATTGGTTAGCACAGAAAAGGGGCTGAGGGAAATGTTCAATGGAAGAGGTTAGGATTACCTACCTATATTATAGGGGGCAGTGGTGGGTCAGTGTCAAAATTCTCCCCTTTCATGCAGGAGATGCCATCATTCAACTCAACAACAGCTAACAACACCAACACCAGCCACCTACATTATAATTCAATATGTTAAAGTACATTTGTTTTCATTGGTCATGTTTGAGGAAATAGTAAACACTTTTTGCTATCAAAATCATGTAGGCTTTGAATAAAAATAATTATGAATGATTATTATTGTCGAAGAATTATCAGTATAAGCCCCATATGGGTAGGGAGATTTTTTTTTTTTATTTTATTTTTTTACTACATGTCTCCATTGCCTAAAACAACAGCTAGCCCAAGGTAGGTATTCAGTATATGAATAAGTTAATACTGGACTTCTAAAACAACTTATAGAGGAGGATAATGGCATAGTTCCATAAGTAAATATATATGTTTTTAAATAGCCCTGAATAGTAATAAAGGGGCCTGAGTGGTACAAGTTGTATATAATCAGTTGCTAACCTGCAGGTTGGGAGATCAAATCCACCCAGCAGATCCATGGAGAAAGGCTTTATGCTTCCATAAAGACTACAGCCAAGAAAACCCTATAGAGCAGTTATACTCTATAACACATGGGACCACCATGAGTCATAATCCATTTAAATAGTGACTGGAGTCCCTGGGTTATACAAATGGTAGACACCCTTGAATGCTAACTGAGGGCTAACAATTCAAATCCACCCCGAGACAGCTTAGAAGAAAATTCTGAGGATCTACTTCCAAAAACCAATCATTCATAACATAGACCACCAGGACAATGTTCTACATTCTACATTGGTGAGTATCTACTAGAGTCTTAAAAGCTTGTAAGCAGCCATCTAAGAGGTAACAATTGGTCTTTTCTTGTTTGGAGCAAAAACAGGGGAAGGAAAATCAAAGACTCAGAGAAACAATAAGTTCAAATAAATAATGGACCATGGAAATCAGAGCCTCTACTCCCCTGAAATCAGAAGAACTAGGTGGTGCTTGGCAACCACTACTGACTACTCTGATCAGGATCAGAATAGAAGGTGCTGGACAGAGAGAGGAAAAAAAAAGAACAAAATTAAAAGTCATAAGAAAGACCAGACTGACTGGTCTGACAGAGACTGGCAGAACCCCCAAAACTGTGGTGCTTAGACATCCTTCAAGCCTGGAACTGAACCCATCCCTGATGATCAACTTTAAGACAAATCATAGACAAATCTATAAGGTGAAGAGGGTGAAATGTACTCCTCAGAACAATTAACCAAATGAGACTAAAAGGGTAGAATTTACCCAAAAACAAAGCTCAGAAGGCAGGAAGGGGCAGGGACAGAGAATGAATGGAAACAGGGAACCAAGAAGGAAGTGGGAAGAGTTCTGTTACATTGAGAGGATTGCAACCAATGTCACAAAACAAAATGTGTATAAATTGTTGAATGGAAAAGTAATTTTCTGTGTAAACATTCATGCAAACTACAATAAAAAGTCAAAAAAGAAAAAAATTACTCATTGAAAAGCTTATGGAGCAGCACAGCTCTACTGTGACACACATGGAGTTGCTCTGAGTCAGAAGGAACTGGACAGCAACTGATGGGTTAACTAGTGTTTTATCAGCGTGAGTGATATGCCTTAGGTCTGAAACTTGAATAAAATGGAATTACTATACATACAGTCATGAGACAGGAGAGGGTCAAATGAAATTATGTTTTAAAATCCTTTTCAATAGAAAAAAACATATCACAACCATTGTCAGAAATTTATTTATTTGACTACTGCTGTAAGATCAGAGAAATGATTCTTAATTTGTCTCCCATCTTATAGGGTGTCCTTTATTGAAGTGGGGGAAAAAAAAGGCTTTCAAACTTAATTATATAATTCGTTTGTTATTGGCTGAGAAGTTGATTTTGAATGACTTGTGCCACTCAATCACTCTAAAAATACTTATGTAAATGAAACATTAATGCCAATTTAAAGTTTGATGAATATTTATAACAATGTATAGTTTAATGTAAAATTTATGATGCAACAGAATAATTTTATAAGCTATAAACAGTATATTGAGATGTCTTATAAAATAAATCCATCCAGTAAATTTAGGACTATACTATTTTATAGGCTTCAGAACTTAATTTTATTATTTATTTTACATTATCATAAATGTATATACTGGAGTTGCCTTTTCATCTTACATTTTTCATTGTTCTATAATTTATAGCATGTTGGTTACTTGGTTGACAATGCAACCTCCAATTATAATAATGTTCCTATAGAAAAATACTGATTCATAACAAAAAGTCTTCACAAAATGTCCACGTTTGTATTGCAGTACTACATCAGTGATTACCTATATCAGTGATCACTTAATGACTACCTGCAGCAGTGTAAGGAGAAAACATGGTAGCACAACAGAAGCGTTGTCATCATTGATCAGTGACACCTGCATGGGTATCAGAATGGAGAAAATTAGTACCCCATCTATCAGCCATCTCTGACCTATATTAACAAACATTTAAGAAGCAAAAACATGTTAGTCACTGCTCTACAGACCTGAATTAATTTAACTTTACAGAGTGCCTAATTCTCGCAGAGTTGTTTATTTACTAGAAGAAAACAACTCATTTCCTCTGAGTCCTCAAAATGTACAAAGGCAGGTGAATTAATTAGATAGCCTTTGGTTTAGTCAAACTTGCTTAAAACCTAAGGGAGATTTATTGGCTCACAAAAGTTGAAGTTTGTGGTGGTTTAGGCTTCAGGGTCAATTTGATCAGTGTCTCATTGACAATATTAAGGAACTGGTGACTTCTGTCTCTCTGCTTTGCCTTCCACACTATTAGCAAAGTGGCTACAGTAGCTCCAGGCTCCACAGTCACATACTATACCATTTATGATTGAGAGAACAAGGGCTTGCTCTATTATTGTAAGAACAAGGCAGGCATTTTTATTTTTATTTTATTTTATTTTTTGTGGCTCCATTAAGTCATAGGAAGACTCCTGAACTAATGGCTGTGGCAAGAGGAATAGTATATGCTAATTGACTTTTGCCATCCAGGTTCCACTCCTACAACATGGAATAGTCTCAGTTTCCCATGAATTTAATGGGTTATATACCCCATTATAGTAGTTAAAGTTATGTATCAACTTAGCTGGGCCTGGTTGAGTGGCTGGGTAGCTGGATGTAGTTATTCCCCATGATAAGAGTGATAATCAACTCCATGGTGGACTCTACTGTGAGCAGCTGAGTAGCTACCTCAGGGATGTAATCTGCTTCCAGTATGTAAGAAGAAGCTTTGAGAAAGGTCTCTGAGCTCTTTGGCATGCTTGGACCCTGCTTGTAGCCAAGTCTTCATTCAGCAGCCTGCCATGTTGCCTGCTGATCTTTGGGCTATTTCTGGTCTTGAACTAGTGGCCTGCCATGTTGCTTAATAATCTTGGGACTGTGTCATTTTACTCATCAACCTTGAGTTTGTCAGCCTCAGCAGCAAGCAGCTGCCTGAGTTAAGAGAAACTTTAGTGGACTAGGAACAACAGACAAAGTTGAATCTCAAGGTTGAGGGGCCTTCTTCCAGTCACCGGAGCTGGCACTTTGAACTCAGACTTCTAGGCTCCTAAACTGTAAGAGAATAAATCTCTGTTTGTTAAAGCCATCCACCTGTGATATTTTCTATTGGAACAGTACTAGAGAAGCAAAATACCCATCAAATATGTAAAAACTTATGTGAATAAAGGCTGGGTAGGCTGCCAAAATACAGCCATAGTGGTACAATGGTTACAGGCTCAGCTGTTAATGGAAAATTCAGTGGTTCAAACCCACACAGCCACTTTGTGGGGGAAAAAAATGACTGTCAATCTGCACCTATAAAAATAAAAGCCTAGAAAACCTTATAGGGTATTTCTACTCTGAGTTGGAATTGATTCAATGACACACAACAAGTGGCTGCCAGAAGTGTCTAATCTATTACCTAAGAGCTTGCCCTTAAGAAGTAAAACTACACAGAAGTTAGGAGCACAGACTTCTGTCATCTGAATACTGGCTCCTCCTCTTACTAGCGGCACAATCTTGACCAAATTACTTAAACTCTCTGTGGTTCACTTTTATAATCTGTCAAATGAGAATAAGAATAGTTCATATGTGCTGTATGGGAAATTAAATTCCTCTGTAAAGTTTCACAATAAAAAAAAAAAATTTAAAAAAAAGAATAGTCATATGACTGTGATGAGGACAAATGGAAATTATGTATGAGACAAATTTAGAATAATACCTGGCATATGGCAACTACGATACAACCCTTTGCTATTATTATTTTTGGTGGCCTTGATATATCATTGAAAGTTCTCTTTTTAAATTACGATGGTTTCCACTCTGACTACCAACCTAAAGGTTGGTGGCTCAAACTTCTCCAGTAGTGCTTTGGAAGAAAGACCTGGAGATTTGCTTCAGTGAAAAACAAAAACAAAAACTCCCATGGCGCTCAATTCTACACCGTAATGCAAAAGGTCACCATGAGTCAGAATTAATTTTATAGAAATAATGTTTTTTTTTTTTTTCCCCCTGTGTGGTTTTGATGTATAATTAACTTCCTGTAAAACGCAACGCAACCATTGCCATGGAGTCTGATCCGACTCACAGCAACCCCTCTTCGGGTTTCCGAGGCGGTATTACTACTGAAGTAGATTGCCCAACCTTCCGTCCGGGGGAGTGGCTGATGAGTTTGAACCGCCAGCCTTCTGGTTAGCAGTAAAGTGCCTTAGGCACTACACCACCGGATATTTATTAAAGATAAGATGGGATTTGCGAGCTAGGAGGATAGCAGCGGAAAATTCCCATCTACTTGCAGTCCATAGTCAGAAGTTTTCAGTAGCAATTGATAATGTATAATATGTCCTTCCTTTCTATGGAGAAAGCCTCACAATAAAACTGATATTAATTTGCCCTACTATCATACAAAGCAAAAAAAAATTAATCTCAATATACTGATATTATCATTTGCTAACTTTATACCTAGATTCAGCTTCTATATTCATTCTCTTTAAATAATATTGCACTCAGTGAAGAAATTATATTTTGTTATTTATTTTCAATCCTTGTTGAAAATGAGCCTTGCCCTATTGTCTAATTAAAGCCTTCTCCTTTTGCTCATGAAGCACATTGGAGAAAGCATTGTCAAGGATAGAAACTAGACACACTGAGAAAAAGACTAAGTAGCAAATCCTTAGACTCTGTTTTTCACTGATGGAAATTTTGTTTAAAAAAAATCCTCATCAAATGCATGGAAAAGGACATGGGGGAAAGGCAACCACAGGGAAGAAGTGGGAAGCGAGCTGTTAAATTATGGGGGATTGCAATCAATATCGTGAAACAAGATGTGTACAAACTGTTGTGTGGAAAATAAATTTACCAGTAAACTTTCATCCAAATCACAAAAAAGAAAAAAAAAAAGAAAGAAAGTCCTCATTGGCCTTAGCAGGTGAAATGCATGTAGAGGCAAGATGAGAATGTGGGGTGTTATTAACAAGATGAAGAGGTAGACTGATGTCTTATTGTAAAGAAGGTCTGAACCAACAGACCTTGGGAGACTGAAATGAGACCTTCTGTCCATCTTCCAAGCATTTGCTTTCACAGATCAGCTTTGTCCTCCCAGATCATCTTTCTCTCACTGCTGCTGGAGGCTTGGCTGTAATCAGCTCTTTTCTTCTCTTTACATCTCATCATGAAAGAGTAAAGAATCTCTTCCCTACCATCTCCAGTTAGGAAAAATCTGTAGGAAGAAGTCTCTTTGGACTAGCCTTGATCATATGCACATCCTTATGGCTAAAAGCATGTCTATTTTTTACATAAATGGGCACCAGTGTCAACTGCCATAATTGACTAATTCATGGTAACTTTATGTGAGTCACAGTAAAGTTGTGCTCCATAGGGTTTTCTATGGCTAATTTTTCAGAAGAAGATTGCTAAATCTTTCTTCCAAGGTGCTTGTGGTAGTTCAGTTTGTGTGTCAACTTGGCTGAGCCTGGTTGAGTGGCTGGACAGCTGGATGTAGTATTCTCCATAATGAGACTGGGAATCAACTCCATGGTAGAATCTACTTTGAGCAGCTGAATAGCTGTCTTTGGCATGTGGTCTGCTTCCTATATATAAGCAGAAGCCTTGGGGATGGTCTCAAGCTTATGGCATGCTTGAACCCTGCATGTTACCGTGTCATTTGTTGTTCAGCAGCCTGCCATGCTCTGCTGACTTTGGGACTTGCAATGGACTTAAATTAATAGCCTGCCTTGTGGTTTGGTAACATCGGGACTGTGCCATTTTATTTGTCAACCTTGGGCTTCTCAGCCTCAGCAGCCAGCAGCTGAGTGGAGAAACGCCTCTAACTTCAGTGGGCCAGGAGCTGGAGACAGAGCTGAAGCCCAGAGCTGAGGGGCCTTCACCTAGCCCCTAGAGCCTGGCACTTTGAACTTGGTCTTAAAGCCTCCAAATTGTAAGAGAATAAACTCCTGTTTGTTAAGGCCATCCCATTTATGGTATATATTCTTGTCAGAGTGGCACCAGGTAACCAGAACAGTGCTCTAGACAAACTTGAACCGCCAACCTTTCAGTAAGCCTTCAAATGTATTAACTATTTGCACCACCCAGATTCTTCTTATAAAGGGATGTTACTGTTATTACTGTCAAATCAGCCTCGACTCATGGCAACCTCATACACACAGGATCAGATCTTGTGATCCATAAGGTTTCCATTGGCTGATTTTTTACAAGTAGACCACCAGGACTTTTTTCTTTGTCTTAATCAGGAAACTCCACTGAAACCTATTCAGCATTGTAGCAACATGCAAATCTCTACTGACAGATGAGTGGTGGCTACACGTGAGGTGCGTTGTTGAAAGCAGAACCCGGAACTCTTGCATAGAAGGCAAGAATTCTATCACTGAATCACCAATGAGTGGAAAGAAAATAGTCATTAGAACTAGAGGAAGCTCGGGTGGTGTAGTGTCTAAGGCATCTGACTGCTAACCAGAAGGCTGTTAGTTCAAACCCACCAGCCATTCCTCAGAAGGAAGATTGGGCAATCTACTTCCATAGAGATACTGCCTCGGAAACCCAAAGAGGGGTCGCTATGAGTCAAATCGACTTGACAGTAGTGAATTTGGTTTGGTTTAAAGCTAGTAACTCGTAGTGGGAAGACAAAATAAATATTTACCTCTATCTTAACAGCTCTATAAGGCAGCCAGACAATTTTGACTTTGAAGAGTCCTGAACTATATCTTCATAGAGGTAGGAGGTAGCTAATCCACCCTTCATAGCCTTGTGATGTCCACATACATGTACATAGGACTGGACCAGGCCAAAAACCTGCTGAAAGACATGTGCTGTGGAAGAACCACAAGGATCCCTCTCAGAAACCTCCATCCAACATTGCCTTTGGGATTGATTATGCAGACCAGTCCCAGAAAAAATTTGTCATCTCACCAAGGGGCATTCTACTGCAGTTCGTTGACACATTTCTGAATCCTGCTCTATGTACAAAAAAAAAAAAAAAAAAAACGCACTGCCATCGAGTCAAATCCAAATAATAGCAACCCTTCCTTGGATTTCTGAGGTGGTATCTCTACAGAAGTAGATTGCTTAATTTTCCTTCTGAGAAGCGGCTGGTGGGCTTGAACCACCACCCTTCTGGCTAGCAGTCAAATGCCTTAGAAACTATGTCACCAGAGCTCCCACCCTATGTACAGGAGTCAGGAAATGGAAAGACTATAGCTGTGGAACATTCATTTGCTTATGTGGTATATATAATTGCTGATTAGTTTGGCACTTAGATATATGCTTTAACATTTTGCATATGAAATATTGATAAATGAACCCTGCAGGAACTCTAACTATGGCATTTCTGACTTGTCATAATGCTCTTTTTTTGCATTTCATAAAATCATTTTTAAAAAATAAAGGAACAAGTATTACCTAAGAGATCATGGAACAGCTGGGAGGACTGAGTTGTTTCTTAATAAGCAGAAGCACTGGATTCCTACTAGCCTTATCTTACATGTGACTGACACATTGTCAATTAAGAAATTGTTAGTCCATGGAACAAATGGTTAGGTGATTGACTACTATCAAAAATGGCAGTTTGAATCCAGTCAGAGGTACCACAGAAGAAAGAGCTGATGATGTCATTCTGAAAGACTGGAGCCATTGAAAACTGTCCAGGTCACAATTCTACTCTGAAACACATGAGTTTTCTCTGAGTCACTGTCAACTTGATGGCAATAGGTTAATCCATTCATCTGGCCTAGACTGTCAAATAAAACGACAGCATTATGTAATGAAATTGTGCTCTTTGTTCAAGACCTTTAGATAATTAATCAATTAATAAGTAGTGCCTAAGGCATTTGACTGCTAATCAGAAGGCTGGCAGTTCAAACCTCAGAATGAAGGTTGAGCAATCTACTTTCATAGTGATACCGCCTCAGAAACCCAATGAGGGGTCGTTGTAAGTCAGACCTGACTCAGCATCAGTGAGCTTGTTTTTTTTTGTTTTTGTTTTTGTGTTTCTTTTTGTTTTTCTTTTTTTCATATCTGTAGCACTATGCTGGACATTGTGAATGATATAACCTCTCAAAAGTATAGTGAGTCACATAAAAACATTAAATAAGTATTGGAGATCAGATTCTAAGTGGTAATGCAGAAAATAAATCAGTATGGGCTTAATATAGGCTGGATTGGTCAAGATAAATTTCTTGGAAGACACCAGACTTAAAATGGGTCTTGGATGATCGATAGGCAATGGGGGATTATTCAGAGTCTCTATTTCTGTGATTGGTATAGACATAGGGAGTTGAAATTATATTTGAGACAGTGTGAATAGCATGAACCAAACCACAAAGGTGATCTTAGAAGCCTGTGTGAGTGTAGGGAGCATAATGTGCAGTAAATCACGTTGGAAGGGTAGAGGGGAGGATGATGAGAACCAGACAAAAAGATTTTCACTTGGTACAAGGGTTTACTGAACAGGAAATTAATGAAAGCAATATTTTTTGGAAACTAAGTTGTATCACTCTGTATATTTGTGTGTGTATATATGTGTCTGTGAGAGAGAGAGTGGTCAATTGTTGAAAGGCAAAAGTAATAAGCCTGGTATTTATTGAAGATGTGATAATAAAGCCTTAACTTTAGGTAATGATGGAGACATAATAAGGCAGGTCATGAAGATATTTTCATAAAAGGGAACAACATGATGACATTTAGATATAAGAATTGGGTGAAAGAATCCCAACTCCATAATTTTTGGATAGGAAGACAGTTAAAAATTCATATATTGCTGTTCTTGTTGGGGCTTCTCCAAGTATCCAGCAGTTGAAAGAACTTGCTTCCAGTCCAGTCATTTGTTAGTGTGATTGGAAACATCTCAGCTTCTAAAATTACTCCATTTAACCTTTAGGGTTGAATGAATGTCATGATAGTCATGAGAAGTTCCTTAGATCTTTGTATTTCCATCTCCCAGCTTCTCTTTATTGATGCCTTCTCTCACAAAGACGAATAAAGTAAAGTGGCTTGAAGGAATGCTACCTCTAACAAAAAGAAAGAAAGAAAAAAGAAGAAAAAGTGTAGTATTTAAACGAAAGGTGATAGAACTGCTTTGTGAAATGAAACTCAATAGAATCAGAGGTAATTAACACTGTGTTATGATAACTAGAACAATAACACTTGTTTCTTTTAACCAGTAAGTTCTGAACTCAGAGTTCTTTCTGAAAAACATTTGTGTCTCTGCCTATACATATATGGTTGTAAACATACATATATTGCCATCAAGTTGATTCTGACTCATGGCAATCCATGTGTATCAGAGTAGAACTGTACTCCACAGGGTTTTCTGGAAGTAGATTGCCAGGCTATTTTTCCAAGACACCTCTGGGTGAAATCTAACCTTCAACCATTCAGTTGGAAGCTGAGCACATTAACGATTTCCACCACCCAAGGACTTCATATGTGTGTGTGTGTATGTGTATATGTATATAGGTATGTGTGTACATACACACACACACACATATGAAGAAGAAACTCTGGTGGCTTAGTGGATAAGGCATTGGTGGCTTATCAGAAAGTTGGCAGTTCAAACCCATCAGCTGTGATAAGACAATTTACTTCCATAAAGATTTACAGACTTGGAAACCCAATGGGGGTCACTATAGTCAGATTCCACTCAATGGCAGGTTTTTTTGGGGGGAGTGGGGGTATATATATATGAAAATCTGTCCAAAATGTTATAGAACTTCAGATTCCTATATCTTCAAACAATCTTCCTATATAAAATACATAGTTGATCTCAATTGTATTTAAAGTGCTGCCAGTTAATACACACCAGTAGTCACCAAATTGGATATTCAGATGTCACTAAATAAGAGTTTGTTACATTTCAGTTTTCAGCAAATTAGTGAAATCTAAATTCAATTTGAGTACTGAATTCAAGGCCTTAATCAATAGCTTGAATAAAAAGAAATGAATTGGGACTTTTCCCACTCTTTAAAACAAGTCAATTATATTTTAAAAAAGATTAATAATACCCCTTTGAAGAATAAGTCAAAAAACAATGTGTGGATTGGGGTACAGTGTGGAAGAAATGTTCAATTTCAAAAATGTTCATGAAGGAGTCAGTATCTCTGGGCTCCAAGTCCTTTTCTGTCACTAATCAGCTATGTAACAACAACAACAACAATCAGCTATGTGATCTTAGATAAGGCACATCATCCCAGTCACCCTGTTTGCTCATTTGTAAAATGAATAAGTTGAATGCAATGATCTCCACGATTCTTTGAATCTCAAACTCTTATAATAATCATTTTTAAATATTTGCAAACTAGTTGTTGGCATCAGTATTGTAGTGTGGGAAAACCAAGGTAATTAGTGTTCTTTTTCCTTTCGTATCACATTCTTGACCCTTTGACAAACTTAACATATACCATTGCTTCTCTCTCTCACTTTCCTGAGCTGAGTTGGCTTTTCTCAATGCTCTTGCCATCATTGATGACCTCTTCTCTGAACTCCACTCCTACTTTCAGATTGTCTAAGTACAATGTCTTATATATTTTTTGCTAACAACTTTTGTGATTGCCTTTTATCTCCCAATATAGTATATGAATTTTGTGGTATAGACCATGTCTTATATTTTCTTGTGTTCTCAACATCATCTGCCATAGTGTTAGGTAGGCACAAAGCATGTATTCAGCCAAATCATTACAGGTGGGAAGTTTGATACTTTTAATTAACTGAATCTTTCATTTTCATTTGAAGAACTCTTTGTCTAATGGGCTGAACCACAAGGAATTTATCAAACACAATATAAACGTTATACCTATAAAATCTGTCTTAAAAGAAATACAATGTTTATGTTCCTTAGAAGTGAGATGGGAAGACTCTGGCTCGCTTACTTTGGCCATGTCATCAAGAAAGGCCAATCACTTGCAAAGGTCACTGTCATTGGTAAAGTAGAGGGTCAGTGAAAATGAGGGAAATCCTCCATGAGATGGACACAAACAATGGATCATGCACAGGACCAGGTAACATTTCATTATTTTATATATAAGGTGACTATAAGTTAACACACTCTTGACAACAATTAAGAACAACACATGTACAACAACTAGGCGATAATAACATATTCCCTTCTGGAGTTCCAAGAGTATATACTCTTGAGACAGCACATTCTGTCATTTATTTAAAAAGACAATAGGTCCAACTTAATATTTTCATGATAAAAATAGTCACTGCCATCAAGTCAATTTCAATTCACAGCAACCCCATTTGGGTTTCTGAGGTGGTAAATCTTTATGCAAGTAGATTGCCCAGTCTTCCTTCCACAGAGTGGCTGGTGGGTTTGAACCACCAATCTTTTGGTTAGCAGTCAAGTGCCTTAGGCACTACATCACCAGAGCTCCTTTTTTGCACAATAAAGGGGACTTATTTTTAAAGATTTGAAGAATGAAAGAGTGAAATGAGTGGTTGGATGGATGTGTATATACACACACACACACATGCTGAAGAAGAGTTGTCTTCCTTTCTGTTTGTAAAATCACTTTATGTTGTTCTCAGAGATAGACTCTGACACATAGGAAACAACTGGTGGTATTGAATTATTGCATGTCAAGAGAGAGTAGCAAAAGAGTGAGGGCTTTTGGTGATGTAGGTTTTAAGATAACCAGCTCATGAGCTTCATTTTTATGATCCAGATACCTTATAAGGGATTTGTTTTCACATATCCACATACAAAAGGAATTGCCTAGATTCCCAAGAAATGACATAAGAAAGTGATATATCCCTTAAGTAGGAAGAAATCTAGGAGACTGCCTACCTAGTACAATGAAATGACCTCATTCACAGAAGAAATGCTGAGAGACTCCTTTTGATTAAATAAATCCTATAGTTTTCTACTCAACAAAACTCTTCCACACTTTAATGTAAAGCAAATAATTGTTTAACTTTAACATCACCTGTTTATTAATCCCATAATAAGAATTTCTTATCAAATATAAACTGTATTGTTGGTTTAGTTGCCCTTGAGTTGACCTGGACTCAAGACAGCCCCATACTCAACAGGATCTGACTGTGATAATCCAAAGAGTTTTTATTGACTGGTATTTGACAAAAGATCACCAGACCTTTCTTTGAAATAGCAACATTAAATTACATTAATATATATATATATATATACACACAGAGAGAGAGAGAGAGAATTAGATATATATGGAGTTAGATACATCTCTGGTCAAATCCCAGCTATATCCACACTAGCTTTGTGATTCTGTACAAGTCACCTAACTTCTTCATTCTTTTGTTCTCCTTACCTGTTGAATGGAGGATAGTCTAGCTTTCACTTTAACTGAGATAATTCATATGGAGCAAAAAAAAAAAAAAAAGTATTGTACATGCTGCAAGAGTGTCTGTGGAAGAGTTCTGTTAACTTTTACTAAATGAATGTGAAAATAGCCACTTGGAGTCTTAATTTATTCAAATCAACAAATATTAGGGGGGGAAAGCATCTAAATCACCAGATGGTTCTAAGCTATGTAAGAAAAGGAACTACTCTATTTAAAATCACACAAAACTACCTAATATCATTTACATTGAAGGAAAGAAAAATAACCTTTGTGGACTTAAAAGGAAAATTTTATCAATGCTATTATTAGCTCTCTTTTCAAGGCCCTCATCACAAAAACAAAATTAATAATGTAGTAAGTCATTTATTGCTGTTCTTCTAAGAACTTCTAGCAATTGTATCCCTGCATGTTAAGAGAGGAGATCTAATAAAGCTTGTTATCAGGTTGAATCAATGCAAGACAGAGAGGCAAGTATATTTTAAAAGACAGCAGAAAGGACATTTAATGAATTCAGTCAACCTCTTACGATCTGTATTCAGGACTCATCATGGTGAGTAGATGCAATCTACTCTCTATAATTTGTTTTAAAAGTACTTTGGGGAAACATGAGTACAAAAGCAAAAGAAGACAACATGTTCATCATTGGGGTTAAAAAGCAACAAACTGGAAAAAAAAAAAGAAAAAAGAACTTTGACTCATCACTAAAAACAATAGTTAAGGCATTTGGCTGCTAAAAAAAAAGGTCATGGTCCGAACACCCTAGCTGCTCTGCAGAAGAAAGTTGAAGCAGTCTGCTTCCATGAAGATTTATAGCCCTGGAAACTCCATGGGGGCAGTTCTACTCTGTCCTATAGAGTTGCTATGCATCAGAATAGACTCAATGGCAGTGGGTTTGCTTTTTGGGAATACAGATCTGGATTCCATGAAGGATATTGGGGATTATATCTACTTAAACCAATAAATGAAACCCACTGCCATACAGGCTATTGCAACTCATGCAACCCTATAGGATAAAGAAGAACTGCTCTATAAGGTTTCCAAGGCTATAAATCTTTATAAAAGCAGTCTCATCTTTCTCCCTTGGAAGGGCTGGTGGCTTTAAACTGTCAATCTTTTTGGTTTGCAGCCAAATCCTTTAACCACTGTTCCACCAGAGCTCCCTGATTATATCTACGAGAAGGAGGAAGTAATTAGGAGAGGGTTAGTACATTGCTAGAAAAGCCTTCATCTACTGGAAGAAAACCTTGTAATTTTAATTCTAGAAGAGATCTGAATAAGACATTGTTAAAGAAGAAGAGAACAAGGAATACAATGTTGCCCTCTCTTTAGAATTCCTCAGTTTTTCAATGCAACTGTCCTTTTCAAATTGATCAGAAATCAAGGATTAATTTAGCCTGCTAGCTTTGAAAATTCAACCCTCTGCTTTCTTATATTGAGAAATGTAATTAATTACATGTGTATCATAGTTTAACTTAAAGAGTTTTGAGACTATGTGAAGGAATTACTTTGCCCAGGCAGGAATTTATCAATGAATGAAAAATGCAGGTGTGCATACCTAATGCACAGGTTCCTTGTGTACAGGGCTTCAATGTCACTCAAGCCTGACATTGCAGGAATAGATTTGTAATATGATCAACGGGAGACTGAAGCCAAATATTACTGCTTGTGGCAGCCTGTCAAATCAGAAATTCATTCATACATGTCACAAGTGCTGCATCTCAAAACACTTGATGGGTAGCAATTACTTTATGGCCACTAATGCTTTCTGCGTGGCTTCCTCTTCCCTTGAAGACATAAAGTGGACTAGAAACATTTCTCAAGCAAGTTTAAAGGCATGAATGCTACTTTTCCCCATACAGCACTGTGGGTCAGTATATTTCTGGGCTCCCTTCCGTATTCTTTATTTAGAGCTAAGGACCCTGTCTTGCTAGCAGCTTGAAACCCACAGCATACAGGCTATTACAATTCATGCAACCCTATAGGATAGCTCAGAACTGCTCCATAAGGTTTCTAAGGCTATAAATCTTTACGAAAGCAGACAGTCTCATCTTCTCCCTGGGAAGGGCTGGTGGCTTTGAACTGTCAATCTTTTTGGTTAGCAGCCAAATGCTTTAACGACTGTACCACCATAGCTCCCTGATTATATCTACCAGAAGGAGGAAGCAATTAGGAAAGAGTTAATACATTGCTAGAAAAGCCTTCATCTACTGGAAGAAAACCTTGTTGTTGTTGTTGTTAGGTGCCATCGAGTCATCTCCAGACTCATAGCGACCTTATGTACAATAGAACGAAACACTGCCCAGTCCTGTGCCAGCTTCATGATCACTGCTATACCTGAGCCCATCATTGCAACCACTGTGTCAATCCATCTTGTTGAGGGCCTTGCACTTTTTTGTTGACTCTCCACTTCAGCAAGCATGACATCCTTCTCCCAGGGAACGGTCCCTTCTGACAACATGACCAAAGTAGGTGAGATGAAGTCTGGCCATTCTCACTTCCAAGGAGCATTCTGGCTGCACCTCTTCCAGGACAGATTTGTTAGTTCTTTTAGCAGTTCACAGTACTTTCAGCATTCTTCACCAATACCACAATTCAAAAGCATCAACTCTTCTTTGCTCTTCCTTATACATTGTCTGGCTCTCACATGCATATGGGGTGATTGAAAATGTCATGGCTCAGGTTAGGGACAACTTAGTCTTCAAGGTCAAGGAGATATCTTTACTCTTCTGCACTTGAAAGAGGTCTTTTGCAACAGAGTTGCCAAGTGCAATACGTCTTTTGATGTCTTGACTGCTGCTTCTATTGGCTGTGATAGTAGAACCAAATAATATGAAGTATTTGACAAGTTAAATCTTTTCTCCATTCATCGTGATGCTGCTTATTGGTCCAGTTGTGAGGATTTTTGTTTTCTTTATATTGAACTGTAATCCATACTGCAGACTAAAGTCTTTAATTTTCATCAGTAAATGCGACAAGTCATCTTCACTTTCAGCAAACAAACTTGTATCATCTGCATATTACAGGTTGGTAATGATTCCTCCTCCAATCCTGATGCCATGTTCTTCTTCATATAGTCTAGCTTCTCGGATTATTTACTCTGCATACAAGTTGAATAAGTATGGTGAAAGGATACAACCCTGACACACTCCCTTCCTGATGTTAAACCATGCTGTATCCCCTTGTTCTGTTCGAACGACAGTCTCCTGGTCTATGCAGAGGTTCCTCGTGGGTACGGTTCAATGTTCTGAAATTCCCATTCTTCTCAATGTTATCCACAAAGTGTTATGATCCACACAGTCAGGTGCTTTTGTATAGTCACTAAAATACAAGTAATCATCTATCTAGTATTCTCTGCTTTCAGCCAAGATCATCTGGCATCAGCTATGATATCCTTCACTCCACATCCCCTTCTGAATCCAGTGTGCATTTCTGGAAGTTCTCTTTCAATATACTGCTGCAACCATTTTTTAATTATCTTCAGTATGATTTTACTTACGTGTAATATTAATGATATTGTTTTATAATTTCCACTTTATGTGGGACCACCTTTCTTTGGAATGGGTACAAATATGGCTCTCTTCCAGTCAGTTGGTCAGGTAGCTCTCTTCCAAATCTCTTGGCATAGCCAAGTGAGTGTCTCCAGCAGTACATCCATTTGTTGAAACATCTCAATGGGTATTCCATCAATTGCCAGAGCCTTGTTTTTCACCAACTCCTTCAGTGAAGCTTCAAGTTCTTCCTTAAATACCATTGGTTCTTGATCATATGCCACCTCCTGAAATGGATGATTATCTACCAATTCTTTTAGGTATAGTGACTCTGTTTATTCCTTCCACCTTCTTTTGATGTTTCCTGCATCATTCAACATATTGCCCACAGAATCTTTCAATACTTCAATTTGAGCCTTAAATTTTTTCTTCAGTTCTTTCAGCTTGAAAAATGTTGAACATGCTTTTCTCTTTTGGTTTTCTAATTCCAGGTCTTTGCACATTTCATTATAATAATTTTGTCTTCTCAAACTGCTCTTTGAAATCTTCTGTTCAGCTCTTTTATCCTGTTGATATTTTTCCATGTGCTTTTCTACTCTCTGTTCAATGGCAAGTTTCAGAGTCTCTTCTTATATCCATCTTAGTCTTTTTTTCCTTTCTTGTCTTTTTAATGATCTTTTGTTTTCTACATGGATGATATGCTTGATGTCATCCCACAACTCCTCTGTTTTTTGGTCATTGGTGTTCAGTACATCAAATCTATTCTTTAGATGGTCTCTAAATTCAGGAGGCATATATTCAAGATCATATTTTGGCTCTTGTGGGCTTGTTTTAATTGCCTTCAGCTTCAATCTGAACTTCCATATGAGCAATTGATGGTCTGTTCCACACTCAGCTCTTGGCCTTCTTTTGGCTGAAGATACTGACATTCTCCATGGCGTCTTACCACAGATGTAGTCAATCTGATCCTTGTGTACTCCATCTGGTGAAGTCTAAGGATATAGCAAACTGCTGTGTTGTCGAAAAAATGTATTTTCAATGAATAAGTCATTGGTCTTGCAAAATTCTATCATGCGATCTCCAACATTATTTCTATCACCAAGGCCATATTTCAGTCACCAACTACTGGTGCTTCTTCTTTGTTTCCAACTTTTGCATTACAATCACCAATGATAATTAACACATCTTGATTGCATGTTTGGTCAATTTCAAACTGCAGAAGTTGATAAAAATCTTCAGTTTCCTCATCTTTGGCTTTATTGGTTGGTAGGTCAATTTGAATAATAGTAGTATTAATGGGTCTTCCTTGTAGACATATAGATATTATCCTATTACTGACAGCATTGTACTTCAGGATAGATCTTGATACATTCTTTGTGGTGATGAATGCCATGCCATTCTTCTTCAATTTGACATTCCTGGCATAGCATTCTGATACAAAATGGTCAAAACCAGTCCATTTGAGCTGATTAATGCCTAGGATATCGATCTTTATGCATTCTATTTTATTTTTGACAACTTCCAATTTTACTAGATTCATACTTTATAGATTCCACATTCTGATTATTCATAGATGTTTGCAGCTGCTATTTTTCCAATTTTAAGTTGTGCCCCATCAGCAAATAGAGGTCCTGAAAGCTTTACTCCATCCAGGTCATTAAGATGGTCCCTACTTTGAGGAGGTTGCTTTTCCCCAGTCATATTTTGAGTGCCTTCTGACTTGAGAGACTTATCTTCTGGCACTATATCAAACTATGTTTTGCAGCTGTTGTTGTTGTTGTTATATGCTATCGAGTTGGACCCAACTCACAGTGACCCCTCCTTGGGTTTCCGAGGCAGTATCACTATGGAAGTAGATTGCCCCATATTCCTTCCAAGGAGTGGCTGGTGGGTTTGAACCTCTAGCCTTCTGGTTAGCAGTCAAGTGCCATAGGCACTATGCTACCAGAGCTCCCTGTTTTGGAGCTAGTCACCAAATTTTCCAGTAATATATCAGACAGTGTTTCACTGCTATTCATCGGGTTTTTACTGGCCAATTCTTTGAGAAGTAGATAGCCCTTTCCTTCTTCCAAGCCAGTCTGAGTCTGGAAGCTCCACTGAAACCTGACCACCATGGACCCTGCTGGTACTTGAAATACCAGTGGCATAGCCTCCAGCCTCCCAGTAACACACAAGCCACCAAGTATGACAAAATGACAGACGAGTGGTGGACAGATAATTATGTCCTTTGAAAAACAGTTACATAATTTCAAATTTCTACAAATTGTATATGTGTGAGTATGCGTTTACATAAAATTATTCAATAAATATGACTACAATTGCAAAATACACACAAAATTTTGAATAGTAAAAATTGAGCTCTATCCATTATTTCAAGAAATGTGTCTAAGAATTCTAAATAGGTAGAAATTGATAAAGTACATTTATCATTTAAAAAAAAAAAAATCTCACTGCCATGGAGTTGATCCTGACTCATAGAGACACCTCCTTGGGTTTCTAAGGTAGTATCTCTATGGAAGTAGATTGCCCAATCTTCCTTCCGAGGAGTGGCTGGTGGGTTTGAACTGCCAACCCTGGCTATATCATAAGGGTAATTAAATATACAAATTTGGCCATTTTCAAACTTTGTTACTTAATCTGCCATTGGTCAGATAGGCAGATTAAGTGAAGAAAGAGGGATTTGGGAGATCATGGAGAAAATTAGAGCTTATTCTCCAAATATAAGAAAATTTAAGCAAAGATTTGCAGGAAAGAATGAAAACATGAATCCTCTAACCTTCAGAACAGAAAATTCATGATATGCAAATAATCACAGTAGCAGATGAAAAACAGCAAATTAAGTAAATTGTTGGGAAATTTCAAAGTATATTTACTTACACAGTGATCAAAAGTTATTAATGTGTAGAAAGCACAATAGCAAGGTCAAAGAGTATTTGGGAAATGTCCTAGCTGTTGTCTTGAAAACTTGGATGAAATTATTTGCATCTGGGAAACTATTAAAAAAGAGATTTACATTAATTCAAGTCTGGGGTAATATGATAAAAACTAATTTCTCTTGCATTGATTGTGATATGAAAGGATTATTAATATTGATCCAATGTGAAGAAGATAAGAAAATTAGGCAGATGCATCAAAGGATATCTAGTGGTGTGAGACTTGGACTTAGGGACCAACAGTGATATGAGCTGTGATACGAAGAAAGCAACAGAGAAGGCTAAGCAGAGAAGAAGTTTCATACTGATTGACGTAGTAGTAAGAAATCAGAGAAAAATGGAAATCGCAGTCAATCATTCAGGCACAAGGAACACAGATCTAGGAAAGTCAAGAGCTTCCCAAGTGACAGGGTGACCTTACATCCTATTTGCCCAGGACCCAGCCTCAATTTATGTCTGTTTGTTTAGCACTCAAAAGTGTTCTGGTTTGGAAGATAAATTGTACAGTCAGGCTTCCAGGAAAGCAAATATAGAAGATGTGTTCTTTCATTAGTGGTTTCTAGACAAAATCTTATGAAAGAAGTATTAGCAATAACCAGGTTAGTTAGTTACTTAGGGACATAGTATTTGTTGGTGTCATTCAAGCTTTCTACTAGTCATGAAAAACTAATTGTACTGGGAAAAAAAAACTAATATATTTAGCCACATTTTCCTGTCTCTGGAAAAATCACAACTTCTAAAGGAATCAATTCCTCATAAATAATATATTTTATCCAACTGCCCTTTATCCAAGGTGCTATTCAGAAAGCAGGTCTCTCATATTGTTTAATTCACAGATTCCAAAAATTCTTTTGATGAGTCACTTTAACAGTGAGGATAATGTTTCATTGTTTGACAATTATGGAACAGTAATAGTTTAATCTGAACCCAAAATTACTTTCTATGGTAATATTTTAAGGTTGTGAAAATATTTGCTGGCTTTTTTGCTTCTCTTAAGCAGTATTGTCGACATGGAAACAGATTGAATTTCAATGAGGCACACTCTTGTCAGACTTTTAAAATTGATCTCTAAAAATATACCTGTTATTTCATTAATTTAATAATAATTATGGTTGCTATGAATTAAAGTTTCATAGTGATTTACAAAAATCATTTTCATATACATCATTATCACTGAATCTTATAAAATCTCTGGAATGCTGAAAAAAATAAAAAGAAAGAAAGAAAGAAAAACCCTAAGATGAAAAGAAAAAAAAAAAAATTATCAGTTGCAAGTGGTTACGCATTCAACTACTACCTGAAAGGTTTGGAGTTCAAATCCATTCAGTAGTCCCTCAGAAGACAGGCCTAGTGACATGCTTCTGAAAAGGCACAGCCTTAAAAACCCTATGGAGCAGTTCTACTCTGTTTACACTGGGTCTCCATGAGTTAGAATCGACTTGATGGCAATCTACCAACATAATTATCTAAATAAAAGCCTAATGTTTAGAAAAGTTGAATGATTGACCAGGGTCACTATGGCACGAAAAACAAGTTTTTATTATTTTGCCCATATACCGCTTAATTCTCATTAGATATTTTTTTTATGTGCTGTACATAAATGTGTGTTTTAATAACCATTATAATTTGGGCAAAGCCATGTTAAAATTGACATTTTGTCATCCATAAGGCAAAGTCTGTGAAGAATTTTAGTAAAGTGCATGGAAACTTTCAATTATCTTAAAACACATCCATTTGACACACAAATAAGTATACATGAATTATACATATATTTTAAAGCAACTCCTTTAAGGCCAGCTAAGGCAAATGTTCTAATCCTCTATTGATTGCACTTACTGAAAAGCAAGAGCATAAAAAAATTCAGCTGATTCTCTGGTCTTCTCTTAACCCTTTCTAGTTAACCTGAATCGTATATCCACTGAATGAATGACTAAATTATTAGGCTATTTCTCTTTCAATAAGGAAATTTGCTTTCCTTTCTCCATCTTCTTCTGTCATCCTCTTTGTTTAATAGAGTGGGAGTAGGAAAGAAAAGGCAGAAGGGAAGGAGGAGAATTAGAAGGAGAGGAGAGAGAGGGAGATTGATTGATTGTTTGACTGATCCCCACTGAAGACACACAAAAACCTTAACCTGAAAAATAGGAGAGGTATTTAGAGCTGAAGGAACCTTCTAGGCGACCCCAGTCACACGCATTATATTCTGAGTAATCCCTCCTGGTGTTGTCCAGGAGTGGCCTTAAATAGTAATATAATCATTATTCACATTGCACAAAAATAGTCTCAGTTAAGCATATCCACAAGGAATAGCCTTATGTTCAGGTCATCAGGAAAATCTCATTGATCCCCAATGGTGCATGACATGCAAGGTCCAAGTACAACAATGTGATGTGTGTATAAAAAGGAGAAATGACTCTCTACTCTCAATTATATGTGTTTCTATATGGCCATTTATGTGGGCTGGATCTCATTCACAACCTGAGTGTGAAGGAAAATTAATATGTGCTAACATGCAAAGGAGATGCAATACATAGAGAGTAGTAGGAAATAGTAACATTAAATAAGTTTTATTGCACTGTTATGAGATGAAAGTGGGATTTATTCCTCCCAAACTCTGAGGAAACTTATTAAAAAATTAAAAAGCACATGGTCTTTCTTTCCCCCATAAAACAATTACTCCTCATGCTATAAAGTTAAGCATAGTAAGTGCTGCTAATGAGGTTGTTTACATTTTTACTGTCACTTTCCTACCAAGACATGTCATGAATAGGAATAGATATGCTTCACAATATAGCCAAGCACGATGCCTTTGGAAGTCCATGCATCATGTTGCATTGAGCAAAGTAAAGAGAACGTTTCAGAACAGGCATATTTAATTAGCCATAGCTAAATCATCATCATACCACCAGCTGCTCTAATTGTATCTATTCAGCATACATTTATGGAGTGCCTACTGCGTACTTAGGACAAAACTTGCTTTTAGTGATGCTCTTGGATTTCACATGTTGAGAGGTCTGTGTCTTTTAGGAAATTACTTCACAATGATGGGAAATAGCAAAGCATGCTCGGAAAGAGAAAACGTACCTTTGGAAAGTAATTTTCTTACCTTACCCATGAGAAATTTCACATAATGGTGGTCATGAGGCCTTATCTAACACTGAACTAATAATTCCACCATATGTCCCATAATCATGGCAACCATAGGGATCCTGTCATTTTTCTACAAGTGGAACACTGAGAAAACACCTGTTACTCTAATAAACTCAAAGAATTTGTCTACTCAGGTAAACAAAAAACTTATATGATAGTTGGCTTCCAAATAAAAATGGGTCAAATTCCAAAATTTATGTGCCAATTACTATAATAAAACCTGAAACCTAATTTTTCTATTAACAATAGCATGAGTCATAATTCCAACTTATGCAGATTATGTTTTTAAATCAGAGTATAAATAAAAAATTGTATATAAACCAAAACTAATTGCCACTGAGTTTGGTCCTACTCATAGTGACCCTACAGGACAGAGTGGAATTGCCCCATAGGGTTTCCAAGGCTGTTCATCTTTACAGAAGCAGACTGCTTCATCTTTCTACCACACAGCAGCTGGTGGGTTAGAATGGCTGACCTTTTGGTTAGCAGCCAAATTCTTTAAACACTGTACCACCAGAGCTCCTCAAATTGTATATGGTCAATGAAAATCCTGTAAATGAACCAAAAATTCTAGAATACATGGCTTTGCTTATATATCTCAGTTCATTTATATGATTGTAAGTATTTATCACATTTAAAATATTATGAATATACAGTTCCAGGAAGAGATCTCATATTCAGAAATTAATGGACTTAAGAGCTTTCTTACTTAGAACTCTTCAATGAATAAATTATCGATTGACAGTTCTTGTTCGCATTCAACTTTTTTCTTCTCCTGTATACTGTTTCATCAAGGCCTCCAACTTTTCATTAGTCAATATTTTTTTAAGGCTTTCAATTGCTTTTAGTAGACTACTATGAACCCATCACTACTAATTGCCAACCTACCTGAAGAATGAATTTCTTTTCTTGCTAAGGCTAAGAATCCATTACAATCTCTGGGGCTTTGTTTTCATAAGATTCAACTTCATGCATTGACTGTTTCAGACTCATTGAATTATTGAACTATTTAAATTGTTCCTTCTCTTCAACTCTCTCTCTCCTTCTTTTCCTTTCTCCCTCCCTTGTGTGTGTGTGTGTGTGTGTGTGTTGGGGGGTTGTATAACTAAACCTAATCAGCCTGTCTTGACATTCAGTAGGAGTTATAATGTTATTCCATAGTAACTACTCCCTTGCAAATCAATATTCTTTCTCCAAGCATGGACACAAAGAAAGTCTCCATGGATTCCCTACCCCTGTGAGTAGAGAGTTGAGCTATTTCCAACTAATGGCATCCCCTGTGACAGAGTAAAATTGCCCCGTTTCTTGGCTATAAACTTTATGCAAGTGGATTGCCAGGTCTTTTCTCCCATAGAGCCTCTAGGTGGGCTCAAATTTCCAATCATTTTTTAGCAGCTAACTGCTTTGATATTTATACCACCAGGAAGACTAGGGAGTAGATAGAAGCAAGGAAAATTCTAATAGGGGCAGCAGTCTCCAGCATCAGTCAGTAACATATTATTCTGGCTTTTTCATGGGCCACCATGAGGCAGAATGACTCAACAGCAACTTTTCTTGTATTTTTTTTTTTTTTTTTTTTTTAATATGTCCTAAGAGATCCTATGGGCCCTGGCCTTAGGTTCCCTCTCAGTCTTTACTTAACACTACACTGTCCTCCAGATCCAGCCACAATGACTTCCTTCTGTTCCTGGAGTGCCCAACACTTTGTCCCTCAATACTTTGTCACTAATTGTTTTGATTGCTTCTCAGATCCTTAGAGAGGCCTTTCCAGACTAAAGTAAGTCCCCATTCTCCCATTATCTTATCACTTGTTTCCTTCTTCTTACCAAAACCTACACTTCCTTTAACTTAATTATTTATTTAAGACCTACATCCCCCAATTAGAATGTAAGTCCCCAAAGGCATGAGTATTCATTCACTGTTGTACCCCTGAACCTTGAATAGTATCTGTAAAAGACCAAAATCCACTGTCCTCCAGTCAATTTTGACTCATAGTGGACACGATAAGACATGGTAGAAAGGCCCCATAGGGTTTCCAAGGGTGTAAATCTTTACAGAAGCAGACTACCTCATCTTTCTCTCAAGGAGTGGCTGGTGGGTTTGAACTGAGGACCTTTTGATGAGCAGCAAAATGCTTTAACCACTGCTCCACTAGAGTGCCTTATCTGTAAAAGAGACATTCACTAAAACTTTGTTGAGTAAATAAATCAGTGAATAAGATGCATGAGCTTAAGCTGAACATTCATCATGAATTGCATCTTAACTTATATCATTTATTGGGTGTTTCTGCAGATAGTATCTATCGCACATATGGTGAAAGGAGACTTATGTAAGCATGTAGCACTGTTTGCCTGCTCTACACAGAAATTTTCATTTATCCATGAGCTTCACAAAGATTTGACTTGTAAGGATAAATGTATCCTATTAAACTCACTGCCATCGAGTTGGTCCCAACTCATAACGACCCCACCTTGTGTTTCTGCATAGTGTATAAGGCATTTGACTGCTAACCAGAAGGCTGGCAGTTCAAACCCACCAGCCACTCCTTGGAAGGCAGATTGGACAATCTACTTCTGTAGAGATACTGCCTTGGCACTATGCCATCAGAGCTCCTGAGCTATTTTTAAAATGCCCACATAATTTGGTAAGAATTGGTACTGCTTATAGGATACATTTATCCTTACATGATTGTTTCCTATGTTGTTGTTGTTAGGTGTCACCGTCATTTCTGACTCTTAGCGACCCTATGCATAGCAGAATGAAACACCGCCTAGTCCTGCACCAGCTTTGCAATCCTTGCTATACTTGAGTCCGTTGCCACAGTCACTGTGTTAATCTACCTTGTTGAGAGCCTTCCCCTCTTTCATCAACCCTCCACCTTACAAAGCATGGCATACATCCCTCTCCAGGGAATGGTCCCTTCTGATAACATGACCAAAGTAGGTGAGATGAAGTCTGGCCATTCTTGCTTCCGAGGAGCATTCTGGCTGCACTTCCTTCAGGACAGATCTGTTAGTTCTTTAAGCAGTCCACCGTCCTTTCAGCATTCTTCACCAGCACCACAACTCAAAAGCATCAACTCTTCTTCAGTATTCCTTATTCATTCTCCAGCTCTTACAGGTGTATGAGGTGATACATATTTATGGAAGTAGATTGCCCCATTTCCTTCCACAAATTCCTTAATAAAGAGAGAGTTTATCTCAAGATGATTGAAAAAGGGAGAAAGCTCCAACCATGAGATCTGCATGCATCTCAAAACTCAGGCAGAAGAAGACTTTTCCTTTATGTTGCTGTTGTCATTAGGTGCTGTTGAGTTGGTCCCAGCTCACAGTGACCCTTTGTACAATAGAATGAAACACTACCCAGTCCTGGGCCATCCTCACAATGTTTGAGCCCATTGTTGCAGCCACTGTGTTAAGCCAGTTTGTTGAGGGTCTTTTGTTTTTTTTCCTGGCCCTCTCCTTTACCAAATATGATATCCTTCTTCAGGAACTGGTCCCAATTGATAACATGCCCAAAGTACTTGAGACAAAATCTCATCATCCTCATTTCTAAGGAGCATTATGGCTGTACTTCTTTAAAGACAGATGTGTTCATTTTTCTGGCAGTCCATTGTACATTTAATATTCTTCACCAACACCATAATTCAAAGACATCAATTCACCTTCAGCCTTCCTTATTCATTGTCTATTTCTTTTACAGGGAGGAATACATCAGGCTAGAAATAACCAAACTGAGGGTAGATGTGAAATGAGCAGATGGCTTGATTGGAGAGTTGAGCAGATAGATGTTTTTCCCTGTGGGTTATTTTCTGGAGTGGTCAATAAGGAAAAGTTGCTTACCTTAGATGTCCCTAAAGACTGACAATGTGAACCCATGAAGTGGCACCTCAGAAAAAAAAAAAAAAAAAAAAGCCCTGTCAATCTGCTTCTGTGAAGATTATAGCAAAGAAAACCCAATGGAGCATGGTTCTACTCTGTAACACATAGGTCATCATCAACCATAATTAACTTCACAACAATGACATTTATTTTTGTTTTATGCTTTGGCTTTGGTTTTAATTTACCTTACATTCAAATTCATAATATTGTGGGAAAGAAATAAATTTAACTAAAATTCAGTCAAATCAAATTAATAGGCTTCCCCCCAAAAAAAAAGAATAGAAAAAAGATCAATGGAGACAAACAGTTTAGCTAATAGTTTATGAGACAAAGAATAGGAATTTGAAGGTCTTTGTCAGTCCTGGTGGTGCAGTGGTCAAAGTGCTTGGCCGCTAACCCAAAGGTTGGTGATTCAAATCCGCTGGCCGTTCTTCAGGAGAAAGATGTCACAGTCTGCTTCCATAAAACATTTATAACCCTAGGAAACCCATGGGAATGTTCTATTCTGTTCTAAAGGATTGCTACAATTCAGAAAAGACTGGGCCATGATGTTTTCTTTCTTTTTCTTTTGGTGTCTGTTCTCATCCTAGGTAAACTATGAAGTTATCCCCAAATCTTATCTAAGTCTTGTGGGGAAGGGTGGTTTTTGGCAGTAAGCCATTAGAATGAAGGGAGTTCCAAGACAATGAGATTCAGGTAAAGATCAATTTTGTCACCTCCAATGGTTTTCCAGTTCACTCGAAGTAAAATACTTTATTTTTGTGTTGGTGAAGAATACTGCGTATACCATGGGCTTCCAGTCTTACAGGAAATACAACCAGAATGTTCCTTAGAACCAAGGATGGCAAGACTTCAGCTAGCTTATGTTGGATACATCATCAGAAAAAAAAAAAAAAAAAAATTGCTGGAGAACTTCATGCTTGGTAAAATAGAAGACTAGCCGGAAAAAAAAAAAAAAAAAAAGAGGGAGCCCCTCAAAGAGACAGACTGACACTGTGGCTGGAACAACTGACTCAAATATACCTGAAGATGGCACAGGAGCAGGCAATTCCATGAATAGGAGTTGAATTGATGGTAACTAAAGACAACAGCAGACTATAGGTGATCTGACACTCCCTTTGATTCCTAGCTGCTCCACAGTAGGCATGTTTCTGCTCCAAGACTTCTGGTCTTGCTCATCCCTCTGCTTGATATGTTCTCCCAAATGTCTATATGACTTTCACTGACTTCAGATGTATGCTTCAGGTGAAAGTATCTTTCCACAAAGCCTATCTTGACCAATTTATATGTTAATAAGTCTTCATTTTACTTAGTGGAACTTATCATTATCTGGTGGCATGTATAGTCGTTGGCTTGTTTTGTTGTCAATCTACCTTGACAAACATATAAACTCTAGGAGGACAGGGACTTTGTCTCTTTCATTCATTGGTATATCACTAACACATACATCTATTTTTTAAAATGACTGGATGAATGAATGAATAAAAATGGAACTATATTTTTTCAGGGTGAGAAACTGCTTAAAGAATCATCAATTTATGTTTAAGAAGTTATTTTTCTTAGGAATCCAGGGGAAATGTGGGTCAAAATGAAAAACACTAAAATGAAGAGAGCCATAAAATTTGAGATCAATGTCTGACACTAGACATCACCAAACAAATGCATAATTTATTGAAATTTAAGTGAAACCACTAAAAAGATTGATATAAGTTTCTGTTACTCTACCAGATGACCAGTGTACAGATTGCATCACATTGGTAGGACTTAGCCTGCAGAGTGGTGTAATGCTCCTGTAGGCTAAAGAAGAAAATGTGAGAGAAATCTCTAAATCATCAGAAAACCAAAAGTAAGAAACAGTAATTAATTATGTTGTAAGAATAAATACATGATGTGTGTTCCAAATTTAAATAGACTGGATTAATCAAATGTCACACTGACATTTCTAATGATTGTACTGTGCAAATTCCATTACTGAGCAATACCTGCCAAGAGAAAAGTTACAGAGGATCAATTAAGTAAACAGAAAACTATCTTCTCCCTAGATAGTCCATGGATCTTACCATTTGTGGTGGTGCCTGGATCCTCTGAAAATTAAATAGGCATTTGCATAAGATTAATAACTCCTCCCGTTCTCCCTTGAGCCACCAAAACACTCCATGTTGCTTAACACCCTAGAGTTATCTAATATCTTTGAAAGAGAGAGACTTTTGATGATAAGAGCAAATTAAAAATGGCTTAATATGTCAGAGAGGATCATGGCATTCTAACATGAAGACCTCTGTATTAATAAACACCTGCAGTTTTCCCAAGATTAATGAGAAATATCTTGGCAGAATTCATCTGAGCAGTGAATTTGCCTGCTTATACTTATAGATCATCTTAAAATTGCCTGCTTGAGCACAGACAATGATATCATAAATGTGTATTTGAAACTAAATTTAAATTTTAGGGAAGCAATATCCATTCATTAAAGAGGAGGAAACAAATACATTACAATGAATCTCAGGTAACTGAAAGGGGCTGAATCTAGACATATCAAAGTGTCTCTTCTATGTGTGAGTTTGAGGACACAGTTATTCCAAAGAAAGCTATACATCAGTTGATCCCTTCAGAGGCACTCTTATCTGAGGGCTTAGGGGATGTGGGTTCAATTCCTGTACATAGAATCTTTTAAAACTGAGAAATCTTAGGTTAAAATTCTGAGATCAGCTGTAGGGTTTTACTGTATAGTGTCTTGCATTGGAAGGCTGGACTGGCAAGTGCTTCACAGAAACTACCTGATTTTAACAACCATTTACAGAGTCACTGAAGTCTCTGGGTGGCACAAATGGTTTGCTCTCAGCTACTAACCAAAAGTTTGGCCACTAGAATCCACCCAGAGGCACCATGGACAAAGGCTTCCATAAAGATAACAGCCAGGAAAACCCTATAGAGCTCAGTTTTTTGCTCTGGAACACGTGAGGCTGCTATGAATCAGAATCAGTTTGATGCCAATGGGTTTTCATTTATTTAATTAATTTATTTTTTTTTTAATAGAGTCATCGTTGTTCTGCTCAGGCCATTTTGGTACCATAAGGATCTTGATTGACCGTGGCAATGATCCAGATGCTTTTCTATGTAAATTTCTATTTTAAAAGCAAAGATAGTGAAAGAAGACAGACACTGAAAATCATAAATTGAATAAATCCACGTACATGAAATTCAAAACTAAGCCAAACTTAACTATGGTGATAGAATTGATTGGTGTCATGGGTTGAATGATATCTATGCTCTCACTCTCAAACCTTGTGAACATGACTTATTTGGGAAAGGAATCTTTGCAGACATAAGTTAAAATTTCAATTTAAGGTCATCCTGAATTACTCTGATGGATCCTAAATTGAATGACAAGTGTCCTCGTAAGAGAGACACAGGGAGAAAGAAGAGAAGATCACATGAAGATGGATGTAGAGACTGGAGTGATGCAGCCACATGCCACGGAATGCCTGGAGCCACCAGTAGCTGGAACTGGCAAGATAAGTTTCTCTCCTAGAGCCTCCAGAGGGAGTCCAGTCCTGCTCACATCTTGATTTCAAGAACAGTAAGAGAATATATTTCTCTTGTTTTAAGTCACTAGGTTTATAGCAATTTCTTACTGAAGTCCTAAGAACCTAACATAAGAAGTTACCTCCAATCAGAAGAGGTATACAAGAAAATTCTAAGGAGTGTGGAAAATGTACTAATCCTTCTGGGAGGTGGCTACAAGAGTACACAGAGTAGACACTTGAGGTCAGTGTATTTTATGCACTTTAGAATGTGTATGATATAACTCAATTTCAAACTAAGTAAATAAAATAAAATGGGATAACTTTAAAAGCAAAAATAAATACTAGAATTTATTCCAATGTTTTAGTCAACTAGTATCTTCAACTAGTTGACTAATAGCTGTGTAGTCAACTAGTAGCTGTGTATTCAAGAAAATATTGACTTAGAACCTGGTTATACTAGTGTTATTTTGTTAGGAACAAAGATGTATCATCAATCACCACACACTTTTAAGTATATGAGAAAAACTTGGTATCACAGGGAACTATTTTGTAATTGTTTATGGTGTGACTAATTATTCCATGTTTACTTTATTATTTTTTAATATCAATAATAACTGTCAAGACCATAAGCCACATTATTATTTGGCCTGAATAGGATTTAGACTATATTTTCTTTATATGGACCTTCTCATATTCAGCTTATAAGCCACAAAATCAGACAACAGGGCAAGGTCCTTGATTATTCCATAACATTTTTTTTAATTGCACTCTAATTTACTAAAATATATCTGAAACTTTCTTTATGATCTCACAGTTAAAATTCACAAAATTTCAAAAATTTATCACATTATCATAAATAATGTAATATGAAGCAGTCAAATGTCTTAGGCACTGTATCACCAGAGCTCCTTATTATAATGTGGGATAGTATTAATTAAGTAATTGCTAATTTATATTAAATTTAATCTTTATATGTAAAAATGAATCTTACATTAAAAGCAGGAAGCAAGGAAACACCTCATGGGATTTGAATTATTTGGTCTGGAGGTTTAGGGTCACAGTTTCATGTGATATCCCAATTAATTAGCCTAATAATGGGTTTTGTGCTTGTGTTCCACATCTTACTTTATTGCCTGGAGTCTTAAAAACTTGAAAGGCCATCCAAGTTTCAAAAGTTGATCTCTATTCTCCTGGAGTAACAGAGGAAGGACAATCAGGAATAGGAGGAAGAAGTGGAATGTGTGGCTAAATGCCTCCATGAACAACTGGCTTCTTTGCCATGAGACCAGAAGAACTGGATGGTGTCTGGCTACCATTACTGACATTTTGATAAAAGATTCTGTAGAAGAATACTGATCAAAAGGGAGAAAATGCAGAACATAATTTCAAATTCCCATGGCCTGTAGACTTTCTGGAACCATGGAGGCCAGATGAAGGCCTGAAATAATTGCCCAGAGATAATCTTTAAACCAAAAACATCTCCTGAATCTTGTTAAAATCCCAACAATGTTGTTGTTTTTAGGTTCTGTAGAGTTGGTTCAAACTCATAGTGATCCACTGTATAACAGAATGAAATACTGCCTGGTCCTGTGCCATCCTCACAATCTTTGCCTCGCTTGAGCCCGTAATTACAGCAATGTGTCAACTCATCTCATTAAAAGTCTTCTTTTTTGCAGACCATGCACTTTACCAAGCATGCTATCCTTCTTCAGGGACAACTAGTAAAGAATGCCTGCCTTGAGCATTGCACTCTTTTAAGATCTGTCTATAGGAGATCAAATTGACAACAGCAACTCGAAAGATTAGATAGGAACCTTAGGTGGCATTGAGTTTATGTTAACGGAGGAGAAATAACTCAGAAAAGGAGAGTAAGAAGGGTTTGACAATTCAAAAGATATAAACAATGTCACTGAAATGTATGTGTGGAAACTGCCAAATTGGTGTATGTGTATATTCTCAACAACAACAAAATAAAATAAATTATATTTTAAAAAAGTCAAAATAAACAAATGCAGACAAAATGAGTGCATATTTATATCACAGTGAAAAAGAGATTTCCTGTGTCTGTTATATTTCATTAAGTTGAAGTATCTCATAACCTACATATTTCCAAAATTTCAAAAATAGTTTTTTAATGGAACTATTTAATGGAACTTAAAAATGGCCTGTGAAAAGATTTTAAAACTACTAAATAACACAAACTATGCATCTTAAGGGAATAAGATATAGAATGTCTTACCCATTGTTAATAGAAATGAAAATTGGTACAGTTTCTATGGTGGGCAATTTGTCATTATCTAATAGAAATACAAATACATTTACCGATTGATTCAGCAAGTACACTTCTACACATATACTCACACATGTGCAAAAAGAAGTATGTGCAAGGTTATCTATTACAATATTTTTCATAACAGCAAAAATTTGGATAAACCTAAACCCTCATCAACATGAGGCTGTTAAAATATAGGATGTCCCATTCATGCAATGGAAAAATTGCAAAAGCTCCTTTTTTTAGTATAATTCCCTATAAACTTTAAACCAAGGAGAGAAAACAGAAAGTTCTCTAGAGTATGCTATTTTTCAAAAAGAAAGGGAGGGATTGTTTGCTCATAGCACTGACTGGTAGAGTCATAGAGTAGGAGAGAGACATTTTTTTAGACATATCCTTTGGTGTCTTTTAAATTTCAAACCAAATGACTGTACTCTTTACTCAAAAATAAATAAAATCAAAATTACAAGAAAGATAGCCTAAGCAAAAAAATATTAGTGGAAGTGGATAACCTAAACCCACTGCCATGGAGTTGGACCCGCCTCATAGCAACCCTTCCTTGGGTTTCCCAGGAAGTATCACTACGGAAGTAGATTGCCCAACCTTAAAATTCTAAAATGGTCTCAAGTATACACAGGAGTTTAGTATAATATATATGTGGCATTCTGAGTAAAAGAAAGACTAGTCAGCAAAAGTTGTTAGAAAAATGTAAACCAGACCTTGTATTACCCTCCTCTCTTCAAAGTTCATTCCACATGGATTAGAAAAATTTAATGTTAAACATTTGAATCATAAAATCCTGTAATAAAAGAGGTGTCAATGCACATAACATTTTGGGAATAAAAAGGACTAAGAATATGTGCCATGACAAAAGACAAAGTAATTAAATAAAACTATAAATACAGCACTATGCCACCAGAGCTCCCAAAAATATAAATATTCATAGCAAGTATTTTTAAATAAAAATTATTTTTAAAAGAAAATGTAAAAGCAAATAGTAGAAACTGTAAAATATATAACAAAGTTAATGTTTATTCAATAAACATCTAGTGTATAGCTACTAAGTGATAGAAAACAGGGAATAGATGTGAACAATAACATAAATAGTAAAACTACTAATAATATTCTAATAGAAAGATATTTACAAAGGACACAAACCAAAGATTCACACAAAAAATTTCAATGAATATATGTAAAGCATTTCATCTTTGTTAAAATCAAAGAATAAATATAAAAACCACATTGTAATATCAAATTTCAGTATTGGCAAAAATGAAAATGGAATCTCCCATTTTGGTCATCTATCGAAAAAACAAACTCACTGCAGTGGAGTCGGCTCTGACTCATAGCAAACCCTCCTTGGGTTTCTGTGATAGTTGGAGCTGTGTGTCAACTTGGCTCAACCACAATTCTGTGTGGTTTAAGCTGTTGTGATGTGGTTATTCCCATGATGGGATCAGATGATTATGTTTTGAGCAGCGAATCTGTTCAAAGGGAGTTTCCCTGGGGGTGTGACTTGCTTCCAGTATATCTATGGATATCCTGGGAAAAGAGACATTTCTCTGTGGATCAGGATTCTGTTGTGCTGCCTACAAATGTCCGTGAGCAAACAATCCACCGTTTGACCTGTAGATCTTGGATTTCTCAATTGTCGGAGTCAATAGCCAGTACACACCTGTGAACCTTGAGCTCCTCATCCCCTGCAGTTGCAAGAGCCAGGAAAAGCTTCCAGCTTGACCTTTAATCCAAAAACTTTGGACTTGCCAGCTTCTATAAGTGTATGAGCCATTTTCCTAAGATTAATTTCTCTCTCTCTCTCTCTCTCTCTCTCAGCTTTACTGGTTTTGTTTCTCTAGAGAACCCAGTCTAACACAGTTTCCAAGGCAGTATCACTATGGAAGTAGATTGCTCCATCTTCCTTCTGAGAAGTGGCTGGTGGGTTTGAACCGCCAGCCTTTTGGTTAGCAGTCAAGTGCCTTAGGCACCAGAGCTCCTATGGATATCTAGTTCTACTCTAACAGAAAATATCACAAATGTATGGTTTTGACAAACAGGACTTTATTCACTTATATTTTGAAAAAATACAATAAAAATAAACTCACTGCCATTGATTTGATTCCTTTGGGTTTCCAAAGCAGTAAATCTTTATGGAAGTAGATGGCCCCATCTTTCTTTTGCAGAGTGGCTGGTGGGTTTGAATCTCCAACCTTCTGATTAGCAGTCAGATACCTTAGGCACTACATCACCAGAGCTCCTGTTACAGTTTAGGAGGCTAGAAATCTGATTTCAAAGTGCCAGCTCTAGGGGCTGGGTGAAGGTTCCTTGACCTTCAGCTTCAGCTCTGCTTCTTGCTCCTGGCCCACTGAAGCTAGAGGCTTTTCTTAACTCAGGCAGCCAGGCAGCTTCTGCCTGTTGAGGCTGATAAACCCAAGGCCAACAAGTACTATGGCATGGTTCCAAGATTACCAAAAAACATGGCAGGCCATTAATTCAAATTCAGAAACTATCCCAACATCAGCAGGGCCAGCATGGCAGGTTGCTAAATGAAGACTTGGCTAAATGCAGGTTCCAAGCATTCCAAAAAGCTCAGAGACCTTTCTCGGTGCTTCTTTTTATATACCAGAAGCAGACCACATCCCTAAGGCAGCTACTCAGCTGCTCTAGTAGATTCCACCATGGAGTTGATTACCAATCTCCTCATGTACATCCAGTTACCCAACCACTCAAAACCAGGCCCAGCCAAGTTGACATATACCTTAACTGCTACACTCCCATACATTGTATGTGGGATACTGTCTAGTTTGTAGGAAAATCTGATAATGCCCATCAAAATAGAAAATATAGTATGACTTTGCAGAAGCCATTTCATATCTTAGATTTTATATTAAGGAAAAAAATGATCAAGTGACATAAGATCATATATGAATAATGATATACATTGCAACAATCTCAATGTATACTGCTAAACAGTGATTGATTAAGTGAAATGAAATAAAATAAAATACTAGGGAATTCCATAGAGCTATTAAAAGGGTTATGAGTTAGTTTTACTCATCAACTGGGAAAGATATGCATGCCATTTTGAGGAAATGGAGGTTCAAATCAGTGACCCTTAAAACAGGAAATCATGGGAAATAATTCCAGTGCAAATCTTCAATACTTATGTGATCCAGTTTTGTATAAACAGGACCATAAATAGGTGGACAGGCTGAATGATAAGGTATGTCTATGTAGTGGGAAGTGTGCCCATGACCATGTATAGAGTTGGCAGACAGTATTTCTACAAGTATATTTTTATGTTCTGTAAGAATTTCCAGGTATATAGTAAAGTTGACAAGGGACAACTGCTGCTGATACATACCCCAAAGAAAATTTCTCAAAAATCCATTAAGGGGCAAATAAGAAAATATTTGCTATAGTGTTGTACATAGAGGGCAACAAGTTGGTGGTGACCAAATACACATGAGTGAGGAATAGAAAGAGAAGGCAACCCATGAACTAGGCAGCCATTAGAAGTAATGGACTAGATAACAATAAGGATGGTGTCAAACAAAAACAATACTAAAACAGAAGGATATCTGTAAAATACTAATATTTATATAAATTAAAAATACATGCAAACAAAACAACTTTATACATTTTCCAGATACAAAGGAAAAAATATATATTAAACCCATTTTATGACCACTGGCCTAGGGTGGGGAGGAAGGTAATAGGAATGGGGAATAAGGATGAACTAACAAACACACATACACACATGTACCTGTAAAGAGGCAGATTGCAAAGGCTAATAGTGACAATATGCCATGAATGAAGGTATATAACTAACTCAACTCTCTTCACTTACACAAAAAAGATAGGAAGGAGAGAGGTGGAATGGAAGAAAAAAAAAAGTAGTGAACAGAAGGGTGGAGAAAGGGAGGCAGGAAAGAAGGAGGGAAAAAAGGACAGAAGAAAGAAGGAAGGAAGGGAGAGAGAAAAAGAGAGAAAGAAGGAAGGAGGAGAGGGAAAAAAAGAAAGAATATGATGCAGAGTAGTACATATATAGTCCTGTTTATTTTACCTTGTGTGTGTGTGTGTGTGATTTGAGTGAAAGTTTACAGAGCAAATCCATTTTCCATACAGCAGGTCACATGTACTTTTTCTCATGACATTGAGTGCAATTTCCCACAATGCAACAACTGTCTTTCCACTTCCTCCCCATACTTATCTCTTCCCTATATTCCTCCCTCCTATGCATTCCTGTCCCCTGAACTGTCTCCCTGTGCATACACATTTTATTCTCCCATGATTGATCTCTCCAAGGAGTGTATCTACCTGACGTAAATGTTCAGCTCATATGCCTGTCTTTTGTTTAGCTAGAAGCCACAAAAGTGGGTTCAACTCCAGACTTGAAGGGCAGGTAGGAATTATAGTCTCAGGGTTTCCATCAATTCCATCAAGCTCTATCAAACTAGCACACCTGATCCCCCCCTTTTTTTTTTTTAATGATTTTGAGCTTTGTTCCACATTGTTTCCCCACTCTATCCAGGATCTCCTACATAGATCCTTCTCAGTGGTTGCTGGGCACCATTTAGTTCTTCTGGTCTCATAGTTGTATAGGCTGAGAACTACTTGTTTCCATGTGTCTTTGGTTTTCTTCATTCTTCTTTGCTCTGGATAAAGAGAGACCCATCACTGCATCTAGATGGCCACTTGCAAGCTTTTAAGATCCCAGTCTCTACTCACCAAAGTAAGATGTGGAACAATGTTTTTGTGTAGTATGTACTGCCCATTGAGCTTGATGTCCCCTGCAACCATGGTCCCAAGCCCACAGGTCCAACTACATGTTCCCTCTGGGTATCTGGCTATGGCCAAGAAGTGACTACAACTTTGTCCCTTGTCAACTTTACTATATACCTGGAAATTCTTACAGAACATAAAAATACACTTGTAGAAATACTGTCTGCCAACCCTATACATGATCATGGGCACATTCCCCACTACAGAAACATACCTCATCATTCAGCCTGTCAACCTATATATGGTCCTGTTTATAAAAAATCTTATTTGTGTAAACACATTGGTATGTATGAGTGGGCACATCTTTACATACGAAGAGATGTTTAAAAGGATACTCATCAAAAATATTCATTAATGTCATCCCGGGGCATGAGATTTTTCGAATAATTTTACTTTTTCTTTAATACCTCTTTTGTACTACTTGACTATTCCAGAAAAGGAAATTTATCTCTATAATCAAGGATGAAAGAGTGATATAATTTAGGGTTGTGAAGAGAAATAATACACCCAGGCAAGAAGATCACCTCACCTGTTCTTCTGACATTACTTTCATATAAATATCTTTAATCATTTCTCCTCATCCTCCAAAGTGTCAAATGCAAGGCAGATATGACAGAAGCAATAATGCTTTGGTTACAAAACATTGAAATGTACTATTAAGATGGATAGGAAATCCATAAGATGCTTCTTCTATAATTAAAAACAATATCCAACCATCAGAAACAAGTTTCCTGGTTTGAAATCAAGCAACTAAATGATGCTGAGCCCACAAGGGACGCATGCCTGAGTTCCCCTGAAGCTTTTTCTTCTCCTGCCTGCCTCAATTGAGCTGCTTCTGTTTCTACTATTACAGGCACAGCTACCCTAGCAAAATTTCTACTGTTTGAGGCAGAGTTACCCTAGCAAAGTGAAATGAAGCCATAGGCAATCTCTGCGGTATTTGACAACCTGAATAATTCAGGTTATACACCACCTAATTTTTCAGAATCCATGTGTTTTCCTGAATTGTCTAATGCACTGAATTTTTCTATGTTAGCTTGCTTGTAAATATGCTAGCAATGTGATTATGAAATAATCAGTAAGCTTGTACAAGATGAGTATTTAGCTGAAAAATATATAAATCTTGAAATCTCATGGAGGAGTTCCTGAGTAATTCAAATAGTTAAAATGGATGGCTGCTAACTGAAAGGTTAGAATTTCAAGTCCTCCCAAAGATGTCTCCGAATATAGACCCGGTAATCTGCTTCTAAAAAATCAGCAATTGAGAATCCTATAAAGCATAGTTCTACTCTGACCCACATGGGGGCACTATGAGTTGGAATTGAATAGACAGAAACTGGTTTTAATCTCACAGAAATGTTGAAAGTATTGATGTTGCTAAAAATAGTGGTATCCACAAGTAAGTTTCAGAAAATTACAACTAACATTTACTAATTTCAAATAAATATAAACTAGCTAGCATAGCACCTAAGGAGCTCTGGTGGTGTAGTGGTTAAGGTATTTGTCCACTAACCAAAATGTCAGTGGTTCAAACCCACCAACTACTCTATGGAAGAAAGATGAGGCTATCTGTTTCTGTATAGATCTACAGCCTTGGAAAGCCAATGTGGGTCACTATGAGTTGGAATAGACTCAATGGCAGTGAATTTGGTTCGGTTTGGTGAGCTAGCACTTAATATACTGTTTATGTATTCTATCTCATTGAATCCTCCTTAATAAGAGATAGTATCTGCTTGTAAGATAGGTATAATTAGCTCAGTTTTATAGATGAGAAAATTTGAGGTCATAGAAATAAGATAACTTGACAAAGACCACATAGCTAATGAGTGCCAAAGCTGAAGATCAAATTCAATTATTGCACAGTGTTTAGTGCTCCAAGGTGAAAATCCAGGCATGAGTTTTTCTTTCTCTTTTCATTTGTGTTGTGTAGGTCATAGCCATACAGATAATTAACCTTGACCAATCAGAATACCTATACTTCTTGAGCTAAACACCTCCAGCAAAATTTACTCCATACAGATGTAACTTTTTGTGAGGTCAAGTCTAAAAATATATTATTGTAGTGCATTAGTGAAACTTTCAGAGCCTAGTTAATTTGACTCAGTGACTGCATTTCTACATTTTTGACAGAAAATATATCAAAGAGAAAATGTTCATTCTGGTTCATGTATATTTATGGCCATCAAATCTTTCCTAGTGTAATTTCTTGAATACCTCTTGAACTACTTAAAGTCTACAAATGGACAACTACTAATTTAGTTGGGAATGAGTAAAGAGAGAAATAGGGAGGGAGGGAGAGAGACCTCTCTGGTGGTGCAGTGTGCCTAAGGCATTTGACTGCTAACCAGAAGGTTGCTGGTTCAAACCCACCAGCCACACCCACACCATGGAAGGAAGATGGAGCAATCTACTTCCAT
>NW_006921695.1:8644257-8654219 GCF_000298275.1 Orycteropus afer afer | reverse complement strand
ATATATATATATATATATATATATATATATATATATATATATATATATATAATATATTATGTATATGTATAGCATGAAAGAACAATACAATTATTGCCCTAGTTATAATAATAGTAGAAATACATATGATGTCATCAAACATCATAAGCCATCCTCACACACACAATGCACACACAGACACACAGACAATGACCCCAATTATATTTTATTTATGGAAAAGTGAATTTTTTTTTCTAATTTATCACATGCATTTTATATGGAGTGGTGGAAATTAGACATATTTTTCTGAGGACAAATAAAGCGTTACAATGCCTGTTGCTTTAGGGATTGAAAGGAAATAAATTGCCTTTGTAAAAGTAATTCTCAATTAGGAAAATGAAACATTTCTGCACTCTTTCATGGGCTTATCCTTAACATCAGTCAGTGGTGGATGCTGTGTCTGTGAGATCACTGGAAATTCATTACCATATACTCAGAGCAAATAGAAATATCATAATAGAAATATCATTTCATAATTCAAAATGGAATATTTCAAGGAAGAGAGCTTCAAAATATTTTCGCAAGTCATGCTGAAATTTATAGTTCTGTTTTCTTTAAAAAGCCCTCTGATTTAATAACATAGGAAGTAAGGGTGTTAGAGGAGCAAGTCAGAAAGAACTAAACCAAAACCAAATTGGAAGCTGTCAAGTCAATTCCAACTCACGGAGACTCTATGTGTTACACAGGAGAACTGTTCCATAGGCTTTTCTTTTTAACTTTTTATAGTGATTTGAGTGACAGATTACAAAGCAAATTTGTTTTCCATTTAAGAGTTCATACATGTTTTATTTAGAGACATTGATAGCAATCCCAACAATGTAACAGCACCCTTCCCACTTCCTGTTTCCTGTTTCCATTTGTCTTTTCTTTCCTATCCCTTCCTATCTTCTGAGCTTTATCTCTGGGCATATGCTGTCCTTTTCATGACCTATAGTCGATTGCTCTATGAATTACGTACCTTCCTGGTGTTATTGCTCACCTATAGGCCTGTTTATTGTTTGGCTGCAAACCACAAGGATGAAGTTAGCTCCAGGCTTCAAGAATAACTAAAGACCATAGTCTCAGGGTTCCACCAGTCTCTATCAGATCAGTAAACCAGATTTTTTTTTAATGATTTTGAGTTTTGTTACACATTTTTTTTTTTCCTGTGCTATCCAGAATCTTTAATTGTGGCCCCTTTCAGAGTGGATGGTAGTGGTAGCAGGACACCATCTAGTTTTTTGGTCTCAGGGTCGGAGAGACTGAAGTTCACATGGTCTATTAGTCCTTTGGACTATTTGTTTCCATGCATCTTTGATTTTCTTCATTCTTCTTTGCTTTAGACGGGGAGAGACCAATAGTTGAATCTTTGTTGGCCACTCACAAGGTTTAAGCCTCCAGTTACTAACCACCACAGTAGGATGCATAATGTCTTTGTGAACTATATTATGCCAGTGGACTTAGTTGTCCCCAAGACTGTGCTCCCAAGCACAGTGACTCATTGCCTTAAGGTCTTTGGTTATAGCTAAGAAGTTTTCATAACATTGTCCCAAAATTGCTCTATTATATACATGGATATAGTTACAGTACATAAAAATATTTAGGTAGAACTATCTTCCAAACCTGTATATAGTTGTGGATGTAGTCCCCTTAGCCTGTTGAACTTGCCTATCTGCTTATGTATCCATTCACAGATTATTGTTTGTTATTATTGATATTGTAGGATTATATATGTAATAGTGTACACCTTTGTTGTTTATAATTCTTATGCACCTCTCCTTATCTTCCTTTATCTTAATGATATTGCACTGATCATCCCCTATCATTGCCTTTCCCTCCATCCATAATCTAAACCAAAAAAAAAAACCACAAAATCACTGTCGAGTCGTTTCTGACTCTTAGCAACCCCATTGGTTTTCCGAGTTTGTAAATCTCTACGGAAGTAACTCCCCATCTTCCTTCTGTGGAGCAGCTGGTGGGTTTGAACCACTGTCTCTCCAGTTAGCAGTCAAGTACCTTATACACTATACCACCAGAGCTCCTTTCATCCATAGTAATACATGTCTATTACCTAGTTAGTGATTTTCCCTCTTCTCTCACTCCCAGTAACTGTCAAAGAGTGTTTCTTTCTGTACGTAAACTTTTCCTTGACTTTACAATAGTGGACTCATACAGTATTTGTTCTTTTGTGATTTACTTATTTCACTCAGCATAATGTCCTCCAGGTTCATTCATGTTAGGAAGTATGTGTAGTATTCCATTATATATATGTACTATAGTTTGAACATCCATTCATCTATTGATGGATACTTAGGTTGTTTCTATCTCTTGCTATTGTGAGTAATGCTACTGTGAACATGGGTGTGAATGTATCTATTCATGTCTTATTTCTCTAGGATACATACTTCATAGCAGGATTGCTGGATCATATAGTATTTCTATTTCCAACTTTTTGAGGAAGCACCATAACATTTTTCACAGCGATTGTACCATTTTACAGTCCCAGTTGCAGTGTATGAGGGCTCCAGTCTCTCCACATCCTTGCCAACATTTATTGTTTTGTTTTGTTTTTTAACTTTGCTATTATTATTGGGATGAGATGATATCTCTTTGTTATGATTTATATCTCTGTCATGGCTAGTCATTGCAAGCATTTCTTCATGTGTTTATTGGTTGCCTGAATATCTTCTTTGTGAAGTGTCTGTTCATATCTTCTGCTCATTTTTTAATTGGATTGTTCAGTTTTATTGCTGAGATGTTGAACTTTTCTATAAATTTTAAAAATTACTCCCTTCTTAGGTATGCCATTGTCAATTTTTTTTCCCAGGCTGTAGGTTCTCTTTTCACTCTTCTGGAGAAGTCTTTTGATGTGCATAAGTGTTTGTTTTCCAGAATGTCCCATTCAGCTGGTTTATTTTCTGCTGTTTGTGCATTTTTTGTTATGTTTGATAGGTTGTTTATGCTATAAATTGTTAGCTGCTTTTAGGTGAAGTCAGGTAAATTCTGACTTATAGTGACACTATGTACAACAGAATGAAACACTGCCTGGTCCTGCACCATCCTCACAACTGTTGCTATGCTTGAGCCTAGCATTGCAGCCACTGTGTCAATCAGTTTCCTGAAGGTTTTCTAATTTTTCAAGCATGATATTTTTCTCCAGAGACTGGTCCCTTCTGATAACATGACCAAAGTGCTAAAGACAAAGTCTGGCCATTCTCAGTTCCAAGGAACATCCCAGCTGTATCTTCCCCAAGACAGATTTGTTTATTCTTCTGGCAGTCTATGGTATATATTCAGTATTCTTCACCAACATCACAAACCAAATACTTCAATCCTTCTGCAGTCTTCCTTATTCCTTGTCCAGCTCTCACAGTTGTATGATTATAGAAAGGAAAATTGCTTGGGTGAGGCCAACCTTAATCATTAAAGTGACATCTTTGCTCTTTAACTCTTTAAAGAGGCCTTTTGCAGCACATTTGCTCAATTCATTACATTGTTTGACTCAACTGCTCTTTCCATGGACTTTGATTGTGACTTGAAGTAAAATGAAATCCTTGACAATGTCAATCTTTTCTCCATTTATCAAGTTGTTGCCTTTAGGTCTAGTTGTGAAGGTTTTTATTTTTTTGAGGTGCAATCCATGCTGAAGACTGTAGTTTCTGTTCTTGAAGGACATGCTTCAAGTCTTCCTCACTTTCAGCAAACAAGGTTATGTCATCTGCATATTGCAGATTGTTAATGAATCTTCCTCCAATCCTGATGTCAAGTTCTTCTCATATAGTTCAGCGTCTTGGATTATTTGCTCAGCATATAAATTGAATAAGTATAGTGAAAGGAAACAAGCTTGAAACACACCTTTCCTGACTTTACGCCATACAATAGCCCCTTGTTCTGTTCGAATGACTACCTCTTGATCTATGTACAGGATCTTCATGAGCACAATTAAGTGTTCTGGAATTCCTATTGTTTGCAATGCTATCCATAATATATACTGATCCACACAGTTAAATACCTTTGCATAGTCAATAAAACACAAGTCAATATCTTTCTGGTGTTCTTTGTTGTCAGCCAAGATCCATCTGACATCAGCAATGATATTCCTCATTTTATGTCCTCTTCTGAATCCGGCTTGAATTTCTGGAAGCTCCCTGTACTGTTGTACTGCTGCAACAGTTTGTGAATTATTTTCAGCAAAAATTTATTTGCATGTGATATTAATATTATTGTTCAATAAGTCCTGCTTTCTGTTGGATTACCTTTCTTTGGAATGGCATTTATTGTTTTGTTTTGTTTTATAACTTTGCTATTATTGTTGGGGTGAGATGATGTCTTGTTGCTATGATTCATATCTCTGTCATGGCTAGTGATTGCAAGCATTTCTTCATGTGTTTATGGGTTGCCTAATTATCTTCTTTGGTGAAGTGTCTGTTCATGTCTTCTGCTCATTTTTAATTGGATTGTGTGTTTTTGTATATGGATATCTTCCTAGTGGTTGGCCAGATAGGTATCTTGCAAAATTCTTGGGTTCTTGAGTGAACACCTATAGCACTGCATCTGTTTTGAAACATCAAAATGCATATCCATCAATTCCCAGAGTTTTGTTTTTTGCCAATTTTTTCAGTGCAGCTCAGACTCCTTCCTTCAGTACCATCAGTTCTTGATCATATGTTACCTCCAAAAATGATTTAACATCAACAAATGCTTTTTTGGTACAATGACTGAGAATATTTCTTCTGTCTTCTTTTGATGCTTCATGTGTTATTCAATATATTGACAAAAGAATCTTTCAATATAGTAACTGAAGGTTGAATTTTTTTCTTCAGTTCTGGCACCTTGAGAAATGCTAAGTGTGTTCTTCCCTTTTGAATTTCTAATTCCAGGTCTTTGCATAATTCCTTATGGATATTATCCTTTCACTGACAGCATTGTATTTTAGGATACATCTTGAGACATCATTCATCTGTCAGTTTGTCATACTATGGAGCTTGCGTATTGGTGTGATGCTGAAATCTATGCTATCAATATTTCACATATGAGTAAGTCATCCATAGTGGACAAGTTTCAGTTGGGCTTCCAAACTCAGATAGACAAAGCAGAAGGAAGAGGCAGCACACTTCTGAAAAAGTGGCCACTGGAAACCTTATGAATAGCAGTGAAACAATGTCTGATATAATACCAGAAGATAAGACTCTCTGGTTGGAAGGCACTCAAAATATAACTAGAGAAGAGCTTCCTCATCAAAGTGGAGGCAACCCTAATGATGTGGATGGAGTAAATCTTCCAGGACCTTTATTTGCTGATGTGACAGGACTCAAAATGAAACAAGACAGCTGAAAATATCTATTAATAATTGGAACAAGAAATGCACAAAGTATCAATCTAGGAAAAATTGGAAGTTGGCAAAATTGAAATGCACACATAAACATCTATATCTTAGGCATCAGTGCATTGAAAAGGAGCTCTAATTGGGTAGTGCTTAAAGCATTTGGCTGCTAACCAGAAGATAAAGTGTTCTAATCCACCAGCCACTTCTTGTAAGAAAGTTGAGGTAATCTTCTTCCTTAAAGATTTACAGCCTTGGAAACCCAGTGGGGGTCACTATAACACTATGAGTAGGAATCAACTTGATGGCAGTGAGGTTCTCTCCCCCCATGGTTTAAAGGAGCTGAAATGTACTGATATTGGTTATTTTGAATCAGATAATCATATGGTCTACAGTGTCGGGAATGAAAATTTGAAGAGGAATGGCATCACATTCATCATCTAAAAGAACATTGCAAGATCTATCCTGAAGTACAGTGCTGTCAGTCATAGGATAATACCCATATGCCTACAAGAAGGACCAGTTAATTCAAACTTACTATTATGCAAATTTACACACCAACCACTAAAGCCAGAGATGAAGAAATTTAAGGTTTTACCAACTCCTGCAATCCAAAATTGACCAAATATGCAGACAAAAGGTATTGATAATTACTGGTGATTGGAATGCAAAAGTTGGAAACAAAGAAGAAGGAAGGTATTTGGAAAATATGGCCTCTGTGATAGAAATAATGCTGGATATCACATGATAGATTTTTGCAAGACTAAAGATCTACTCATTGCAAATATCTTTTTCCAACAACATAAATGGCAACCATACACATGGACCACACCAGATAGAATACACAGGAATCAAATCAATTACATCCATGGAAAAAAGTGATAAGAAAGTTCGATATCAGTTAGAGCAAGGCAAGGGTCCAACTGTGGAACACATCATCAATTGCTCATACTTAAGTACAACCTTGAATATATCCCATCTCAATTTAGAGACCATCTGAAGAATAGATTTCACACATTGAATATCAACATGCAAAGATCAGATATCAAGGATACCACACATGAAGAAAGCAAATGGTCATTAAAAAGACAAAAAACACCAAAATGAATGTCAGAAGAGACTCTTAAACTTGCTCTAGAATGGAGAATAGCTGAAGTGAGTGGAAGAAATAATGAAGAAAAGTTCTGCACAGATTTCAAAAGGCAGCTCGAAAAGACAAAGTATTATAATGAAATGCCATAAATTAAGGCCCCTAAATTTTTCTGTATTTTTTCTTTGATGATCTTTGTAGTTTTTGGTTTTACATTTGATTCTTTGATCCACCCTGAGTTGAGTTTTATATCAGGTAGAAGGTATAGATTTTTTTCATTTTTCTGCAAATAAAAATATCTAGTTTTGCCAGCACCAGCACTTTTGTTAAAGAGAGTCTCTTCCCCAGTTTGTTGAGAACTTTTGTGTCATTATTCATGGAGAATATCGGTCTATAATTTTACTCTTTAGTGGTGTCTTTGCCTAGCTTTGGTATCAGAGTTATACTTGCTTCATAAAATGAATTAGGGAGCATTCCATCATTTTCTATGTTCTGGAATAGTTTGAGTAGGACAGATGTCAACTCTTCTCTGAATGTTTGATTGACTTCTCCATTGAAACCATCTGGGCCAGGACTTTTTATTGTTGGATGTTTTTTATGACCTATTTAATTTATTCTTTTGTAAATAGGTCTTTTCAAATTTTCTACCTCCATCTATGTTATTTTAAGCAGTCCACGTGTTTCTAGAAATTTGTTCATTTCTTCTAGGTCTTCTGATTTGCTGGAGTACAATTCCTCATAATATTCTGTTATCCTTCTATTAATTTTGTTTGGTTTTGTGTAATATTGCCCATTTCATTTCTTATTCATGTTATTTTCACCTTCTCTGTCTTTTCCATTGTTAAATTTGCCGGTAGTTTGTCAATTTTGTTAATCTTTTCAAAATATCAACTTCTAGTCCTGTTTATTCTTTCTATTGCTTTTCTTTTCTCTGTTTCACTTATTTCTGCTCCAATCTTTATTATTTTCTTTCTTCTGAAGAACTGAGATTTTTTTGCTGCTTCTTTTTCCTAATGTTTGGGATTTTTGCTTTAGATTGATTTTGGTTCTTTTTTTCTGCTTTGCTATGTGTATTTATTGCTATAAGTTGTCCTCTGAACACTGCTATTCCTGTGTCTCAAAGGTTTTAGTATGCTAAGTTTTCATGGTCATTTGAATCTAGTAATATATTTTTTTTAATTCCACTTTTTATTTCTTCTGTTACACAGTACTTCTTAAGTAAGGTGTTATTCAGTTTCTATATTTTTTTTTTTTTCCCCACTGATCTTCCTACTTTTGGTTTCTAGTTTCATAGCATTATGATCTGAAAAGATGCTTTGAATTATTTCAATGATCTTAGATTCATTGAGATTTGCTTTGTGGCCTAACATATGAGGTATTCTGGAGAATTATTTATGCACTGCATGGTGTTGGGTGGAGTGCTGTATATATGTCTATGAGTCAGGTTGGTTGATTGTGTTATTTTGATTTCTATAATATGTTCTTAACTATAATCTTTATGGAAGCAGATAACCAGATATTACTTTTGTGGTGGATTTAAACAACTAAACTTTACTTTAACAGTTGAATGCAAACCATTTGTGCCATCCAGGGACCTTCACAAAGCACTAGGAGCCAGCAATTCCACACAAGTGATCACTATAGTAAATGTTTCTTTGATGTTGACACTTTAAGTCAAGTCAATGATTTCCATCTGGGAGGCCATATCTGTTTGAAACCAATTCATTCAGTACCCAGGTGCTAACCTGAACATTGGAATCCAATTTTTGTTGCATTTTTATTGTGGGGGAAAAAAAAGAACAGCAATAGTCAACATATTGCATTAGTTTTCTCTTTTTCACAGATTGCATTCTTGATAAAGCACATATAGAGTAAAACTCTATTAAACATTGCTGAATATTGGATGGATTTGGTCTATCCTAGATCAAATAATTTCCTCGGAAGCTTAAGCAAACACAGAAAAGTCCTGATAAGAGTCAGCATATAAAACAGACATTATCCCTGTCTATCAAATATCTTTCATAAGGGGTCCCAGTATACACAGAAAACAATAAACTGCTCTTATGAGACAATAAGTGCCTTCAAGGAATTAGTCTTGAGTCTTCAAATATTTCCTGTAATCCATTTTTTTTATTTTAAGTTTATTTTACAAAAATTGGCAAAATGAGAAAACAAAGGACTTATTCTACCCTGTGTTTTGATTTCAGTGTGGTAGTACTACCCTTGATTTTCTCTGTCTTCATCTTACTATGATTAAGAGTACTTACATTTTTCAACGGAAGAAGAGAAAGTATTCCTAATGTAAACTATTATTAGAAATACAAATTTAGGTACTTGGAGACCTGTATTTTTTTCAGCACAGAGAATGTATACTAACTTGTGAAGGCAGGAGGTACGAGAAGTACATTGTTGTCATTATGGTAAACGGAATAAGGAATGAGAAGTGGGAGATAGTTCTAAATACCAGCTAGGACGGTGTGACCAGTTGTATAAATAGGGACTTTAATTGTTATAAATATTTTTCTTGTTTTGTTTTTTATGAGTGTGTACATGTATAATATCTTCATTTTCTTTCCTCCTTTATCCCATTACTTATTACAAAATACAAGATGTAAAAGGAACGAGTGTGTTTTTTATTGTATGCATGTTAGTTGTACCATGATAAGTGCAGGTATGTCTTTATAATTGTCTTCATTTGAATATTATACATTGTTTAAGGAAATGTGCACTGTAATGGTTAATGTTATATGTCACCTTCACTAGCCTAGTATTCTCAGTTGCTTGGCAACCCCCTGGGCATAGAACAGAACTGTTCTATATAAAGTTTTCAAGGCTGAGAACTTTTAGAAGCAGATTGCCAGACCTGTCTTCTGAAATGCCTGTACTTATGTTCGAATAGTCAATCTATTGGCCAGTAGTGAAATATTTAACTGTTTACACCACCAAGGAACAAAACAAACTACATATTAGGGCCTATGCTAAGTATGTGACCTTTAATTTTATTTAATCCTCACAATGACCCTATGGTACTGATATATATATTCTTCCTTTAAAGATGAAGAACCCAAAGTACAAGACAAATAATCTGTTGAACTTTACACAGATAGTATGTCACTGACCTAATTTCTTTTTTTTTTTTTTCATGTCATGATAAATGGCCCCACCATCCACCTCACTTTCTAAATACAAAACCCAGGATTTACCCTTGACTCCTCCCTTGCCTTCACCCACTACCACTCACCAGTTTTCAAATTCTGTGAATTCACCCTTGAATTTATTTACTTCTTCCCATCTGCTCAACCACCATGAGTACTGCAAAAAGCTCTCGTAGCCTGTACTAATTTATCAAAATGAGGATCAGATGGTGCCATCTCCCTACTTAAAGTCCTTCATTGGGCTACCCTTGGATGAAAGATAAAGTATATACATATTCTTTAATATGGTTTACCCAGCCACTCAAAATCTTTACCCTGGTCACCATTTCAATTGTATCTGTAATTACTGCTGGGAAAAAAAAAAATAAAATAAAAT
>NW_006921695.1:8597367-8643447 GCF_000298275.1 Orycteropus afer afer | reverse complement strand
TCTTCCTTCCAAAGAGTGGCTGGTGGGTTTGAATTAGCTACTGATTACCGTGGTAACAGGAATAAACAAGGGGCCTATAAGAGAATAAAATGTCACACAGCTGGACAGGGCTCACCACAGACCAGAGAGGTAGGAGGCCTAGGCTTCCCTGTTCTCTTTTTTTTTTTTTTTTTTGGTTTTTAGTTTGCTTGTTTTTGTCTGTTATAAAACTTCTATTATTATTAATACATTAGAGCTTTTTTTTTTTTTTTTTTTCTGGCTAGCAGTCAAATGTCTTAGGCACTACACCACCAGAGCTCCTCAAAATATATGTCAATTATATGAACAAAGTTGTGTTGATACAAACTGTATTTATATTCACCTTATACAGTCCAAATATTTGATCACACGATGTTAAGGTTCAAAGCACATTTTCTTAGGAGATGGAGTGAAAAACAAAACAAAAGTTAACTCAAATACAAATTAAGCCTAAAACTAGTAAATAGATGATTTAGTGCCTTTAAATCTAGAAAAAGGAAGTCTGTTCATCTACTAAAGGAATTGGAGATGGAAGCTAAGAAGAACAGACCTGAAGGAGAAATTGCAAAATGCAGATTCCTTGTTGAAGCCAAAGAATGGTTAAAAAGAAAATGACTTTGCAGAGAGCAACTGATTACCATGGAAACAAGAGTAAAACCGGGAGCCTATATGAGAGTAAAATGCCACACAGCTGGACAGGGCTCACCACAGAGTAGAGAGGCAGGAGGCCTGGCCTTCTCTGTTCTCCTTTTTTTTTTTTTCTGTTCTGATTTGGAAGGAGGAAAGTTCCAGGCATGAGAGTTGGCAGGGAAATACCATGAATAAGGTGAATCACCCAGGACTCTGCCAGATGTAGCAGAAGGCAGTGTCAGATAAGCAGCTGGCCCCTGTTCTCAACACCTTTACTAATGGACTGAGTTAGTTGATGGCTGGAGAGAAGAACCAGGAAGAGATGGCTCTCAGCTGGAATACGGCAAGTCCACAAATTCCATAGTACCAGAATCCCAAACATGCAACTACATAAAACTTTTGTATGGTCGTGGGAGTATTCCCATTTAACTATCCATACCCACCTATAGATTAGCTCTGGCTGTTACTAATAATGCAGTATTGTGTGTACAATAGTATTTGCCTTTATTGGCTGTACCTCTTGTGCACCTCTCCCTGTCTTCCTTTACCTTAGTGATATTGTGCTAATTACGTGCTTTTGTTATATTGCCTTTCCCTTCACTCATATTAAACCCATCTCTTAATTATTCATCTATTTTCCCTCTTTCCCCTGCTCTTCCATACCTAGTAACCAATAAAGAAAATTTCCTTCCCTGTATAAACTTCCCTTGACTATTTATGATAATGGACTCATACAATATTTGTCCTCCTGTGATTGATTTATTTCACTCAGCATAATGTTCTCCAAGTTCATCTACATTATGAGGTGATTCATTGGTTTTTCACATTTAATGTTGCAGAGTATTTCATTGTGTGTATGTACACACATAGTTTGGTTATCCATTCATCTGTTCATGGGCACTTAGGTGGTTTCCATCTCTTTGCCATTGTAAAAAGTGCTGTGATGAATATTTGTGTGCATATAACTATTCGAGGTCTGGATAACACCTCTTTAGAATATATTCCTAGTAATGGGATTGCTGGATCAAATGGCATTTTTATTTTCAAATTTTAAATGAAACACCATACTGCTTTCCACACTGACTGTGCCATTTTAGAGTCCCACCAACAGTGTATGAGAGCTCTAATATCTCCAGACCCTTGCCAACATTTGTTGTTTTCTGTCTTGGATGTTGCTATTATTGCCAGAGTGAGGTGACATCTCTTTTTTGTTTTCATTTGCATATCTCTAATGGCTAATGATCATGGGCATTTCTTCATGTGTTTATGGACTGCCTGAATATCTTCTTTGGTGAAGTGTCTGTTCATGTCCTTTGCCCACTTTTGAAGTGGATTGTTTGACTTTTTGATGTGGAGGTGATTAAGTTTTCTACAAATTTTAGAGAAAAGTCCTGTGCCTAGACTTCTTGACGAAGAAATTTACTAAATGCTCATACCCATTTACACTTTATGAGGGCTTTTTATCACTCTTTTCTTTCTTAACATCATTCCCATCACCATAACTATCAATATTTATTAATTGCCTCTGTATTCTTAAATGGAAAAAAATGTTGTTAGTTGCCATCAAATCAGCTCCAATTCATTGGAGCACATGTACAACACAAGGAAACACTGGCTGGTACTGTACCATCTTCACAATTGCTGGTATGCTTGAGTCTACTGTTGTAACCTCAGTATGTTTTGAGTGTCTTCTAACCTAAGAGACTCTTCTTCCAGCACAGGGGACAGTTATGATCCATGGGATATTTGATGGTTAATTTTCAAGAGTGGATTGCCAGGTCTTTCTTCCTAGTCTGTCTTAATCCGGAAGCTCTGCTGAAACCTGGGTGACCCTGCTGCTGATAATTGAAATACTGGTGGTATAGCTTCCAGGATCACAGCAACATAAGCCCACCACAGTATGACAGAAAGATGGGTGATGGCATTGACATCTATGAAATTTAAATCTAAGGTATAAAGTTTGTTACAGAAGAAGATATGAGCTATCTAGTGGGAATATATATATATATATTTTATAATCCTGGAATATAGTATTTACAATATGTGTAATTAATAGAGGTAATGCAGTGCTACAGTGATGAAGCAAATGGACCCACCTACTCTGCCAGCGTCTTCTGCCTAATTTGTTTATGACTCTTCTCACATGTTTAGTACTTGAGCCTTTTAAGGATCTCTTAGTTGGGTTACAAATACACAAGTTTACAACCTGGCTTTAACCAGTGCTCTTTTTTAATGGAAAAAATTTATGCCTACAATTAGTTTTTGCTCAAAAAAAAAAAAAAAAAGGAATGACAAGTAGTTAATTGCATTCTTCTCCAAGGAGATAGTAAAGTTAAAGTTTTGCACTTGGTTGAATGGAAGACCATGGCCTTACAGTTTGCAACATTTCACCATTGATTTTTGACTCTGTGCAAATATTATGTAAGGAGTTATTTAGACCAGGTTATTGGAAAACTATTAATAAGCTCCAAGCTGCTGTGCAGGAAAGGTTCATTTATAAATGCTTTAATGTCAATGCGATCAAATCATATGCTTTCAAAAACAAGTTTTAACTAAAATTATGTTTAGATAATTTAAATACAAAAGAGCAGCAAAATTTTTTAAATATGGTTTAAGGTCTTTTTCACTAATTGAATAAAAATTGTATCAGATTGATGTTCTACCTTGTGGACCAAGACACACATTTCAATAAGAAACATCCAGAGTGTTTAAACCTTCCCATTTAGAAAGATTCAGTGGAATGAAAGAAACATCACATGCCAGAGAACAGCTTTCCCAACACAGTTTATTTATTTATTTATTTATAATCACAAAATGCACTTACCTTTGGGAATATTTAACATTCAATGAACAATCTATTAGGCTGAAACCATGATTCCAGGGATGATATTTAAAATATGTAACAACTGATAGGCTTACATCAAGCAAAAAGAATGGACCAGGCTATTCCACAGATGCACTTGATTCCTAGGTTCTAATTGTTGACTTGCTGGAACTGGAGGAATATAGATGGCCCTGCAGAAGGACAATGGAGGCTGAAGTGGGTGATAGGGAGGTTGTCTTAGTTACCTAATGCTGCTAAAACAGAAATATCATAAATCGATTACTTAAACAAAATTTTTTCTCGCAGTTTGGAAGGCTAGAACTCCATAGTCAAGGTATTCACTCTAATTGAAGGCTTTCTCTCTCTGTCAGCTCAAGGAGAACGTCTTTGTCTCTTTCCATCTTCTGTCCCTTGCTTCCTTAGTGATCTTCATAAGATGTAACATTTCTCTTCCCCCATCTGTGCTTCCTTTCTTCTGTGCCTAAACAGTTTTTCATGTCTCAAAATTGATAGGCTTCAGACATACTCTACACTTATATGGCTTCTTTAACAAAACAAAGTAAACAGTATTCACAGATGTGTGTTGTCACTGTTGCAAAGTGCTATAGAGTTGGTTTCAACTCATAACAACCTCGTGTACAACAGAACAAAACATTGCAATCCTGCGCCATCCTCACAATCACTATGCTTGAACCTATTGTTGTATTCACTGTGTCTATCCATGTTGTTGAGAGTCTGTCTTTTTTTTTTTTTTTTGCTAACCTTCTACATTACCAAGCATGATATCGTTTACCAGGGTCTGGTAGCTCTGGTGGTCTACCGCCTAAGGCATTTGACTGCTAACCCGAAGGCTGGTCTTTCAAACCCACCAACCACTCCTCGGAAGGAAGATTGGGCAATCTACTTCCATAGTGATACTGCCTCAGAAACCCAAGGAGGGGTCGCTACGAGTCAGATCCGACTCAACGGCAGTGGGTTTGGTTAGGTTTTTTGGTTCGTTCCTATTAATAAAATGAACAAAGTATGAGAGACAAAGTCTGGCCATTTTTGCTTCTAAGTAGTATTCTGGCTGTATTTCAGTATCCAATCATGATGCCATGTTTTACTTCATATGTTGTTGTTGTTGTTGTTATGTGCCATCGAGTCAAACCCCACTCATAGCGACCCCCTTCCAGTTGGTTAGCCAGGTTGCTGTCTTCCAATTTCTTTGCTTCAATGAAGGAGCACTTCCCATGTCACTTATTGGAAGATATCAACCTGGCATGATTTTCATGGTCTTAGTCAGAGTTCTCTAGAGAAAAAGAAAAATAGCAATTAGATAGATAAATAGAATGATTGATTGGTTTAATTTAAGGAATTGGCTTATACATTGTGGGGGCTGGCAAGTACAAATTTGTATGTCAAGCAACAGTAATCATGTAATCTTGTGTTCCAAAATCCATAAGTCAATCAATCAGGAAAAGAGAAAACCTTCTTAGTCTGGAAGCAGAATACACCCTATGAAAATTGGCGTTTTGCTCTTAAACCCTTCAATGGATTAGTTGAGAACAACTCATATTTGGGAGGATAATCTGTTTTATTTAATGTTAAATGATTTTATCAAATACAGGTAACTACTTTATAACAACATCTAGACTATTGTTTCATCACAGTTTAACATCTTACTCTACCTGATACATAAAATTATCTATCAAACTTACAAAGGGGGTCTTATTTACTCATCAGTGAGGTCCAGCCCACTCTGGTATGATATGATTCTCCCATACCTGTGACTTATGTGACCTTTTCCATGAGTTATGTAATGTCCATAACAAGTGTTCATGTGTGAAAGAAAGGAAAATGGAAGCTCAAGTCTATTATTTCACTGGTCAGGGAACTCTACTTCTATTCAAAAGTAAACTATTAACCATTAACTTAGCCAGACTTAATACGATGGTATGGCAGCCATTCATACTGCTGACCTTGGAACAGAAGCCAATTGCCTTCAGAGGAAAATAAAGGTAGATATAATTAGTGCCTTAATAAACTCATTTTCCTCACAAACTTTCACTTCATTTCTTTTTGTGAGTTCAGACACTATGTAGGCATTGGAGTCTTTGTATTTTTGATGGTCCCTACCCTACTACATGGGAGCTCTGGTAGCATAGTGCCTAAGACACTAGACTGCTAACCAGAAGGCTGGTGGTTCAAACCCACCAGCCACTCCTCAGAAAGAAGATGAGGCAATCTACTTCCATAGTGATACTGCCTCAGAAACCCAAGGAGGGGTCGCTATGAGTTGGGTCCAACTTGATGGCATATAACAACAACAACAACCCTACTGAATACATGTATGAAATTCTCTGGAGAAAATTAGAATGAATAACTCTTTTTAGGGTGATGACATAATATGTGTTTTAGATTTTTTAGACACTTTACAGAAACTATATATAATTCAGATCAAAGAAAACATTGGTATTGTTTGCAATTTAAGCACTTTACTGGAGTGATTGAGGAGCCCTGGTGATGCAACTGTTAAGCATTTGGTTGCTAACCATAAAGTTGATAGTTTGAACATGCCTAGTAGCTCTGCAGAAGAAAGAACTGGCAATCTACTCCCAAGAAAAACCTATGAGACAGTTCTACTCCATCACCAGGGGTCTCTACCAGTTATAACTTGACTAGACAATACCTAATAATAACAACAAAATTGGAATTATTAAAACCTCAAATAATTAAAAATTATTAGTATACTCTGGTGATATAGTAGTTAAGGCATTTGACTGCTAACCAGGTCAGTGGTTCAAACCTACCACCCTTTCCATGGAAGAAAGGTGAGTTGGTCTTCTTTTGTAAAGATTTACAACCTTGGAAACCTGATGTGAATAATCAGGAGTCAGAATCAACTATATGACAGTGAATTTGGTTTTTTTGTTTCTTTGGAGTATGATTTTATGCATATTTTGATGGAGTTACATGCACAAACATGTTAATAAAATATCAGAACAAATTGCAATATGAAGCCATATTTAATTAAAACTTTCCCAATATATCCATATTCATTAAATTATTTTTACACTTTGGTGTCAGTAATTCCCTCCTGATTAATTAATTTCTACTTACTAATTTAGAAGACTTATTAAAAAGAAAAGAGCTCTGTTTTCTATTTCATGCTAGAATAAGGTAAAGTGATACTAATTGCTCAACTCTGCATCAGTCACTACCCAGAACTAAGCAAGCAAGTATTTTGCCTTCAGGAATTTCTCATGAAAGCATTTTGAGAGTAGTATTCCAAAGACAATATCTACACAACCAGAAGAAAATACTGAACTAAAATATGTCTATTAATTATCCTTAATGAGGCAAGCTGGCTTAAGAGGTGTCAATGACAGTACCAATCAGTCTGCAAATGAACAAGACTCAGGTGGGTCACAGGCTTTTAAAAATTCTATTGTAAATATACATGCTTGTGTTCAAGAAATGGATGTGTCTAATTGCTGGTCAGAGCCTCTGTAGTCAGCACCTTTCTGGAGTTAGTGGTGGCTACTTTTGCATATTCTTCACTAACCAACCAACAAACAAACAGTAGCCTTGAGTAGCTTCTGACTCATGAGGAAGTAGATCACAAAGCCTTTCTCTGTGATACCTTTGGATAGATAAATATTGACGGTCATATGTCCCAATGCAGGTACTGAAAATGGACTGGTAAGAACCACTGGCAGCAATGGGGCCCAATCAATTGATTATACCAGTGCTAACAGTGTTACAACTTAGAAGACAGCAGAGCCTTGAACCCAGACCCAGACACTCCTTGAGAAGTAGTTTGGGGCTTGGGCAGTTATTAATATCCAGGGCATTTTTAAATGCCCTTGTGGAAGTTAGGGACTGGAGGTGGCACAAAATGTTTTTAATCCAGGATGAAGACTTATATATACACTTGCAGCATACATTTAAAAGCCACTCCTCAGAAGGAAGACTGGGCAATCTACTTCTGCAGAGATACCACCTCAGAAACCCAAGGAGGGTCTCTGAGTCAGAACCAACTCAATGGCAATGAGTTGTTTTTTTTCAGTTTAGCAGTTCTAGAAATGTCACAAAGCAGTGTTTGTGTCAAATGAAAGAATACGGACTATGTGTCTACTGATAGACATCATGGGAGTGGTACAGAACTGGGCAGCATTTTGTTTGGTTATGCACAGACTAGCCATGAGTCAGGGGTCAACTCAACAGCAACTTATAATAACAATGTTTACTGATAGAATAACTCTCCCTGTATTAAAAGTGTTGGAGAAGGACTATAAAAGATGTGGAAACTTATCTGCACATTAAAAGATATATAGGATAAGCCACTGTAAAAAAAAAAAAAAATTATACTCAAATCTCAGACATTCACCTATTCATTCAAAATAATTCAAATATTCATGGAGCACCTAGCAGCCAGGTACTCTGAGGCATTTCACAAACGTATTTGACATAGGAACAGACCTCTTGGTGTATAATAATCTAGCAGACATAATAATTATCAAGATAAATAATAATTTTAAATTAGCAACTATTGATTTATTGGTTGTTATTTCCATGTCTGAGACTCTGCTTAAACATTTAAGTCTTACAAGCACTTCTTTTTTTATCCTCAAAGCAACACTATGAAATAGTCACTATTCCTACATTTTGGAAAGACTTCCTGGAGAGCTTTTCTTTAACTTGAGCTTGAAGCTTTGATTAGGTGTTTTCTGGTTGAAGGAGAAAGCTCATCAGGCAAACTACATGAGTGAAGTCACAAAGATGAAAGAGAAGGTGTTTAAGGAATAGACAGTGATCTAATCTAGCTTTAGTGGATTGAGATGTGCAACCAGATGAATTTTCACCTTTAGACTGCACCATCCACCTTCTAACACCAATGCTAACAGTGTTACACCTTAGAAGATAGCAGAGCCTTGAACCCAGACCCAGACACTCCTTGAGAAGTAGTTTGGGGCTTGGGCAGTTATTAATATCCGGGGCATTACTTCCTGCCTGGGCTTCTTTTGTCTGCTCAGGTGGGATCCCATCCTGCATATATGTCCATGAAACGCAGGAGTGTGAAGAGGTTAACACCTATGCTGCCACCCTTTACCAATGGCAGTGGAAACCAATAAGGCACTGCTTCCCTCTCACATCCCCTGGATGGACTATTCTGAGATACCAGTCAACAAGGCTCTCAGAAGATTCCAGTGAAATCAAACACTAACTACTCATAGTGGGGGCCACCATGCAGGGCAGACTGACATTGTCTTTCCCTCTTTCCCTATTTAAGTCTCCTATTTGTATGGCAACTCCCTGAAATTACAGTTTCAAATAAATTACCTACCCACTAGCCTTGGCCTCAGGTCCTACTTTCAAGGGAACCCAGATTTAGATCATTGGTATTGGATTCTATTATTCTAGTCCCAGACATGGAAACAACTGACTCATAAATGACTTTCTAAGGCCATGCAATTTCATCCATATCCAAAATTAGCACAAAAGCCACCTGATTTTCTGAAGAAGACCTTCTCCATAGTAGAGATTGTTCAATCTATAAACTCTTGCTTATCACTTTTCCTATAAAAGCACCTTAAAGTACTTGGCATGCAGTAGTGCATTTCCTTTTTTTTTTCCTTCACCTAAGTTAATGTGTCTACACTCTAGTTAGTGCTTTACCTTCCCTTCTCCACCCACTCCTGGTAACCATCAGAGAGTATTTATTTTTTTGTGAAACCCTTTTATTTGACTTTTACAATAGTACAATTATAAAAGTACTTTGTCCTTTTATAATTGACTAACTTCACTCAGCATAATGACCTCTATGTTCATCCATGTTATGAGATATTTCAGAGATTCATCATTGTTCTTTAACATTTTTTAGTATTCCACTGTGTGTATGTACTATACTTTATTGATCTATTCCTCCATTGATGAATACTTAGCTTGTTTCCATCTTTTTGCTGCAAAGAACATGGGTGTGCATATATCTATTCATGTCACAGCTCTTATTTTTCCAGGATACATACCTAGTTCTAGGATTGCTGGATTATATGATATTTCTATTTCCAACTTTTTAAGGAAGCAACATAACATTTTCCATGGTGGTTGCACCATTTTACAGTCCTACCAGCAGTGTATGAAGGTTCCAGTCTCTCCACACCTTCATCAGGATTCATTGTTTTCCGTTTTTTTTTTTTTTGTTTCTTTTTTTAAACTTTGCTATTATTGCTGTGTGAGACTACAATTCATTGTTGTTGTTTTGATTTGCATTTCTAATGGCTAATGATCGAGAGCATTTCTTCATGTGTTTGTTAGCTGCCTGAATGTCTTTTTTGGTGAAGTGTCTGTTCATGTCCTCTGCCCCCTTTTTTTTTGTTGTTATTATTAAATTTTATTGTCATTTGGGTGAGAGTGTACAGAGAAAATTCATATTCCATACAGTTCATACACATTTTGTTTCATGACATTGACTGCAATCCCCATGATGTAACAGTTCTCTGCCCACTTCCTATCTGTAGTCCTCTTACCTGTGTCCTTCTTTCCTATGCATTCCTGCCCCCTGAACTATCTTCCTGTGCAAATACTATCCTATTTTCCTATGATTGATCATTCCAAGGAGTCTTTTTACCTGGTGTAAATGTTCACCCTAATGTTTCTTTAATAGTGCTTGAGTTACCCAGACTCTCCTTCCTCTTCCCACAAGTCGGTGATTAGTTTTTTCCATCTCTTTAGAGAAAGATGATGAAATCTATATCAGGATTGCATTATATCTGTAGATCCCTTTAGGTAGTATTGATATTTTCACCATTTTAAGTCTTCCTATTCATGAGCATGATATAATCTTCCATTTATGTAAGTCTTTTTTGGTTTTTGTAATAAAGTTTCCTAGTGTTCTTTATACAGGTCTTTTTTGTCTGTTTAAATTTATTCCTAAATACTTCATCTTTTGTGTGGTTATTATAAATAGTATTACTAGGAAAGCATGTCTTCCTCCTTTTTACACCATTACCTATGTGGCATAGAAGAAGAGTAGCTGGGCCCCGAACTATAAAAGTATTTTCTCTGAGAGAAGCATAAGGGTATTTTTTCTGAAGTGAACATGACAAAGTAAGTCTTAGAAGTAAGATGCAAATGTTTTTGTCTCTCAGGGTCTTCCCATTATACAAAAAAGTGAGAATTTCCACTGAGGAAAATTATCTAGAACCAAAAAGAAAGGTAGGAAGAGTAAAGACATCTGACTCAAAGGCAAGCCTGCCTGAATAGCCTGTGTCACCAGGCAATTAAAAGTTGAAACACAGAAGCCTTTGGAGAGCTCTAAAATTATTCTCTTCTTTTTGCTGCAGACTTTTCTTCATTGGAGAAATAAATATATCAATGATGTGCTTCCTCCCACAATGTCCAGAACACTGTACTTTAAAAGATTATATTTTAGAGAAGATTTTTTGTTTGGAATTCTGTTTATTCACCTTTCTCCAGTTTATTCAAACTTTTTTTTTTGCTGTGAAGGTCATCCCAAGTTCCTTAATGCAGGGGAAACTGTATTCTCTTATTGGCACTAATAGCTATCTATGTACATACAAGTAAATTGCCATCTAGATTATGGTAGAAGATGTTTAAAAGAATTCCATTATCATCATATATTCCATTAAAATGCTATAATATATAGATAATCCTACTTTATCACAATTGACTTCCATATACATCTTGAAAATGTACAAAAGATGATGTAAAATTGCAGTGTATTTTAAAACACACATATTATCCCATTCTTTTATTTGACCACTTCCCAAGATTTTTTGATTCATTAGGTCTCAGTGGTTTTGTGCCTCTAATACAATACACCTTATAAAGCTCAAATTTTCTTTCTCTTCTCAAAAAAAAAAAAAAAAAAAAGTTGCCATCAAGTCGATTCTGACTCAGGGTGACCCATATGCATCAGAGCAGAACCACAGGGCTTTCAATGGCTGATTTTTCAGAAGTTTATTTCTAGGCCTTTCTTCCAAGGCAACTCTGCGTGGACTCCAACTTCCAACTTTTCGGTTAGCAGGTGAACACGTTAAGCCTTTGCGCCACCCAGAGTTATTACTTCCCCACAGGTTGCATTCTGTCTTTCCTATGGAGGAAGCGAATGAGAGTCACCTAGCCCCACTGAAAAAGGTGCAGTCGAGCCAATTGTTAGTTTCTGTTTGTAGACAAACCCAGTCAAGTGTTACAAGATGAGTGACTGCCAACTGTATTCCTACTTTAGTGTTACAATAGTTAAAGCTGTTGAAATCCTCAGCCTTTGGGAAACAATGCAGTTTACAGCTTTTTGTGCATTTAGGGAGGTCATTTCATAAAGAGAGACAGATGGAAGTAACTGAGAAGAAAATACTCTGCACTGTAGCCTCAAGGAAATTTAGAAAGGGGAAAAACCCATATTCAAAGAGTTTGTTTTCAAAGCACATGCTTCCCATGGGGAGGGGGGAAAAACACTCATGCTATTCTTTTCTCTCATACAGATATGTTTTAGAAGAGTCCCTACAATAGTGTGCCATATTCTGGGCAGCTGTCTTGGTGTATGAGAAAGAATATTTAGAAATGAATAGGTATTTACTCTAACAATACTAGTGTATGCTCTCAAACTCTTAATGAACTACTAGTTTTGATTTTGGTAGCAGGATAAAATCTAAATGTTGGGGTTATCAAAAACTTTATATGCCTTTCAACCAAGTCACATGTATTTCCTGGCTTCAAGAGATGGGTATCTTACCTCTATATCAGCATTTCTTAATATCAACATGACTGCCACTGGGGCTGGGTAAATCTTTGTGATAGGAGGCTGTCTTATGCATTGGGAGTTCCTAGGGAGTGCAAATGGTAAAGAAATCAGCTATCAGTCAAAAGGTTACCAAATCAAACCCACTAAGAGGTGTCTCAGCAGAAAGGACTGCCAGTCTGCTCTGAGAAGTCACAGGCTTGAAAACCCTATGAAGCACAGTTCTACTCTGAACATATGAGCAGGAGTTGACTCAATGGCAACTAATAACAACACCAAAGCAACATCACTGGTCGCTATCCACTAGATCCTGGCAGCATTCTCCCAGTCATGACATTCAAAAATGTCTCCAGACCTTGCTAATGTCTCATGGTGGCAAAATTGCCTCCTTTTGAGAACCACTGCATTATGTTTATAATATACTTCTTGGAATTTTGTTTTAAGGTTTCTGTTTGGGCTTAGGATGCACCATGAATATATTGAGTTATAAAGGAGCTGTGGTGTCATAGTGCCTAAGGCATTTATTTGACTGCTAACCAGAAGGCTGGCAGTTCAAACCCTTAGGATACACCATGAACATACTGAGTGATAGAATTTTATAAAGTTTCAAATTGTCTAGAATAATTTTCTTAGACAAAATTTAGACCCAATAGATCAATAGTAAGGGAATATTGAAGGGAGGGGGAGAAGCATTTCTCCTGGCTCTCATACGGATAAAAATATTATCCCAAACTCACTCTATTGGCCAACAGGAGGCTTACCCTGCTCTCCCTTCTTCATTAAACCAAAATAAAATAAAATAATATAAAATCACTGCCATCTAGTCAGGTCCAACTCATGGTGACCCCTCCTTGGGTTTCTGAGGTGGTGTCTCTACGGAAGTAGATTGCCCGATCTTCTTTCCAAAGAGTGGCTGGTGGGTTTGAACCACCAGTTTTCTGGTTAGCAGTCAAGTGCCTTAAGCACTATGCCACCAGGACTCCCCAGCTCCATTCAAGGGGCTGTTTATTGTCCATGGGTAGATAGTGGTCCAGGGTGCAGTTAAAGAACATCTATTTCCCTGATGGACCTCTCAGTAATTATCAGGAAATATGATCTTAAATAGCCAATTTAGGGTGAGAAACAGGAAATTTACAGAGTTTGAAATCGAACAATAGAAGCAAGAAGGAAAGCAATAGTTAAGTCTGTGGTAGTGTCTATGAGGCACTGAGGAATCTATTAAGGTATGAGATAGCAAGGAAGCTTCTCAAGGTGGGAAAATGAGAAAAGAAAGATTGGGGGGATATTACACAGTGGAGAAGTGAGATTTCTCCATTACCTAAAAGTGTAATCTCTACTCCCAAGGGCAAGAAGAAAAGATACATATTAGATTTCATTATAAAACAAAGATGAGGGAATAAAGAATCTACAGGCTCAAATACGGTACTTGCAAGGTGTTCAAATAACTAAAAAAATAGAGGTCTTTTACTTATTGTTGCTACATCAGCATATTCCTCTATTCTTCTAAGAATCTGTGCCTTTGCCAGAGGCAGGGGGTTAGAAGAGAGACCAAAGTACAAAGAGGTCATAATCTTCTAAGAGGAATAAATTTCAGTGCTTTCCTCACTTGGTAATAATGTTTTATTTCACCCTATTAGCTTTATATTTTAAAGCTAGTAATAAAGTATAAAATGTCTGAAAGAGCTTAAATATGTTTCATAAGTAGTCTGGGAAGTGAAGATTGAAAGCCTTAGATTTTCTAGATCCACAATTTTAATCTCAAGGTTACAGTATTTAATCCATTGAAGACAGATAAGATGAAATTTATCTAAATTTAATTTAATTTTTGTGTCCAAACTATCAAAAAGTGAGTTGACAATGTCTTTAATTTTGATGTGTTCCTGGAGGGCAGATAGATCCCTGATCTGTGGTTTTGTGTGGAAATCTAGAAATCAATAGCCTTATCGCCATTATGAGAGGATCACTTGGTCATGAGGATATAAGCACTAAGCCCTGCTTAGGAGCTTCAATATCGATCTTGATTTGGAGATTTGGACATCAAATTTTGAATTTAAAAATAATTTCTCCAGAAGTTAATTAGTTTTTTGTTGGTGGTGTTCCCTTTGAATGACATTCAGGGGAAATGGGAGACTCTGAGCTGACACAAAATTTTAGATGACTTTGCAATAGGGAAATTACTTTTTTATGGCTATAGATACACTAATGCTATTAACTAACATTAATTAACTCTGCCTACAGAGAGTCTCAGCAGCTGTATGAAATTACTTGGTGCTACCCTACAAAGTCCCTGCACTCTTGCCACATTGGTCAGGGGAGAGAGGAAATACTGCTCTGGTGCTATTAAAGTACAAAGTGATACTAAATCCTAAGCAGTGTTGTTGGCACTTGTGTTTCTTTCTTCATTCTGCCAACAATGGAAACATAAGATGCCTGGGAGTCTCTTTCTTTGCCTCTCCTACACACCCAATGGTTCATTCAACCAGGACCCTACATCATCTCCTTTGCCTGGGCTCCCCATATTCTCTCGTCTTCCAAATTATGTTCCAGAATGTGTACATATCTGTCAAAGAGAGCAGAAGAATATAATGGAAATTGGTGTCTTCCTTGGAGAACCACTTCATTCATTCATGTAACTAACATATTTTTATAACTGAACAGTATCCAGGAAATGCATGAGCTTTGGAACATCTCTTTGCAAATTGACAGCTTCCAAAATGAGGGACTATTCTACCCCAAAACCAAATAATTTCCAGAAATTAAATATAAATGAAATTGTACATCTCTTAATCACAAGGTAATATGCATTCTGTATGAACCAAAACCAAACTCACAGATGTCAAGTGGATTTTACTCATAGCGACCCCTCCTTGAGTTTCCAAGGCAGTATCTCTCTACAGAAGTAGATTGCCCAACCTTCCCTCCAATGAGTGGCTCATAGGCTTGAATTACCAGCCTTCAGGTTAGCAGTCAAATGCCTTAGGCACTATGCCACAAATTCTATTAGCAAAAGTCAGTGAAGGGCAATGCTTCAACTGTCATGAGAGGCTCAAGCCTTGCATACTCTCCTGTTCCAATCTCCTTATCTTTCTTTAGTTTGGGTTTGGAGGCTTGGAATCTCCATCATGTGGAAATCACCTTTTAGTAAGGCAGCAAGTCCCCATTTAGTTCCTGTTCTACCATCAAAGTAATCCTACCCTGCTAGTTCTGATACTTTTAGGACCAGAGAAAAGGCAGGACAAAAGTAAGAAGACAGGAATATGCAGTGATCATCATTACTAACTCCAAAGCCCCAAGTCATGCGTTAGAAAAAATAATTTGACCATAATTGGACAGAACGCTCCTCTTCTGCTCTCAGATGCTGCTCCATCCCCTTAATTTTGAAGAAAAAGAAAAAAAAATTGCTCTGGAGTCAGTTCTGACTCACAGAGACCCTATGTGTTACAGTAGAACTGCTCCATAAGGTTTTCTTGACTAGGATCTTTTTTGATTTTTTTTTTTCTCTCCACATATGTTTCAGAATAGAATTGTGCTCCATAGGGTTTTTTTTTTTTTTTTTTTTTTTGGGGGGGGGGAGTTGAGTGAAATTTTACAGAGCAGATTTGTTTTACATTCAGCAGTTCACACACATATTGTTTCCTGATATTGATCACAATCTCCACAGTGTGTTAGCTCTCTTCCTACTTCTTGCCTGTGGTTACCTTTTCCATGGAAAAGAAGTTTTCTATGCATTCATGCCTCTATAGCTTTCTTCCTGTACACATGCCATCCTTCTGATCTTCTATGGTTGATTGTTCTAAGGAGTGTACCTCCTTTGTGTAAGTTCAGGTCTCACTATTATTTGGCTGAGTTAAGCCACAGGAATGAGTTCAATTCCAGACCCAAAGAGTAATTATGGGCCATAGTCTTGGGGGTTTCACCAGTCTCTATCTGACCAATATTGCTGGTCTTTTATTATAGTTTTGAATTTTGTTCAAATTTTTCTCCCACTCTATTAAGGATCTCCAATTTTTGTCCTTTTCCAAGTGGTTGGAATTGGTAGGTGGTCACCATTTAGTTATTCTGGTCTCGGCGTTATGTAGGCTGAGGTTCCCATGGTCCATCAAACTCTTGGATAAATTGTTTCTACTTATCTTTGATTTTCTTCACTCTTGTTCGCTCTGGACAAAATGAGATCAATAGTTATGTCTTAGATGGCATTTGTAAACTTTTAAGACTCCAATCACTACTCATCAAGGAAGGATGTAGAACAATGTTTTTATGTACTATGTAGTGCTGATGGAGTTTATTGTCTCCGACAGCCATGGTCCCAAGACTGCAGTTCCAGCAACTCAGTGCTTGGATGTGACTAAGTTACCTTACCTTGCTTGCTCTTAGTTTTATTATGTAAATATATATATATATATATATATATATATATAGAGAGAGAGAGAGAGAGAGAGAGAGAGAGAGAGAGAGAGAGAGTGATTATTATAGTACATGCAAACACATATGTAGCTATATCATCTGTCAAGCCTATATATATAGTCATGGGTATATTGTTATTTGCCTACTCATACGTAATCATCTTGCTTGTCTACCTATGCATCCACCTGTAGATTAGTATTTGTTAATACTGATAATATAGTATTATATAAGGCATTTGACTGCTAACCAGAAAGCTGGCAGTTCAAACCCACCAGCCACTCCTCAGAAGGAAGTTTGGGCAATCCTACTTCTGTAGTGATACTGCTTCAGAAACCCAAGGAGGGGTCGCTATGAGTCGGGGCCGACTCAACAGCACATAACAACAACAACATGTGTAATAGTATTCACCTTTGTTGTCTGTGCCTCTTATGTACCTCTTTGTGTCTTCCTTTTCTTATTGATAACGTGGTGGTCACACAATTTTGTTGTATTGCCTTTCCCTTCATCAAAATCAATACCTGTCTCTTAACTAGCTAACATTTTTCCCTCTGCTCCTCTCCCATCCCTGACCACCAACAAAGAAAATTTCCTTCCCTATGTAAATTTTTCCTTAACTTTTTATAATACCAGATTTATGTAATATTTGTCATTCTGTGGTTGACTTGTTCCACTCAGTAAAATTTCCTCCAAGTTCTTCCATGTTATGAGGTGTTTCCTGGATTATTTATCATTAATATGTTAATAATAAATGTTGCATAGTATTCCACTGTGTGCATGTACCAGAGTTTGGTTATCCATTTATCCATTAATGGGCATTTAGGCTCTTTTCATCTCTTTGCTATTATAAATAGTGCTGAGATGAAATATTTAGAAATGGGTGTGCATATATCTATTCCTGTTCCAGATCTCACCTCTTTAGGATATATTCCTAGTAGTGAGACTGTTGGGTCAAATTGTATCTCTACTTCCAATTTTTTAAGGAAGTGCCATACCATTTCTCACAATGCTTGTCCCACCAGCAGTGTATCAGACCTTCAATCTCTCCACACACTCACTTGCATTTGTTGTTTTCTGTCTTGTTGAACTCTGCTGTTATTGCTGAAGTGAGATATCTCATAGTGGTTTTGATTTGCACCTCTCTAATGGCTAATGAGGAGCTCTGGTAGCATAGTGCCTAAGGCACTTGACTGCTAACCAGAAGGCTGGTGGTTCAAATTCACCAGCCACTCCTCGGAAGGAAGGTTGGGCAATCCTACTTCCGTAGTGATACTGCCTCGGAAACCCAAGGAGGGGTTGCTATGAGTCGGGGCCGACTTGACGGCAAATAACAACATAACAACAACAATGGCTAATGATCCTGAGAATTTCTTCATGTGTTTGTTGGCTGCCTGAGTATTTTCTTTGGTGAAGTGTCTGTTCATAGCTTCTGCTCATTTTTTAATTGATTGTTTGTCTGTATGATGTTGAGCTGTTGAAGTTTTCTATAAATTTTAGAGATGAGTCCTATGTTGGATATATCATTGCCAAATATTTTTTCCCAATCTGTATGTTGTCTTTTTACTCTTTTGGAGAAGTCTTCTGATGCATATAAGAATTTAATTTTAGAAAGTTGCAATCATCTTGTTCATCTTCTGTGGTATGTACATTTTTGGTTATGCTTGATAGTCAATTTACTCTATAAATTAAGCTCTGTAAGTTTTCCTTTATTTTATCTTTGATTAACTTTAGAGTTTCAGTTTTACATTAAGGTCTTTAATCCATCTTGAGTTCATTTTTTTTGTGTATGGTGTGAGGTATGAATCTTGTTTCTTTTTTCTGTAAATGGATATTCAGTTTTCCCAGCAGCATTTGCTAATGAAACTCTCTTTCCCATTTAAGAGGTTTCAGCTCTTTGTCAAAAATCAGCTGTCCATAGGTTGTTGGATTTATTTCTGGATTTTCGATTCTGCTCCACTGATCTATGTATCTATCATTGTACCACTATCAGGCTCAGCTCTGGTGGTGTAGTGCCTAAAGCATTTACTGCTAATCAGAAGAGAAAGCTGGTGGTTCAAACTCATCAGTCACTCCTCAGAAGGAAGATTGGGCAATCTACTTCCATAGAGATACCTCCCACCTCCCCAGAAATCCAAAGAGGTGTCGCTATGAGTCAGGATCAACTCTATGGCAGTGAGGAATGAGATGTTTTGTTTTGTTTTGTTTTGTTTTGTTTATCTGTATAGTAGTTTTTGAGATCAGGGAATGTGAAATCTCTTACTTTGATGTTCTTCTTCAGCAGTGCTTTGCTTATTGGAGTTCACTTTCCTTTCTATAAATAATTACTGATTGGTTTTTCCATGTTTTTAAAGAATGCTGATGGAATCTGAACCAGGATTGCATTGGATCTATATTTCGCTTTGGGTTGTATGGACATTTTCACAATGTTTAGTCATCCTATCCATGAGCATGGTATGTTGTTCCATTTATGTAGGTCTGTTGTAGTTTCTTGTAGTGATGTTTTGTGGTTTTCTTTGTATAGGTCTTTTGTGCCCTAGTAAGATTTATTCCTAAGTATTTTATCTGTTTGGTTGTTGTTGTTGTTAGGTGCCTTCGAGTTGGACCTGACTCATAGTGACCCCACTATTGTAAATGGTATTCCTTTCCTTATTTCCTTTTCAGAAATCTCTTTGTTGATGTAGAGGAATCCAACTGATTTTGTATGTTGATCTTTTATCCTATTACTTTGCTGAATCTTTCAAGTTTTCTTGCTGAATCTCTTGGCTTTTCTATATATAAACCAAAAAATAAATAAATAAATAACTGCTATCAAGTCAGTTCTACTCATAGTGACCCCTCCTTGGGTTTCCAAAGCAGTATCTCTACAGAAGTAGATTGCCCAGTCTTCTTCCCGAAGAGTGGCTGGTGGGTTTGAACTGCAAGCTTTCTGTGTATAGAAACATGTCATCTACAAACAGAAATAGTTTCACTTCTTCTTTGCCAGATTAGATGTCTTTTATTTCTCTTTCTTGCCTTATTGCCTTGGCTTCGAATTCTGATACAATGTTGAATAGGACTAGTGATAGAGGGCATGCTTGTCTGGTTCCCATTAGCAAGGGAATGCATTGAGTCTCTTTCCATCAAGAATAATGTTGGCTGTTGCTCTATATGTTCTTGATAATGTGGAGGAATTTCTCTTTTGCTGAGAGTATTTATCAGGAATGGGTGTTGGATTTTATCAAATACCTTTTCTGCATCGAATGATATGATCATGTTCTTATGTTCCTTTGTTTTATTTATGTGATGGATTGTGTTGATAGTTTTTCTAATGTTGAACCATCCTTGAATACCTGGTATGAATCCCACTGGGTATTATTTTTTGACATAATATTGGATTCTATTGGCTAAGAGTCTGTTGAAGATTTTTGTGTCTATATTCATGAGGAATATTGGTCTGTAATTTTCCAGTTTAGTGACATCTTTGCTTAGTTTTTGTATCAGGGTTATGCTTGTTTCATAGAATGAATTTGGGAGTACTCTATCCTTTTGCAGGTTCTGGAATAGTTTGAGTAGAAAAGGTGTCATCTCTCTGAACATTTGATAGAATTCCCCAGTGAAGTTGTCTGGACCAGGACTTTTTTTTTTTTTTTGTGGGGAGTTTTTTATGACTCGCTCAATTTTTTCTTTTGTTATGGGTCTATTCAGATTTTCTACCTCAGTCTTTGTTTGTTTAGGTAGATAATATGTTTCTAGAAATTTGTCCATTTCTTCTTGGTTTTCAAATTTGTTCTTCAGAGTATTCTGTTCTACATTTTTTAAAATTATTATTTCAGTTGGTTATGTTGTAGTGTTACTCATTTAATTTATTATTCATGCTACTTGCATCTTCTCTTTCTTTTCATTAGTTATATTTGCCAGTACTTTGTCAATTTTGTTAGTTTTTTCAAAGAACTACTTTCTAGTCTTGTTGATTTTTTTTCTATTGTTTTTTCTAATTTCTGCTTCATTTATTTCTGCTCTAATATTTATTATTTCCTTTCTTCTGGAGAATGTAGCCTCCTTTTGTTGCTCTTTTTCTAATTGTTGGAGTTGTTAGGTTAAGGTGTTGATTTTGGTTTTTCTTTTCTTTTATGATTTGTGCATTTATTCCTATGAATTGACCTCTGAGTACTGCTTTTGCTGTGTCCCAAAGCTTTTGGTATGTTGTGTTTTCATTTTCCTTTGTTTCTAGGATTTTTGTTATTATTATTATTACACACTTTCTTTCTTCCATTACCCAGTAGTTCTTGAGCAATGTGCTATTTAGCTTCCATGTATTTCCCCCGCCCCCGGTGGTCTTATTACTGATTTCAAAGTTTATAGTGTTGTGATCTTAGAAGATGCTTTGTAGTATTTTGATGTTTTTAAATTTATTGAGGCTTGTTTTATGGTCTAACATATGGTCTATTCTGGAGAATAATCCATGATCACTGAAAAGAATGTGTGTTGTGTTTTTATTGGTTGGGAAGTGTTCTATGAGGTTGAGTTGGTTGATTGTGTGGTTGAGATCTTTTGAATCTTGGTTGAGTTTTTTTGTTTTGCTTTGTTTTGTTTGTTTTTAATAGTAGTCTGGCCTTCCTCAAAAGTTGTGTGTTAAAATCTCCTACTACTATTGCAGTATTGTCTATATGTCCTTTCAATTCAGTTAACTTTTGCTTTATGTATTTTGGAGCTCTTTGACAGAGTGCATAGATACTTATTACAGTTATGTCCTCTTGGTCAATTGACCCTGTTATCATCATATAATGACCTTTCTTGCCCCTTCTGCTGGTTTTCACCTTGAAGTCTATTTTATCAGGAATTAATATTGCTACTCTTTTTCCTTTTGAGTTGTTGTTAGCTTGATATATTTTTTTTTCATTCTTTGAATTTTAATTTATTTTTATCTTTGTGTCTAAGTTTAGTCTCTTGTAGGCAGCATATTGATGCTTCTTATTTTTTTTATCTATAGTGACACTCTCTTTCTCTTGACTGGTGTATTTAATCTATTCACATTCAGTGTAGTTACTTATAGGTCTGTGTTTACTGTTGTTATTCTCTTGTGTTTTTTAATGTGATGTTAATGGCTTCTTTGTTTCAAATATTTTTCTGTGCTAAGTTCATTTTTTTAATCAAGTTTTCTTTTCCTTTTCTTCATTGTCATTGATTTTCTATTAACTAAGTCCTTGTGATTTTCTTCTTTCTTATTTTGGTTAGAAGCCTTAAAAATCTTCTTTGTGGTAAATTTTTAACTTCCTAAGCTTTGAAGTGTTTGTTCTATATTGGTATCTTCTTGACTTCCTATTCATTTGGAAATTCTGTAATTATACCATTTATTGTTTCATTTTGCAATATAGTTTTTGTCATTGATAGACTGACCCCTCTGCTTCTCTATTTTCTATTTTCTCATTTTATAAGCTTATTTTAGTTTTAAGAATTCTTTTTCTGGGTTAGTTTCTGAGTGATATTATCATGTGTCTTAATCTTAGGTTGTTGTCTTCCACTGTTGATTTGCTCTCCAAACAACTCCTTTTAGCATTTCTTGTAAGCTTAGTCTGTTTTTTACAAATTCCCTTAATTTCTGTTTTCCTGGGAATGTCCTAATTTCATCTTCATATTTGTGGGATAGTTTTGCTGTGTACATAATTCTTGGTTAGTAATTTGTTTCTTTCAAGGTTTTGTATATGCCATCCCATTGCCTTCTTGCCTATATGAGTTCTGTACAGAAATCAGTGCTGAGTCTTATTGGTTGCCCTTTTCAGGTAACATTTCACTTTTCCTGAGCTGCTCTCAAGATTCTTTCTTTATCTTTAATTTTGGAAAGTTTGATTATGATATGTCTTGGTAACTTTTTTTTTTTTTTTTTGAGGTTTGTCTACTATGGGGTTTGTTGAGCTTCTTGAGTAGATATCTTTTCTTCTTTCATAATATTAAATAAATTTTCTGTTAGCTGTTCTCCAACAATTATCTCTCTCTCTCTCTCTCTCTCCCTCCCTCTCTCTTTCTTTTTTATATTGTTTATTGCCTCCTCTTATTCTGGAATTCTAATCACACATAGGTTATTTCTCTTGATATCATTACATATAACTCTTAAGTTTTCTTCAATTTCTTTTTTGATTTTTCTTAATACAAGCTAGTGTCAGGGGATTTGTCTTCAAGATGGCTAATGCATTCTTTAGCAAATTAGATCTTACTGTTTTGTCCTTCCAATATGTTATCTATCTCAGCCATTTTAGTGTTCACCTTCTGGATTTCTAATTGCTGGGTTTTTTTTTTTTTTTCTATTATTTCTAATTATCTATTTATTTTGTCATTTTGCTCTTATACTGTTTTCCTGAATTCTTCAGGGCTACTGTCTGTCTTTTCCTTGTTTTTGTTTATGGTTTCCTAGAACTTTTGGAAGGTTCTATATACATATTTTTTTTTAATTTCTTATCAGATAGTTCTATTACCTCTTCTTCTCAGAAAGTTTCCCTAGTTCTTTACTTCGTTGCTTCCACTATTTTATCCTGGTTGTTTTGTTTTGTTTTGTTTTGCTTTTAATTGAAGTTGTCTGTTGTCTCTGAGATGTTTTGTAGTTGTTGTTTTTATTTGTTGGTTATGTGTTGATTTGTTTCACACTAGTGTTTTGCTTTGCTCTTTTTTAGTTTGTCAAAATTTGTGGGACAGTTTTGCCACTTTGGTTATTAGCTGGGCAGCACTGGGGCACTCCTCAGCTTTCTTTGGGTTGGTGAAATAAATGATAATAATGTGAATGCATGCCTTGTGAAGAGGAGTTGCAGTTATGATGAGCAAGTGCTGTCCACCATCTGTCATTGACCCAGTGTTGCAGGATCTGTGATAGTGCTCATCCACTGGGTGAGGTTGTCAGTGCAGTAAATATGGCTGACCAGTAAAGAGCTAATGTCCTCTTTTCTTTGCATGGTGCAGGAAAGAAAGGCAAATAAATAAAATACTCAATGAGAAAAAGATAAAAAAGTGGGGGAAAAGGCTAAAAGGTGGAATAAATATAAAAGAAAAATAGAGGAACAGAAAAGGGGGAATGGATGAGAAGAAAGATTAGTAAAAATGAAAGAAAAAGAAGATGGGTAAATAAGAATAAAGAGGAAGATGGATAATAAAATGGAAATAAATATAAATAAAATTTAAAAAATTAAAAGGAAGAAAAGTTGGAAAAGATAAAAGTGAGAAAAGTAAATGGAAAATAAGGAAGCTAAGGAGGGGCTTTTGTAGTATGGTCAGCCAGCAGTCTTGGAAGCAAGTGGTTGTATCACAACCTGATCTTCCAGCATTTGTGCACCAGAGGTGGACACAGCCTGATGTAAGTGGACATCTCCAAGAAAGGAGGCTGCAATGTGTGCCTTTTGTGTTCAGTGTGAGAGAGATCAGCCAATGATGTAAGTGCAGGAAGGGGAGCTTCAGCCCCTAGGTCTATCTGTTTGGAGTGGGTGGCTAGGCTCAGAGGAGGTGGGACTTCCCTAGTTACCAGCTTGGTGAGAATGGGGAGTTTCACTCCTAGTTGCAGAGAAGCTGTACTTATTGGAGCAAAGAATGCAGATTTCCAGTCACAATTCACCAGCATGGGTCTGGCATCCTTTAGGGCACATGCAGCTGTTTCTCTATCTCCTGCCCAGACTATGGTGAAAGGCTGCCCTGAGACTATATTCTCTAACCACCTTAACATGGCCCTTTCCCCTCATAGAGGTAGAAGGTACCTGGTACAAATGGGTACCTATGAGGGAGAAGCTACAGTGGTTCAGTGTGAAAAAGATCAGGCACTGGAAGAGAGAGCTTCAGCCCTGGCTCTGTCTGCTAGAGACAAGTTGTTGGTGTTGGCTGGGCTGCCATTAAGGTGGCCAGGGATCTGTTGAAGAGGGGTCTTCCATAGCCACCAGGTTGGTGGGGGCAGAAGTGGTATTTACCTCTGTGAACTGGAAAGGTCTGTATTTTTAGAATGGAGAGTATGGCTCTCCAGTAGCAATGCACTGGTGTGCATTTGGTGCAGGCAGCCATTTATCCAGCTCTTGCCTAGATTCAATTAAGTGAGAGGATTTCCTGAGTCTAGCTTCTCCAACAACCCCAACACAAGCTACTAGTGGTAAATTATTTCATTCCCTTCCTCTAGTTCCTTCCTTGTTCCTGTGCCACTGTAAGCCTGACCATTTCCCTACATGTTCCTCTCCCAGCTCCCTCATGTCTTAAATTCCTTCCAATCTGCATACATTATGACTTTATCACCATGTGGATTCCATGAAGTTGTTTTCTCTTCATCTCTGTCTGATGACTCTATGCTTAAAATGACAATGTTGTGGTTGATCCTGGATTCTTTTCTTTCCCCAGTCACATTTCTCTCACCCATTCATCCATCTCCCTTTCCAATCAGTACTTAGTCTAATTCTGTATCCTCTTATTTGATGCTCAGAGTTCCAGGATCATTATTTGCATCTGTTTCTTTTCTTTTTTTTTTTTTTTCCTGGGTCTGTTGTTGAGAGATTGGGAAGAGTGTGTTAGATTGGAGAAAGACTCATTAACAACATGTTATATGAAGATAATACAACCTTTCTTGCTGGAGCAAAGAAGACTTGAAGCATTTATGGATGAAGATAAAAGGCTACAGCCTTTTATTATACCTCAATGTAAAGAAATAAAACCAAACATAAAGAAAACAAAAATCATCACAACTGGACCAATGAGCAACACAATGATAAATTGAGAGAAGATTAAAATTGTCAGGGATTTCGTTTTACTAGAATCCACAATCAATGCTCATGGAAGCAGCAGTCAAAAAAAATCAAACAACATATTGCACTAGGCAAACTGCTGCAGAAGACTCCTTTGGGGGATCTACATAGGAGATCCTGGAAAGAGTGAGAGAACAATGGGAACAAAACTTAAAATCATTAAAAAGTAAAAGCAAAAAAAAAAAGACTATGACCCCTAACTGCCCTTCAGGTCTGGAATTGAACCCACTCCCATGGCTTCCAGCAAAACAAAACAGAGAGAGATCAATCATGTGAGAATAGAAGGGCTGTGTATGCACAGGGAGAGTTCAGGGGACAGAAGTGCATGAAAGGGAAAGCCACAGGGAAGAGGTAACTATAGGGAGGAAGTGAGATGTTGCATTGTGGGAAATTGCAGTCAATGTCATGAGACAAAGTATATGTGAGCTGCCGTATGGAAAGTGAATTTACTCTGTAAAATTTCACCCAAATCACAAAAAAAAAAAAAAAAAAAAAAAATTAGAAAGCAAAAGACCTTTTTAAAATATTAAGAGCAAAGATGTCACTTTAGTGACTAAGGTGGGCCTGGCCCAAGCCATAGTATTTTCAATTGTCTTATATGCATGTGAAAGGTAGACAATGAATAAGGAAGATGGGAGAAGAGTTGATGTATTTGAATTGTGGTTCTGGTGAGCAATATTGAATACACCATGGACTGCCAGAAAAATGAATGAATCTATCTTGAAAGAAGAAAGAATGGTAAGACTATCTCTTGACCTTTGGTCATGTTATGGACCAATCCCTAAGGAAGGATACCATGCTTGGTAAAGTAGAGGTTCTGCAACAAAAAGGGGAGACCCTCATTAGATGGATTGACACAGTGGTTTCCATGGTAGGTTCAAGCATATCAATTATTGTGAGGATGGTGCAGGACCAAGCAGTTTTTGGTTCTGTTGTATATAGAGTTGCTATGAGTCAGAACCTAACCACAACAACAGCAGAAGTTACCAGAAGTAAATAAAGATAGAGTCTCTTTAGTCTTCTTTGCTCTTATATAATCAAATAATTGTAAGTACATGACTCTGCAAAGTGATTTGCCTCTTTTCCTTTCATAGTTCATAGTGTCCTAGTGGCATTGCAGTTGCAATTACCACATTAATTTGTTGTTGTTGTTGTTATATGCCTTGGAGTTGGACGTGACTCATAGCAATCCTTCCTTGAGTTTCTGAGGTGGTATCACTACAGAAGTAGATTGCCCAACCTTCTGTCATTAATAGTGGTAATAATTTAATATTAGAAGTAAAAAACTTGTTAGTGACCTACGTACCTTCCAAAGTAATTCTCGACAATTAGAAGAATGAAACAATAGAACCATTGTTTCTTTTATGATAAGTTAATAATTGAACAATGAAAGAAAAGCTGTGGCTTTAAAAATTAATGCATGTTTGATTTTTCCTTTAAATTAACCTTTCAAGTGATCTCAGAATGTTATGCATAGTGACAACTTACAGTGAAAATTATCTTTCTGAAATATATGAAGACTGGCATTTAGATTAGTTATTTGAAAAGAAAGAATATCTGTGTCCCCTTGACTGGGACAGAGCATTATATGAAGGAAGATGTAAGCAGCTAGAAGAAAATCTTTCTACTGATAATGGAGTGTTTCCAAAATCTCTATGTAGTAAAATGTCAGACTGCATAATTTTATATTATTTCATGTAATGAGAATTTTTCTAAAAGTCTAACTAATTAAAAGCACAAATGGAATTCAACTTTATAGACTTAGTTTAACATGTGACATAATAATTTCTTTTGAAAAATAAGAAATTTTTAGAAATGAATAATTACCCTAATACACAGCATTATTTGCTTTCTTGGAAAAAAAAAATGGATTTCTTGTTTTAGGGTATACAATCTAAAAATATTTGATTTTTTTTCAGCATATTAATTAGAGATTTGGTGAGACAGAATGGTGGAGCCTGTATTAAATACCCCAAAGTGATAAGCTTAGCAAAGTACAGTAGAGTGTGAGAATTGCACAGGACCAGGCAGTGTTTCAACCTGTTGTATATAGGGTAGCTGTGATTTGGCACTGACTCCATGTCATCTAACAACAACAACAATGGGATAAAGGGCATTTCACTTCATTTATCTTCCACTTTTTGGATCGATTTCATGTTGGACCTATGTCTTGCTCTCCAGCTGGCGTAGTGCCCAAGGAATGCTGCATGCTCTTACAATGTCAAGAGTTTGAATTCCTCATTTGAGTTCTACACTAAAGCATGAATTAAGTGCTAGAAAAAATGAGTCACAAAAGCTAACATAAAGTGCCAAATGGGTATACACTATAGGGAACTGGCTTCAAGGGGCATGGAGCTACCCTGTCAAAGTATGTGTCTAGGAAATGGGGAGTTTTTGACATCCTGGGAAAGCCCTGGGGCTCATTGTGAAGTTGAAAATGATCAACACTTAACCCACAGTATAGTAGATCTCCAAACATGATACTACCATTGTAATTACCATAGATCATTGTGGTGGTTAAGTTTGTGTGTCAACTTGGCTGGGCCTGGTTGAGTGGCTGGTCAGCTGAATATAGTTACTCCCCATGGTGAGCTTGGTAATTAATTCCATGGTGGAATCTATAGGAGCAGCTGAGTAGCTGCTTTTGGTATGTAGTCTTGCTTCCCATATATAAGAAATAGCTTTGGGAATGGTCTCTAGCTTATGACACACTTGAATGCTGCATTGTCATTGTTCAGCAGCCTGTCATGCTCTGCTGATCTTGGGACTTTTAATGGACTTGAATTAATGGCCTGCCATGTGGTTTGGTAACATTGGGACTGTGCCTTTTTACTTATCAACCTTGGGCTTATCAGTCTCAGTAGCCAACAGCTGTCTGAGTGAAGAAGAATCTCTAACTCCAGTGGTCCAGGAGCAGGAGTCAGAGCTGAAGTCTAAGGTTGAGGAGTTTTCACTCAGCCCTGAGAGCCTGGTACTTTGAACTAGAACTTAAAGGCTCCAAACAGGTAGAGAATGAACTCCTGTTTGTTAAGGCCATCCCATTTGTGGTATATTCTTGTCAGAGTGGCACTAGGTAACCAGAACAATCATATAGAAGCTGTAAGATAGCAAGAAAGTTGGGTGTTGTTATACTAAAAAGTTTTGTTGGTTGTTGTCATTGAGTCAACTCTGACTCATGGTGACCTTACGTATAAGAAATCAAACATTGCCTTGTCCTGTGTCATTTTCACAATCAATAGCAGATTCAAACTCATCACGTTGGCTATTATACCAATTCATCCTACTGAGCCACTACTCAACCAATAAAGCCAAAGATGAAGAAATTTGATATTTTACCAGCTTCTGCAGTCTAGAATTGACCAACATGCAATCAAGATTCATTCATCATTACAGGTATTTAGAATGTGGAAGTGAAAAACAAAGAAGGAGAATTGGTAGCTAGAAAATATGGCATTAGTGAAAGAAATGACACCAGAGACTGCATGATAGAATTTTGCAAGATTTAGCAATTTGTTCATTATAAATATCACTTTTTTTCACAATGTAAATGGTAGGTATACACATGGACCTCACAGGACAGCCTACACCAGAATCAAACAGACTATATCTGTGGAAAGAGATGATGGAAAGATCAATATTGTCACTCAGAAAAAGGCCAGGAGCTGACTGTGAAAAGACCATTAAGTGCTCATATGCAAATTGAAATTGAAGCTGAATAAAATTAAAAATAAGTCCAAGGGAACTAAAATATGATCTTGAGTATATCCACCTGAATTTAGAGACTTTCTGAAGAAAAGATTTGATGCTTTGAACACCAATGACAGAACATCAGATGAGTTGTGGGATGGCATCAAGGACATCATACATAAAGAAAACAAAAGGTCATAAGAAAAGACCAAAATATATGTCTGAAAAGGCTCTGAAATTGGCTCTTGAACAGAGAGTAGCTAAAGCAAATGGAACAAATGATTAAATAAAAAAGCTAAACAGAACATTTCAGAGTGGCTCAAGAAGACAATGTATTACAATGAAATGTATAAAGACCTGAAGTTAGAGAATCAAAAGGGAAGAATGTGCTTTGCATTTCTCAAGTTGAAAGAACTAAAGAAAAAATTTAAGCCTAAGGTAGTAATAGGATTCTACAGTCAAATTATTGAATGATAGAGGAAGCATCGAAAGAAGATGGAAGAAATACAGAGTCACTGTATCAAAAAGAATTGGTCAATGTTCACCATTTCAGGAGGTAGCACATGAGCAAGAACCAATGGTACTTAAGGAAGAAGGTCAAGTTGCACTGAAGGAATTAGAAAAAACAAAGCTCCAGGAATTGAAGGAATACCCATTGAGATGATTCAACAAACTGATGCAAACATGGATGTGCTCACTTGTTTATGCAAAGAATTTTGGGAGATAGCTACCTTGCCAACCAACTGGAAAAGACCTGTATTTGTGCCCATTCCAATGAAAAGTGATCCACAGAATGCAGAAATGATTAAATAATATCATTAATACCACATGCAAGTAAAAGTTTGCTGAAGATAATTCAAAAATTGTTGCAGCAGTATACTGACAGAGAATTGCCAGAAAATCAAGCAGCATTCAGAAGAGGACCTGGAATGAGACATTGACTGTCAATGTCAAATGGATATTGGCTCAGAGCAAAGAATACCAGGAAGATGTTTACTTCTGTTTTATTTACTATACAAAGACATTAGACCATGTGAATCATAACAAATTATGTATAACATTGTGAGAATGGAAATTCCAGAACATTAATTGCACTCATGTGGAACCTATGCACACACCAAGAGGCAGTTGTTTGAATCGAACAAGGGGATTCTGCATGGTATATAATCAGGAAAGGTGTATGCCAGGGCTGTATCCTTTCACCATACTTATTCAATCTGTATGCTGAGCAAATAAAATGAGAAACTGGATTATATGAAGAAGAACTTGAAGGATAACAATCTGTGATGTTTAGATGAAAGAACTTTGCTGAAAGTCAAAATGACTTGAAACACGTACTGATGAAGATGAAAAACTATAGCCTTTAGTATGGATTATACCTCAACATAAAGAAAACAAAAGTCCTCACAACTGGATCAATAATCAACATCATAATAAATGAAGAAAAGATTGAAGTTATTAAGGATTTTATTTTGCTTGGATCCACAATCAATACCCATAGAAGCAGCAGTCAAGAAATCAAATGACATTGCATTGGTCAAATCTGGTGCAAAAGACCTCTTGAAAATTAAGGTGCATGTGGTAGTTCAGTTTGTGGGTCAACTTGGCTGGGCCTGGTTGAGTGGCTGGGCAGCTGGTGGTAGTTAATCCCCCATGAGGAGACTGGCAATCAACTCCATGGTGGGATCTACAACAAGCAGCTGACTAGCTGTCTTTGGGTATGTTGTCTGCGTCCTGTATATAAGGAGAAGCCTTTGAGTATGGTCTCTAGCCTATATCACGCTTGGACCCTGCATGTAGCCATGTCGTTACTCAGCAGCCTGCCATGCTCTGCCGACCTTGGGACTTATAATGGACTTAAGTTAATGGCCTGCCGTGTGGTTTGGTAACATCGGGACTGTGCCTGTTTACTTGTCAACCTTGAGGCTTCTCAGCCTCAGCAGCCAGCAGCTGTCTGAATGAAAAAATGCCTCTAGCTCCAGTGGGCTGGGAGCAGGAGGCGGAGCTGGACCCCAAGGTTGAGGGACTTTCACCCAGCCACTAAAGCCTGGCACTTTGAACTTGGACTTAAAGCCCCCAAATTGTAAGAGTAAACTCCTGCTTGTTACAGCCATATCCCATTTGTGATATGTTTCCTGTCAGAGTGGCACTAGGTAACCAGAACAATGCACCTGACCCAAACTACTGTTTTTTCAATGGCCTCATGTGCATGTGAAGGAGCTCTGGTAGCACAATGCCTAAGGCATCTGACTGCTAACCACAAGATGGGTGATTCAAACCCACCAGTCACTCCGTGAGAGCAAGACTAGGCAATCTACTTCCATAGGGATTTATCATCTTGGAAATCCAATGGGGGTCACTATGAGTCAGAATTGACTTGACAGCAGTGGGTTTGGTTTTCATATGCATGTGAAAGCTGGACAATGAATAAGGAAGATTACAGAAGAATTGATGCATTTGAATTGTGGTGTTGGCAAAGAATACTAAATATACCATGGACCACCAAAAGAATGAACAATTCTGTCTTGGAGGAAGAACAGCTGGAAAGCTCCTTAGAAGTGAGAATGGCCAGACTTTGTGTGGCGTACTTTGGTCATGTTATTAGAAGAGACCAGTCTTTGGAGAAAGATATGATGCTTAGTAAATAAAGGGTTAGCAAAAAAGAATACCCTCAACGAGATGGACTGACATAATGGCTGCAATTATGGGCTCAAGCATAGTCACAACTATGAGGATGGTGTAGGACTGGGCAGTGTTTTGTTCTTTTGTACATAGTGTCACTATGAATGGGATCTTACTCTACAGCACCGAACAACAACAATCTGAGTGTCTCCCATGTCCTCATTGGCCCCCTACTTCACCAAACATGGTGTCCTCCTCTAACAATTGATCTCTCCTGATGACACATCCAAAATTAGGAAGTCAGACAAAATTCTATCATGACCCATAAGAATAATATTCAGAACTAAATCACCAAGTCTATTCCTAGTCTGCCTTGGTTTGGAAGTTACACTGAAACCTGTCCCCTATGGGAGAACCTGCCTGTATCTGACACACTGCTAGCATAGCTTCCAGCATCATAGCCAACACATAAGCCTCCACAGTACTTCAAACTGATAGACAGGTGGTATATTTAAAAAAAAAAAAAAAAAAGTTCACAAATTGTAGAGTTGCCTCCATGCTAAATTTTCATAAACAATATCACTTGGCGTCTGTCTAGAATGTTTTCCCATCTGAATTACAAGAAACCTTTTCAAGAAAAATTTGACTATTCATAAATTATGAATCACTGGCAGATATCTATAGTTGTACAGTTTTCTCTGTGTTTACATCTACAACTTTAAATGTAGAAAACTACTCAATCTATAGCCACTAGTTTTTTGAGACGCCTCCACAAGATGGTGTATAAACAAGCCTTACTGGAATTACTCCTGATGACTTTCAAATCCAGTAACTGTTTTATTGTGGGAAGCTGTTAGAGAGAATTAAAATCTCTGAAGCATCTCTGTATACCATGGTGCCACCCCATGAAGTGCTGATTGCTCTTAAAGGCTAATTTGATTATGTGCCACCATTAATGGTGAAATGGGAAAGTTTCAAAACACTGTTAGACTCAGATAAAACCATTCCCCTTCCTATTCCTCAAACTCACTTTTATTTAAGTTGCAGAAAACACCCAGTGTCTCTTATTTAAAGGCCCAATATTCTTACAGCTTATACTTTAAAGGGCATGCCTGGGTCACACTTTGTTTCTGGCATGCATGCACTTAAGCTACCCAGGGAATTGTCACTTTTGCTCACCTCTCACATTGCCTCTATCAATGGGAGTCTTCCAGGACGTGCAATCCCACAAGCAGGCCGTGAGCACGAGCATGTTGGAGGCAAAAGAGAGGTACTAGAAGAAGGTCAGGCATTAGAAACAGTGCACACACTTGAAATGAGAAAAGAACAGGCTTTGGAATCAGGAAAGCCAGATTCCAATCATAAGGTCTTGGCCTTGGGCCAAGTACTTAAGCTCTTTCAGTCTCAGATTCTGTGCACCTGTAAATGGAAAGACAAAGCCCTCTCTTGTAGGGAGCTATTGGAACTGGAACAGATGCATAATAATGATTATTATGGACGTCCAATAAATGGTAGCACTCTTTATAACTGTCATTATGAAAGGGTTTGAACAGCTGCTAAAAATTATGGTTTGGGGATACTCAGAATTAGGAAATTCTATAGAGAAATATGCTTATTGAGATGGCCCAGGACAAATCAATCTTAGCATCTGTCATCGCCTGTCTTCCAGAGGGGAAGGGATAGACAAAAGTGGGAATAGGGCAAGAATAACCAGATAGAGCTAATAAAATGATTCTTTCATAACCTTTAAGAATGCATTCTATTTATAATTAAGTCTGATATTCCATAATTTTCTACTAAACCTGCATTGAGCTCCACATATCTGTTTTAATCTCTTCTTTTGTGCTGGCTTCTGATTTCTGAACTCCCTCAGCTTCCTGTTCTTCTACTCTCTTTCTGGTCACTGACTGTGTCTGTTGATCAGCCTGAAAAACCAATTGCTGTTGAATGGATTCCAGCTCACAGTGACCCCATGTGTGTCAGAGTAGAACCGTGCTCCATAGGGATTTCAATGGCTGGTTTTTCGTAAGTAGATCACCTAGTCTTTCCTCTAAGGCGTTGAGTTGACTTGAACCTCCAAAGTTTTAGTTAGGAACTGAGAACATTAACCTGGGGACTCTGTCAGCCTAAAAACCAAATCAAACCAAACCCATTGTCACTGAGTCAGTTCCAAATTATAATATCCTCATGTATTACAGAGTATACTGTTCCATAGTTTTCCTGGCTATAAACTTTACCGAAGTAGCTCACCAGGCCTCTCCTTCATAGAACCACTGTCTATGTGTGTGTGGGTGTGTGTGAGCCACCAAACTTTAGGTTAGCAATCGGCTGACTGCAAACTGCTTGTGCCACCAAGGGACCGTAACTTATCCTATAGATAGTATAATCCATGACGCCTAGGAAGTCAGAAGTAAATGAATAAATGTAATTTTGGCAGGTACTATATTCACTAAGAGTTTTACATACCTAAACAACAACCTAGAGAATATAGCATCCTCTTGTTACATATAAGGCAGTTGAAGCAGTTATTGATTAAGGAATTCCTGACAGTCTCATAGCAAGGAGCTTGTGAAGCCCAATTCTCATGGTGAATGGCACTCTTAGCATACATCCTTAAACTAGCCACATGTTTTGTTTGTTATCTTCTCTGGTTATTTTCTGATCTTCATGTGAATCCAGATACAGCAAATCAGAGGTGATAATTTTGGTGTAACACTGATAAATGTGAGATGGGCTTGAAAGAACCAAAAAGAAAAGTGAATAAGAAGAGACACTAGTATTCTACTTGTTGTTGTTAGGTGTAGTCTAGCCAGTTCCAACTCAAAATGACCCTTTGTACAGTACAACAAAACACTGTTCATCTCTGCATCATCCTCATAATCCTTGCTATACTTGAGCCCATCTTTGCAGCCACTGTGTCAATCCATCTCAATGAGGGTCTTCCCCTATTTTGCTGACCCTCTACTTTACCACGTGTGAAACCCTTCTCCAGGGACTGGTCCCTTCTTACAACATGACCAAAGCAGGTTAGATGAAATATGGTCATTCTTGTTTATAAGAAGCATTCCAGTTGAACTTCTTCCAAGACAGTTTAGTTCTTTCTTCTGGGAGTCCATGGTATTTTCAGTATTCTTTTCCAACACTGCAATTCAAAGGCATCAATTCTTCTGTGGCCTTCCTTACTCATTGTCCAGCTTTGACATACATATGAGGCAATTGAAAATACTATGGCTTAAGTCTTCAAAGGAATATCTTTGGTCTTTAACACCTTAAAGAGTTCTTTTGCAGCAGATTTGCCCAGAGCGAATTATTCCACTAAAAGTCCACTAATGACCTTGTCCTGTAAGGATCAGCATGAATTCAATCCCTCAGATGTAGAGATTGAACTAGTCCTTACATTCTCATTTCTACATCTTCATTTCTGACCACCCCCTGACACTATCTCTCTCTGACCCTAACCACCAAGAGCTGGATCAAAGCTCACAAGTTAAAATGACAGACTCCTTCAGACTTACAAATAGATACCATCCACAAGTTTGGGAAATCCATATGACATCCCAATCCTCAGACCTACTGGCCACAAATTCAGGGCTGATTTCCTACTACTTCTTCAGGATGCCAGCTTCAAGACTAGTAGTCCTCGCAACACCCTTATTTTTTGACCTGCTGGATCCCCCTACCCTTTGGGTTAGATAATTCACTAGAAATGCTCACAGACTTCACAAAGAGTATACCATACTTAGAAGAAGCTCTGGTAGTGCAGGGCCTAAGGCGTTTGGCTGCTAATCAGAAAATCGGTAGTTCAAATCCACCAGCTACTCCACAGAAGGAAGATGTGAGGCAATCTACTTCAGTAAAGATTTACCACCTCAGAAACCCAGTGGGAATTGCTATGAGTCATAATTGACTTGAGGGCAGTAAGTTTCATTTGGATGGATATCATACTTAAGGAGTTCTGATGGTACAGTGTCTAAGGCCTTTGACTACTAATCAGAAGTTTGGCAGTTCAAATCCGTTCAAATCCACCAGTTGCTCTATGGAAAGAAGGTGAGGTAATATACTTCCATAAAAATTTACCACCTTGGAAACCCAGTGTGGATCACTAAAAGTCAGAATAAACTCAATAGCAGTGTGTTAGGTTTGGTTTTGTTTATACCATACTTACAACAAACGATTTGTTGTAGACCAAAAGGGTATAAACTAGAGATTCATAATGTGAAATCTGAGAGGATTCCCAATGTGAAGCTTCCACATTCCAAGGGTCACTCTACCCTCCCAAAAGTAGATGCTCTTGTCAACCAGGGAACTATCTGAATCTCTGCTGTGTCCAAAGCTTTTTATCAGCCAGTAGTGCGTGACAGAATAAATCATGCCTCCTGAGGCTAGTTTATATCAGCCTCCCAGGTGAGTCTTTTCTGGTTTGGCCAACACAAATCCTCATATATAGCTTGGAAGTCCCAGATCAACACAACTTTATTGTTCCAAGGGTTATTTCCCTGGAGCCAAGCACAAAGGCTACTTTATTTAGGGTAAAATTATGTCCTTTACCCCATAGATTAGAGACCCCAAGTTTGGCATAAGCCATTTATATTTTCACTCAGTGTTTCAGGGCCACATAAATAAATATTGGCTTCCTTGAAGTAAATTACACATCAATTCAAGTAATCTAAATAACCTTGAGAGGATAGCATCCTCTTTTCACAAATAAGGCAACTAAGGATATTATTGGGAGCTCTGGTAGCATAGTGGCTAAGACACTTGCCTGCTAACCGGAGGGCTGGCGGTTCAAACCCACCAGCCACTCCTCGGAAGGAAGGTTGGGCAATCCTACTTCCGTAGTGATACTGCCTCGGAAACCCAAGGAGGGGTCTCTATGAGTTGGGTTTGACTCGACGGCACACAACAACAACAACAACAAGGATGTTATTGGGTTAACGATCTCATAGTAAAGGGTTTGGGAAGCCAGAATACAAGCCCAAGTTCATATGAGCCCAATGCTGGTGCTGACCAGCCATCTTAGAAGATGCTTTTAACCCCTTGGGGACTCAGGGTACATATAGTGCCTACCTACATTTTCCGCCTCTGGGGTTTAGTGGGAACTATTTAGCATTGCTGTTATTCACTGACGCTTTTTTCTTTTCCTCATTGTCACATAACCAGACTACATTTCCCAGCCTTCCTTGCATTTAGGTGGGGAATTACATGATTAAATTCTGACCAGGGTAGCTCAAGCAGGTGGCATATGGGAGAACCCCTAACATGGAACATGTTCCTCCTTTCCACTATGATGACTCTCATTGCACTCTGAGACAAGCAAAAAGTACAATTTTGGTGTTTGGAGTCATTGAGGTCTGGTGGATGTATGTCATATTTAACCAAACCAAGTTCACTGCTGTCAAGTTGACTCAACTCATAGCAACCCCTCCTTGGGTTTCTGAGACGGTATCTCTACGGAAGTAGATCACCCAATCTTCCTTCCAAAGAGTGGATCACCCAATCTTCCTTCCAAGGAGTGGCTGGTGGGTATGAACCACCAGCCTTCTGGTTACCAGTCAAATGCCTTAGGCACACACCACCAGAGCTCCCATAGTTATCCTGTTGTTGTTGTTGTTGTTATGTGCCGTGGAGTTGGACTCAACTCATAGCAACCCCTCCTTGGGTTTCCAAGGCAGTATCATTACAGAAGTAGATTGCCCAACTTTCCTTCCGAGGAGTGGCTGGTGGGTTTGAACAACCAGCCTTCTGGTTAGCAGTCAAGTGACTTAGGCACTATGCTACCAGAGCTCCTATAGTTAGCCTACACTGGAAAATACAATCTATTTCATGAATTTAAAGCAGTATTTCTCAACCGGGGCTGATTTTTCCCCCTACAGGGCATATGGCTATGCCTGGAGACACTTTTGATGGTCAAAACTGGAGAGTTGTGATACTGACATTAATGGGCAGAGGATGTGAATGCTGCTAAAAGTCCTATAATACACAAGATAGCCCCCACAAAAAAGAATTGTCTTGCTCAACATGCCAGTATTGACAATATTAAGAAACTCTGGTTAAAGTTAATAGGAACCCTTCTGGTACAGTAGTTAAGTGCTTGGCTGCAAACCCAAACATCTGCTTTTCCACAGGAGAAACATATAGAAGTCTGTATCTGTAAAGATTTACAACCTTGGAAATTTCTGGGGCAGTTCTACTCTGTCCATTAGGGTCACTATGAGTCAAAATTCACTCGCTGACAATGTTTGTGTTTGCTTGCTTGTCTTGGATAAAGTTAAGTCCTTTGAAGGAAAGAATGAACACTTGGTAAATAATCAATAAGTACATGCTGAATAATGATGTTATTCTCATGTCAACTGTCTTAGTTTCTTCAGGCTGCCATATCAAAAGATCACAAAGAAGGTGGCTTTAAAGAACAGAAATTGATCGTCTTATAGTTCTGGAGACTAGAGGAGCAAATCAGGGTATCCACCTTGCCAATTCCTTTTGAGGACGGAGGAATTGTGTCATGCCTTCTTCCTAGCTTGTAGTGAGTGCTGGCAATCCTTGATGTCCATTTGCTGCCTGCAGATTTATCTTCATGTGGTGCCTTTCCCCTGTGTGTGACTCTGTTTCTCTGTCTGTCCTTTTAGAAAACACAAATCATAAAGGATTAAGACCCACCCTACTGCAGTATGATCTTATTCACTCAATTGATAAAATCTGCAAAGAAAAACCCTATTGCCCCAGACAAGGTCACATTCATAGATGCAGAAGTTAGGACTTCAACATATCTTTTTGGGAGACAAATTTAAACCATAACACCAAAAATCTTTTAAATAATAATCTTTTTTTTTTTTTTTTAATTCAGTTAATAATTCAAGGTGGTTCCTAAATTTATATTTCAAAATTGCTATATTTAAGAAATTGTTCTAGGTAAACAAATGGACAGATTTAGGTAAACAAAAGGCATGTCTTGTTCATAGAAAGAGGGTAATTTGTTTAATGGGTACACTTAAATAATAAAACTTAACATAATAATATTAGCACTGTGTGGGGAAAGTTGATGCTATTTGCCAAAATAATTAACCTGAAAAGTTAGAGGAAAGCTTTCACCCTGACTTTTGAGTTCCTTTTTTTTCTGCAGAGATTTGTCAATTACAGCAATTTCTGTAATGTGAATTGGACTAAGACTACCAACTTTTTCCAAATATGATATGAGAACTGTCCCTGGGTTGTAACATTTGAGTTACTGAATTGTATTTCAAGAGTCAAGCAAAAGAATATAAATATAATCAAATCTTCTCATTCCTTTTAAGTATCTCATCTCCATAATAACACTTTCCACAAATATTCTTTGAGGCATTAATAGGTCTTTAAGAGATTTTAGACAGCCTTAGATGATTGTAGTCTCAATCACATAGACAGTTGGTGGGGGTGTGCTTGCACTTCTCTTTTCATCACGATACTGAGGCCAGCTCTTGATAAAATTTTGTCGCAACCTTGTTCCTCAATTCATGACAGATATATTGAGCCTGGAGTTCCTTGGTGGTCAAATATTTAATGCACTTGATTCCTTACCAAACAAAAGATTGGTGCTTTAAGTCCACCTAGAGATGTCTCCGAAGAGAGGTCAGGCTGTCTCTTTCTGAAAAATCAGCCATTGAAAACCATATGGACTACAGTTCTACTTAGACATGAATGGGCTCGCCATGAGTCAGAATTGACAGGATGGTAACATTTTGGGGGTTTATTTTTTAATTGAGCATATTCTACTTTGCAGGAACTGAACTAGATTCTAGAGACTCAGAAATGATCAGGATATGGTCCCTACAGTGATGATTGTCTAAGAGAACACCAATTTCCACCAAGTCAATTCCAATTAATTGCAATCCTATGTGTTGTGTGTTTCACAATAGAGCTGTACTCCATAGGATCATGGCTGTGATCTTTCAGAAGCAGATCACCAGTCCTTTTTTCCAAGGCATTTCTCGGTGGGTTCAAACCAACAACCTTTCAGTTAGTAGTCAAGCACTTAACAGCACTACCCAAGAAGCAACTCATTTTCCAGCATCCATATTTTCCCCCTTAACTCTCCCTACTCTTTTGCCATCTCCTGTTTTGTTGTCCTTTCACAGCATAGGCTTGCTATGATTGCTCCATGCTTTAGGGCTTACAATCTTCTGCCAAGATGCCTGCTTGTCTCCCATTTTCCAGACAAAGTCCCACTCATAGTGACACTTCCTTTCTATAGTCACATGGCTCTGTAGGGTCATGTTCTTGTCATGGCAGTCTTGGCATTATCACTGTTCTGGTTGACTAGTGCCACTCTAACACGAATATACCACAAATGGAATGGCCTTAACAAATAGGACTTTATTCTCTCACAGTTTTGGAGGCTTTAATTCCAAGATCAACATCACAGGCTCTGGGGGCTATGTGAAAGACCCTAGACCTTGGGCTTCAGCACTGCCTCCAGCTCCTGGCCCACTGAAGCTAGAGGCATCTCTTCACTCAGGCAGCTACTGGCTGCTGAGGCTAACAAGTCAAGGTAGACAAATAAAATGGCACTGTCCTGATGTTACCAAACTACATGGCAAGCCATTAATTTAAGTCCATCATAAGTCCCAAGGTCAGCAGAGCATGGCAGGCTGCTAAACAACAACAATGCTATATGCAAGGTCCAAGCATGCCATAAGCTAGAGACTATCCTCAAGTCTTCTCTTTATATACAGGAAGTAGACCATGTCCCAAAGGCAGCTACTCAGCTGTTTGTGGTAGATCCCACCATGGAGTTGATTGCCAGTCTCATCATGGGGAATAACTACCACCAGCTGCCCAGCCACTCAACCAAGCCCAGCTAAATTGACATACAAACTGAACTACCACAATTGCACCCCAAACCCATTGCCGTTGAGTCAGTTCCAACTCATGGTGACTCCATGGGTTACAAAGTAAAACTGCTCCATAGAATTTCTCGGCTATAATTTTTATGGAAGCAGATTCTTAGGCCTTTCTTCTATGGAGCCACTGGATGAGATTGAACTTCCTACCTTTAGATTAGTAGTCAAGCACAAACCTTTTGCTCCACCCAGGGATACTATAGGGCAAGAATGTAATTAGTAAGCCTCAGATATCCCCCCTGAAAAATGGGAATAATAATGCTATTTACCCCTTACCAGAAGGCTGGTGGTTCAAACCCACCAGCCACTCCTCGGAAGGAAGGTTGGGCAATCCTACTTCCGTAGTGATACTGCCTTGGAAACCCAAGGAGGGGTCGCTATGAGTCGGGGCTGACTCGATGGCACATAACAACAACAACAACAACCCCTTAGGGTTACTGTGAAGATTAAATAAGTATATACCCATTGTTTATCTGTTAAGAACAATGCCTGGCACAGAATAAATGGTTATTTATATTGATGCTGATGCTGGTGTGCTTATCATGACAAATCCTCTCTTCCTCTTCTTAGACATGGGAAACAATCTGCCTTGTATCTGATCCCCTCAAGGCCAGGCTATCTCATCGTGTGATACTGTTGTTGTTAGGTGCCATCATGTTGGCTCCAACACATAGCAACCCCATGTAAAACAGAAGGAAACATTGCCCAGACCAATGCCATTCTCAAAATCTTTGCTGCAATTCTTGAGCCATTGTAGATACTGTGTCAATCTATCTTGTTGACAGTCTTCCCCACTTTTGCTGACCATCTACTTTACCATGCATGATGTCCTTTTCCAGGGACCAGTCCCTTCTGACAACATGACCAAAGTAAATTAGACGAAGTCTGGCCATTGTTGCTGCCAAGGAACATTCCAGCTGTAATTCTTCCATCCGAGGAGTGACTGTTGGGTTTGAACCACCAGCCTTCTGGTTAGCAGTCAAGTGCCTTAGGCACTATGCTACCAGAGCTCCTGGCAGTCCATGGTATTTTCAGTATTCTTCCCCGACACCACAATTTAAAGGCACCAATTCTTCTTTCTTATTCATTGTCCAGCTTTCACATGCATATGAGGCTATTGAAAACTTTATGGCTTGAGTCAGGTACACCTTAGTCTTCAAAGCAATGATTTTTTGCTCTTTAACACTTTAAAAAGGTATTTTGCAGATTTGCCCAGTCTGATTTCTTAACTTCTGCTTCCATACATGATAACTACTCTCTAAATTAATGATTCCATAAGCATACACTAGCAAAAATGTTTCAGGAAATCTTCATGAGAGAGTTTCTTTCTCCTCTATTTTAATCTAGTGAGGTGAACAGAAAACAAATATCTGTCTTAATTAATGACCACATGGAATAGAAATACAGAATTTATTAATTCAAATATATAACATATTTATTAGGAGTTCTGGTAACATAGTGCCTAAGGCACTTGACTGCTAACAAGAAGGCTGGTGGTTCAAACCCATCAGCCACTCTTCTAAAAGAAGATGGGGCAATCTACTTCCATAGTGATACTGCCTCAGAAACCCAAGGAGGGTTATGTGTCGAGTCTGACTCTATAGCACATAACAACAACAACAATAATAACAACATATTTATATTATAAGGTAACTAATATTTTGGGGTTTTTACTTGTTTTAGTCAAGAGTATCATCACAGAAATCACTATCTTTTTATTATGTTTTTCTAGTAAAAACTTTACTGATAAAATAAAAACAAAACAACAACAAAAAACTCACTGCCATCGAGTTGAATCAACTCATAGCGACCCCTCCTTGGGTTTCTGAGGCTGTATCACTATGGAAGTAGATTGCCAAAACTTTCTTTTGAAGAGTGGCTGATGGGTTTGAACTTCAAGGCTTCTGGTTAGCAGTCAAATGTCTTAGGCACTACACTACCAGAGCTCCTAATTATATGCATAGTTATATGGTATTATATATTTAGAGAGAGAGAGAGAGAGAGTTTCACTGACATTCATATGATATTCAGTGGCCACATTTTTCAGAAGTGCATGGCCCCATCCTTCTCAATCTGTCTTAGTCTGGAAGCTCAGCTGAAACATGTCCACAATGGATGACCCTTCTGATATTTGAAGTATTGGTGTTATAGTTTCCAGCATCACAGCAACACACAAACCACCACAGTATGACAAACTGACAGATGAGTGGTGGCCAAAAATTCCATCCAGATTCAAAAGAGGGTGTGGAACAAGGGATATCATTGCTAATGTCAGATGGATCTTGGCTGAAAGCAAAAAAATACCAGAGATATGTTTATCTATGTTTTATTTACTATGCAAAAGTACTTGATTGTGTGGATCATAACAAATTATGGATAGTACTGTGAAGAGTGGGAATTCCAGAACATTTACTTGTGCTCATGAGGAACTTGTACATAGACCAAGAGGCAGTCATTCAAACAGAACAAAGGGATGCTACATGGTTCAAAATCAGAAAGGGTGTGTGTCAGGGTTATATCTTTTCAGCATATTTATTCAATCTATGCTGAATAAATAATCCAAGAAGATGAATTATATGAAGAAGAACATGCCATCAGGATTTGAGGAAGACTCATTAACAAACGTCAATATGCAAAATACACAACCTTACTTCTTGAAAGCTAAGATGACTTAAAGCACTTACTGATGAAGTTCAAGGACTACAGCCTTCAATATGTATTACACATCAACATAAATAAAACAAAAATCCTTACAACTAGACCAATAAGCAACATCATGATAAATTGAGAAAGGATTGAAGTGGTAAGGGAGCTCATTTTACTTAGATCCACAATCAATGCTAATAGAAGCAGTAGTCAAAAAATCTGATGACATATTACATTGGGCAAATCTGCAGCAAAACATCTCTTTAAAGTGTAAAAGAACAAAGATGTCACTTTGAAGACTAGAGGTACGCCTGACCCAAGCCATGGCATTTCCAGTAGCCTCATATGCATTTGAAAGCTGGACAATGAAGAAGGATTGATGCATTTGAATTATGGTGTTGATGAAGAATACTGTAAATACCATGGACTGTCAGAAAAATGAACAAATCTATCTTGGAAGAAGTACAGCTGGAATGTACTTGGCAGAAAAATAATGGCCAGACTTTGTCTGATTTACTTTGGTCATATTGTCAGAAAGGACCTGTTCTTGGAGAATGATATCATGCCTGGTAAAGCAGATAGTCACAAAAAAGGGGAAGACCCTCAATGAGATGGTTTGACACAGTGGTTGCAATAATGGGCCCACAGCAAGGATTTTGAGGGTTGCACAGGACTGGGCATTGTTTTGTTCTGTTGTACATGGATCTATCTATGAGTCAGAGCTGACTCAAAGGCACCTAACAACAACAACAATGTATACAGAGAGAGAGATTACAAATAATTGATTTATGTGAATATAAGAACTGCCTCTTCACTACCATTGAGTCAAACCTGACACTTAGTGACCCTAAAGGACAGAGTAGATATGCCTCACAGGATTTCCAAGGCTATAAATCTTTATGGAGGAGCTCTGGTAGCATAGTGGCTAAGGCACTTGACTGCTCACCAGAAGGCTGGCGGTTCAAACCCACCAGCCACTCCTCGGAAGGAAGGTTGGGCAATCCTACTTCCGTAGTGATACTGCCTCGGAAACCCAAGGAGGGGTCGCTATGAGTCGGGGCCGACTCGACGGCACATAACAACAACAACAACAACAAATCTTTATGGAAGCAGATTGCTGAGTTTCATTCAACCTTGGAGTGACTGGTAAGTTTGTACCACCAAGTTTTTGGTTAGAAGCTGAATGCCTGAATCACTGTGTCACCAGAGCTCCTAGGACCTGGCTAGGCAAGTCTGAAGTTCATAAAGCAGACCATCAGGAAGAATACCCTGGAACACCTTAGGTAGGAGTTGACACTTCAGTCAAATCAATACAGTTAATACAGGTGGAATTTCTTTTTCCTCAGGGAAACCTCAATTCTATTCTTAAAGTCTTTCAACTGATTGGATCAGGTCCACTCATATTATCAAGAATAAACTCCTTTACTGAAAATCAACTGATTATAGATGTGATTAATCACATCTACAAAATAACTTCATAGAAATACTGGTTGATTGGATCCTACCCACATTGACACATAAAACTGATCATCACACTACTGCTTGCCAGATGCAGTACTTTTATCTTTACTTCTCATAGAAAGTCTACATGGTAGAGATGATCCCCAGAAAACTATGATTCTGTGATCTGAAATATTATTTAAGTAGATGAAGTTGGGGGAGGAATTGGTGGTTGAATGATGGAATTCTTCTCTTTCATGACTGAGATCTGGGTTCAGTTTCCAGCCAATGCACTTCACAAGTTGTCACCACCCTTCTGTTAGTGGAAGTTTCTGGGAGCTCTGGTAGCATAGTGCCTAAAGCATTTGACTGTTAACCAGAAGGCTGATGATTCAAACCCACCAGCCACTCCATGGAAGGAAGCCAGAGCAATCTACTTCCATAGAGATACTGCCTCGGAAACCCAAAGATGGGTTGCTATGAGTAGCAATCAACTTGACAGCAGTGAGTTTGGTTTTTGGTTTTGATGATGATGAATAGTTCAGTGGAGCTTCAAAACTAAGACATACTAAAAAGAATGAGACACCCATATGATCTACTGTGCCATTTTGAATCAGACAACCATATGATCTACTGTTCTGGGAGTGACAAATTGAAGAAGAATGGCATGGCTTTCATCACCACAAAGAATATTTCAAGATCTATTCTGAAGTACAATGCTGTCAGTGATAGTATAATATCCGTATGCCTACAAGGAAGAGCTGGGAGCTCTGGTGGTGTAGTACCAAAGGCATCTGACTGCTAACCAGAAGACTGGTGGTTCAAACACATGAACCACTCCTTGGAAGGACGATTGAGGAACTACTTCCTAGAGAAACCACCTCAGAAAACCAAGGAGGAGTCACTATGAGTCAAATTGACTTGATGGCAGTGAGTTTGGTTTTTTAGTTTGACAAGGAAGATCAGTTAATACTACTATTATTCAAATTTACACACCAACCACCAAAGCCAAGACAAGGAAATTGAAGATTTTTGCCCACTTCTGCAGTCTGAAATCAACTGAACATGCAATCAAGATGTGTTGATTATCATTGGTGACTAGAATGCAAAAGTTGGAAACAAAGAAGAATCACCAATAGTTGGAAAATATGGTCTTGGTGATAGAGATAACACTGGAGATCATGTGACAGAATTTTGCAAGACCAATGACTTATACATTGCAAATACCTTTTTCAACAACACAAATGATGACTATACGTGTGGATTTCACCAGATGGAGTACACAGGAATCAGATCGACTACATCTGTGCCAAGAGGCAATGGAGAAGCTCAATATCTTCAGCCAAAACAAGGCCAGGACAACAAACATATGAAGAAATGCTCACGATCATTAGCTATTAGAGAGATGCAAATCAAAACTACAATGAGATACCATCTTGCTCCAGCACTAGTAGC